>NC_134401.1:38962226-39302260 GCF_050003625.1 Haematobia irritans | reverse complement strand
TATATATATATATATATATATGTATATATATATATATATATATATATATATATATAATATATATATATATATATATATATATATATATATAAAAATTATATATATATATATATATATATATATATATATATATATATTTCGATGTGTTACAAACGGAATGACAAACTTATTATACCCTCGTCACCATTCTATGGTGGTGGGTATAAAAAACAGTGAACCCACCAGGAGGAAAAATTTTAGTTAATTTTAGAAAATACAAATTATTTTTAGAAAATTTTAACTAAACAGTATTACAAACTCTGCCATCACGCTGATATCACAAACATAAGTAAAAACTTTTCGACAAACCCACAAAACTTTTTTTAGAAATAATTAATATATTTTTTTCACTTCTTAAAGGAAATTTTGTAGTTTTAAGGAGAAAACGGAATTCAAAATTGCCCGAATGTCTTTAAAAAAATTGTCTATATACAGTTAATAAAATTTTGCAAAAATTGTCTATATACAGTTAGACTTCTCAAACTCGGACACTCTGCAAACCGGACACCTCCAAAACGTGGACAGTTATCTGGGGATGTTTGCTATATTAACACATTAAAATTAACCTCTCATACTTGGGCACCTCTCAAATGTGGACAACATTGAGGTGACTGTGGGTGTCCACCTTTCAAAGGTTTTACTGCATATATTCGATCATAAAATTTTAATTATATTTGTTTATTGAAAATATTGTTGTATTTAACAGTTTATATTTGAACAAAAGACGTAAACATTTTTAACAATTTTAATAATAATTCCCAATAGTGATTTTATAAGCGATAATAAATGGATTTTGTTGCAATAAACTTTTTGTTTTATATTAGCAATAATCATACGCTACCCTATACAATAGGTATTAATAATAAGTATACGCCATACAGGTATGTCTGTAAAAAAGGTATAAAAGTCAATAATATATTTTATACATGATAAATCATGTACTGGCCTTCAGAAGGTAATCTTTAATTTGTATATTTCCTCAAATGTTTACTTAGCTTTCCTCTTTTCTTCGAAATTCTTACAATTAAATTGGTTTTAACTGATGCCCTTTGTAAAGTTTTCGTATACAGCAAAAATGAGGTCAATCCATTAATCGAATCAATAGCAATGCCAACGACAAAGCAAATTAGGATTCCTCTTTAAATATGTTTTAGTATCGCATTAGCTAGATTGTTAACATATTTCCCAGTATATCTGCACAAAAAACAAAACGAATATTAAACGAAAGTTGTAAATATCATCGTTAGTCTTAGTGGTCCGATAGGTTTTTGTGTCAGCTTAAAGTTTATTTGTTCAGCATGCAATGCCATTTTAAGCCGTCATGACAATTTATCGTGCCAACAATAATAACTGATGTTTACAGTTTACAATTTTATGAGTTGAAATAAAGGGTAAACCATGCTAATAAATCGCTGCTCGACATGCGACTCATTGTTGTCCGGCATTGGGAAGTTAAACGATTTGTAGCTGGTAAACTTTTTAAACTTTATCACATTTTTCATTTAGTTTTGAGGCTTTGGTTTAGTGGCTGCTGAATATTTTAGCATAAAAAATAAATATAAAATATAAATTTTCCTAGTTTAATTTAATATAAAAATATTTGTATATTTTTTATATTTTTGTTTTAATGTATCAAAGTTATTTGTTTCCATTGGCTTTATCATCAGTTTACCTATGTTTTTTATGGGGTTTCTACAAATGGACTTATGGATAATATCTATTAGCAATAATCATACGCTACCCTATACCATGTGAATTAATAGTAAGTAAACGCTCCCAGCAAAAAAAAAAACAAGCGTCGCCAAAAAAGTAGTGAAAATGTTCTTTTTGGATCCGCATGTGGTGCAATTGGCGCAGAAGCTATGAATTTAACATGAGCTTGTCATAGGACGGATTCCACCAACATCAACAGCCGTTGCACTGAATATGCATAACTTCTTTAGGTGTGAGCCGAATACATTGTTTTGGATGTGAATGAAAAAATGTTGTGATATTTTGACAAATAATTAAGTTTTTATAATTTTTTGTGATTCTGACGCTTGTCTGAAACCCTTGACCTCAAATATGTTCAAAATTTCATAATTTTTCTCGAATGAATTTAGAAATTTTTTCGACAAAATTTAAATAATTTATACCATTTATTAATCCTTACTCTGTTTTTAACATATTTGAAAAAAAAAAAAAGTTTATACGGCCGTAAGTTCGGCCAGGCCGAAGCTTATGTACCCTCCACCATGGATTGCGTAGAAACTTCTACTGAAGACTGTCATCCACAATCGAATTACTTGGGTTGCGGTAACACTTGCCGATGGCAAGGTATCTTAAAACTTTCTAATACCGTAATATATACCACATAGTCCATACGTGGTATATATTAAACTAAAAAAGTTTCTATAGAAATAAAATTTTGACAAAATTTTCTATAGAAGTAAAATTTGGAAAAAAAATTCTATAGAAATAAAATTTTGACAAAATTTTCTATAGAAATAAAATTTTGACAACATTTTCTATAGAAGTAAAATTTGGAAAAAATTTTCTATAGAAATAAAATTTGGAAAAAATTTTCTATAGAAATAACATTTTGACAATGTTTTCTATAAAAATAAAATTTTGGTAGATTATTTTTGGCTCGAGTGGCAACCATGATTATAAACCGATATGGACCAATTTTTGTGTGATTGGGGATCGGCTATATATAACTATAGACCGATATGGACCAATTATGGTATGGTTATAAGCGGCTTTATACTAACACCACGTTGCAAATTTCAACCGGATCGGATGAATTTTGCTCCTCCAAGAGGCTCCGGAGATCAAATCTGGGGAACGGTTTATATGGGGGGATATATATAATTATTGAACGATATGGACCAATTCTTGCGTGTTTGTTAGAGACCACATTCTAACACCATGTTCCAAATTTCAATCGGATCGGATGAAGTTTGCTTCTCTTAGAGCAATCGCCAGCCAAATTTGGGGGCCAGTTTATATGGGGGCTATATGTAAAGTGGACCGATATGGCCCATTTGCAATACCACCCGACCTACATCAATAACTACTACTTGTGCCAAGTTTCAAGTAGATAGCTTGTTTCGTTCGGAAGTTAGCGTGATTTCAACAGACGGACGGACATGCTCGGATCGACTCAGAATTTCACCACGACCCAGAATATATATACTTTATGGGGTCTTAGAGCAATATTTCGATGTGTTACAAACAAAATGACAAAGTTAATATACCCCCATCGTATGGTGGAGGGTATAAAAAAGTTAAAATTGCCTTTTTAAAAATATGAAAAAAGCGAGTTATAAAAAATTGAATTAAAAGAACTTACTGAGTAGTTAAAATAAAGAACATCTTTGGAAGAACATTTTTGGAAGTGCTTTTAAAGTTGTGCCTTTAGATGTACTTCAATTTTTTTTTGCTGAGCTCTAAATGCAGGCTTTAATAGCTAAAAAATTGACTACAAACGTCTGTAAAGATATGTGTCGGTCGTATTGAAATAATGTGGAAATCCACTACTAAATATTTTTAAATGTAAAAAATAATTTTCTATTTTAATTTAAGGGTAAAATTGCAATTATAACCTTTTGAAAATCTGAAAAAAGTCTTCTATGGCATTGGTTTTTTGAATCCATTTAATTTTATAATATTTTATACCAGTTTACTTGAAACACTTGCTTGGAAACGTATTAGTAATAATCATACGCCACCCTATATTATGTGTATAAATATAAAGTATTCGCTCCAAAGGATTACTTTAATGTCGGCTAGGATATGTGCATGGAAGTTGAATTAATTAATTCCATCGGTCGTATGAAAAAAAAACTGTGATATCCGTTGTAGAATATTTTGAAATAGAAAAATAATCTTAAGGATTAATGTTTTTATGATAATTTAAAAAAATCCAACATTGTTAAGTTAAATTGTTCTTCGATATCCGTTCTATAATCTTTTGCAATTCTAAAAGAGTTTTTTTTTTATTGGCATTGGCTTTGAATGCATTTGCTTAAATATTGTTCAAAAAATATTTGACAATGTATTAGTAATAATCATACGCTACCCTATACAATCTGAATTGAAAGTAAGTATACGCCCTATAGGCATACAATAATGTGTAAAAGAAAAATTTTAACCATTTGATCCAACAACAAAAGCTGAAACTGTATGTGTTGGGAAGTCTGATTAATTAAATTCATCCACCGTATGAAAATAAATAAGGAATCTTTTGGTGAATACTTAAAAAAAAACTGAAGAATAAAATTTCATATTTTTGTTTATGGGTCGTATGAAAATAATTAAAGAATCTGTTGGTGAATTATCTGAAGGATAAATTTTCTTATTTTAAGGTTGGTCCTATATTTCGGATTTTATATATTTTTTTTTGGTTCCAATGGATTTTCTTCAAGCTCATATATAAATTTATATTAGTGTTAATCATACGCTACCCTATAAAATTTATATCAATATTAAGTATTCGCCATTAAGCTATGTTTGAATGTATTAAAAAAAAAATAAATTCATGTCCAATTATACATAATACTCGTGATAAAGGGTGATTCTTTTGAGGTTAGGATTTTCATGCATTAGTATTTGACAGATCACGTGGGATTTCAGACATGGTGTCAAAGAGAAAGATGCTCAGTATGCTTTGACATTTCATCATGAATAGCTTTACTAACGAGCAACGCTTGCAAATCATTGAATTTTATTACCAAAATCAGTGGCAGAAAATCCGCTTTTTTATCGACAAATTTTGTTCAGCGATGAGGCTCATTTCTGGTTGAATGGCTACGTAAATAAGCAAAATTGCCGCATTTGGAGTGAAGAGCAACCAGAAGCCGTTCAAGAACTGCCCATGCATCCCGAAAAATGCACTGTTTGGTGTGGTTTGTACGCTGGTGGAATCATTGGACCGTATTTTTTCAAAGATGCTGTTGGACGCAACGTTACGGTGAATGGCGATCGCTATCGTTCGATGCTAACAAACTTTTTGTTGCCAAAAATGGAAGAACTGAACTTGGTTGACATGTGGTTTCAACAAGATGGCGCTACATGCCACACAGCTCGCGATTCTATGGCCATTTTGAGGGAAAACTTCGGAGAACAATTCATCTCAAGAAATGGACCGGTAAGTTGGCCACCAAGATCATGCGATTTGACGCCTTTAGACTATTTTTTGTGGGGCTACGTCAAGTCTAAAGTCTACAGAAATAAGCCAGCAACTATTCCAGCTTTGGAAGATAACATTTCCGAAGAAATTCGGGCTATTCCGGCCGAAATGCTCGAAAAAGTTGCCCAAAATTGGACTTTCCGAATGGACCACCTAAGACGCAGCCGCGGTCAACATTTAAATGAAATTATCTTCAAAAAGTAAATGTCATGGACCAATCTAACGTTTCAAATAAAGAACCGATGAGATTTTGCAAATTTTATGCGTTTTTTTAAAAAAAAAGTTATCAAGCTCTTAACAAATCACCCTTTATTTAATTAAGGAGAACCTGCAACGTTGTATGTGTCTGAAATTTTGACCAATTATAATAATTTCGTCGATCGTATGGGAGTAATAAAAAATTTCAAGCTATAGAAAAAACCAACCTGTGAATGAAAATGGACGACACAATATTTTTACTAAAAAATATCGACTATTGCAATTTCAACTAGATGTGACTCGTATTATGGGAATTTGTCCGTGAATTCTAAAAAAAAAACGGAAAAGCAACACAATATTGGTCGGTGATTGGAAAATATCAAAGATCTTTTTGGATCAAAATGCTCTATAGCTAGCTATCGTCACATATTTGTTTAAAGAATTTCACAACGTTCACAAATGAGTTTGCAGATTTCATTGCAAGACAACGTATTTTTAATCCCCATCCGAAGCAAATTCGATTCGAGACACTCAACGACATATAAAATATAAACCCACTCGCGAATCTGTGGAATATCCATGGGATATTTATATAGTATATATAGTCGTCATCCGAAAAAGGTGAAAACTGCCCGAAAAAGTTTTGGCCAACTTTGTCTGATATTCACAATGTTATACGTAGCACATCTAAAGTTAAAATATTACAAATCATTACAATGCTGCATTATTGCTGCATATCGTTGCTGAATTGACCCATATGGCGAAGAAAATCGAAGAAAGAAAATCCTATTTCTTCATATTAGGTCAAAAAGCTCCTCGCCATATAGCTGTGGCTTTGAACAAAAATATTCGCCCGTGAATATAATGATGGGCACTTGGCAATGTCTTTCTGAGACACCAAAAAATTATTTATAGTAATCATACGCTACCCGAAATCATCTGTATTAATAGTAAGTATACGCTCTACAGGGTTTTTGGTATTTGATTGCCTATATTCGATAGTTGATAGTTATGAGTTTTCATTTGGGGGAAAAATGGTCTTTTTCGTATTTGGTTGCCTATATTCCATTGTCGTTACGAATTATCAGTAGGCGATAAAATCGATAAATGGTCGGTTACATATATATATATATATATATATATATATATATATATATATATATATATATATATATATATATATATTTTTTTTTTTTTTTTTTTTTTTGTTTGGTTCCAATGGATTTTCTTCAAGCTCATATATAAATTTATATTAGTGTTAACCATACGCTACCCTATAAAATTTATATCAATATTAAGTATTCGCCATTAAGGTATGCTTTTATGTATATAAAAAAAATTATGTCCAATTATACATAATACTCGTGATATTTAATCAAGGAGTGCCTTCTACATGGTATGTGTCTGGAAGTTGTATCAATTAAAAATTCGTCGATCGTATGGGAGTAATAAAAAATTTCAAGCTATAGAAAAAACCAACCTGTGAATGAAAATGGACGACACAATATTTTTACTAAAAAATATCGACTATTGCAATTTCAACTAGATGTGACTCGTAGTATGGGAAATTGTCCGTGAATTCTAAAAAAAAAACGGAAAAGCAAAACAATATTGGTCGGTGATTGGAAAATATCAAAGATCTTTTTGGATCAAAATGCTCTATAGCTAGCTATCGTCACATATTTGTTTAAAGAATTTCACAACGTTCACAAATGAGTTTGCAGATTTCATTGCAAGACAACGTATTTTTAATCCCCATCCGAAGCAAATTCGATTCGAGACACTCAACGACATATAAAATATAAACCCACTCGCGAATCTGTGGAATATCCATGGGATATTTATATAGTATATATAGTCGTCATCCGAAAAAGGTGAAAACTGCCCGAAAAAGTTTTGGCCAACTTTGTCTGATATTCACAATGTTATACGTAGCACATCTAAAGTTAAAATATTACAAATCATTACAATGCTGCATTATTGCTGCATATCGTTGCTGAATTGACCCATATGGCGAAGAAAATCGAAGAAAGAAAATCCTATTTCTTCATATTAGGTCAAAAAGCTCCTCGCCATATAGCTGTGGCTTTGAACAAAAATATTCGCCCGTGAATATAATGATGGGCACTTGGCAATGTCTTTCTGAGACACCAAAAAATTATTTATAGTAATCATACGCTACCCGAAATCATCTGTATTAATAGTAAGTATACGCTCTACAGGGTTTTTGGTATTTGATTGCCTATATTCGATAGTTGATAGTTATGAGTTTTCATTTGGGGGAAAAATGGTCTTTTTCGTATTTGGTTGCCTATATTCCATTGTCGTTACGAATTATCAGTAGGCGATAAAATCGATAAATGGTCGGTTACAGATAAAATCGACGGAGCGTCTAGGCAGGTGCATTTTCGGATAAAAAAATATATATTTCTAATAATCATACGCTCCCCTTTACCATAATTTCACTTATAGTAATCACACGCTGCCAAAACCCAGCTATGTTAAGAGTAAGTATACGCTCTACCGGTATTTGCTTGGCTATATTTTAAGCGATAACAGTTATCAGTTGGCGAAATATGATCGGTGGCATTTGCTGATACCAAAAATATAAATAAAATCGACGGAGAGACAGCAGCATTTTCTCATGCCAAAAGTATGTTAGTAATAAGTATACGCTCCCCAAAACCATCTGCATTAATTACAAGTATACATACACTCTTTTTCGTATATGATTGGCTATTATTCATATTCGATATGAGTTGTCAGTTGTCGAGAAATGGTCGTTTGCAGATAAAATTGATGGAGCAGCTCGGTGGCTACATTTTCGGACACTAAACAATATATTTGTAATAATCATACGCTACCCTATAACACAATTTTAATTATAGTAATTATACGCTCCTCAAACCTATATATTGATAGTTAGTATACGCTCCACAGAATTTGTGGTATTTGGTTGGCTATATTTTAGGCGATAAGAGTTATCAGTTGGCGAAAAATGCTCAGTGGCATTTGCTGATACCAAATATATTTTTGTAATACTCATATGCTATCCTATACAAAACTTTTATTTATAGTAATCATGCGCTTCCCAAAACCATCTGCATTTATAGTAAGTATACGCTCTACAGGACTTTTGGAAGTTGATTGCTTATATTCGATATAAGTTTTCAATTGCTGAAAAATGCTTTGTGGCGGATAAAATCGATGGAGAAACAGCCGCATTTTCTGATGCCAAAATTTTATTTATAGTAATCATACGCTCCCCAAAACTATCTGCATTAATAGCTAGTATACACCATTTTTCGTATATGATTGGCTATATTTCATAGTCGAAATGTATTGTCAGTTGGCGTAGTCAATATGTGTTGTTAGATAAAATTGACGGACCGATTCGGCGGCTACATTTTCGGATACAAAAAAATATATTTGTAATAATCATACGCCACCCTATACCAAACTTTTATTATACCCTCCACCATAGGATGGGGGTATATTAACTTTGTCATTCCGTTTGTAACACATCGAAATATTGCTCTAAGACCCCATAAAGTATATATATTCTGGGTCGTGGTGAAATTCTGAGTCGATCTGAGCATGTCCGTCCGTCTGTTGAAATCACGCTAACTTCCGAACTAAACAAGCTATCGACTTGAAACTTGGTACAAGTAGTTGTTTTGATGGTATTGCAAATGGGCCATATTGGTCCACTTTTACGTATAGTCCCCATATGAACGGACCCCCAAATTTGGCTTGCCGATCCTCTAAGAGAAGCAAATTTCATCCGATCCGGCTAAAATTTTGTAACATACATGGTGTTAGTATATGGTCTCTAACAACCATGCAAAAATTGGTCCACATCGGTCCATAATTAACAGGTTGGCTGATAAGTCCCAGGTCTAACAAAGAAACACACATTCTTTTTGTCAAAATTCGTTTTTATTATTCAACATAGTTCCCTTCAAGAGCGATACAACTATTATAACGACCTTCCAATTTTTTGATACCATTTTGGTAGTACTCCATCGGTTTTGCCTCAAAATAGGCCTCAGTTTCGGCGATCACCTCTTCATTGTAGCCAAATTTTTTCCCTGCGAGCATCCTTTTGAGGTCTGAGAACAAGAAAAAGTTGCTGGGGCCTGATCTGGAGAATACGCTGGGTGGGGAAGCAATTCGAAGCCCAATTCATGAATTTTTGCCATCGTTCTCAATGACTTGTGGCACGGTGCGTTGTCTTGGTGGAACATATGGGGCTGTTTTGCCGCGGTTTCGACCTTCAAATACTCTACTAACGCCATATAGTAGTCACTGTTTATGGTTTTCCCTTCTCAAGATAATCGACAAAATTATTCCATGCGCATTCCAAAAACAGAGGCCATTACTTTGCCAGCGGACTTTTGAGTCTTTCCACGCTTCGGAGACGGTTCACCGGGGAGCCGACTGTCGATTGGACTCAGGAGTATAGTGATGGAGCCATGTTTCATCCATTGTCACATATCGGCGGAAAACCCGCTCAGAATCATCAACACGTTGTTGTTTTTGGTCAAATGTGAGCTCGCGCGGCACCGATTTTGCACAGAGCTTCCGCATATCCAAACATTAATGAATGATATGACCAACACGTTCCTTTGATATTTTTAAGGCCTCTGCTATCTCGATCAACTTCATTTTACGGTCATTCAAAATAATTTTGTGGATTTTTTGATGTTTTCGTCGGTAACCACCTCTTTCGGGCGTCCACTGCGTTCACCGTCCTCCGTGCTCATTTCACCACGCTTTAATTTTGCATACCAATCAATTATTGTTGATTTCGCTGGGGCAGAGTCCGGAAACTCATTATCAAGCCAAGTTTTTGCTTGAACTCCTGCCACAATTGTCTCACTATAGAGGTGAGTATATTTTATTCATCAACTAATTATAGTACAGCCGTGCGTATAATTTCCAGCAATTATACGTCATAGTATACAATTTCTATTTATAACATGTATACGCCCCCTTATCCCAGCTTTAAATTTACTATTTCGTAATACCATATTAATTTTTCCTATTATCTAATAAAGCAATTTAAATGCCTTAGAACAAAAAAAATAGTTTCTCTTTTCTAAATGAGACACTATTTTGTATTTTATCACATTTATACAATTATCTTTTTTATCTAGGATAAGTGGAAGTTGTCAAAGGATAAATTTTATTTCATACTAAATTTCTCTATTCTAGCTTTTATATATCCTTTCACTCATTCATACGGAACTCAAAGTATTTAGTCTCTCACATACATATATACACACATTTCCAGACTATCTGCAAGTATTGTCTGCTTTGTGAATGTATGGGAATTATTACATTTATTCACTTAAGCTGTGCAAGTATTTCAGTCCATAACACCATGCCATCATCAAGAAAAAACCACAAAATGACATTACAAAGTGAATGATTATATAACGGTGGCGGCGAGACCATAAATTAAATGGAATTCTAAAGCCAATGGCTTTGAGAATAATTTATTTTATATAACGACAAAGGGAAAGTGTGAAAAAAAGAGAATGAAATGGAAAATGACTGGAGTTAAGTTTTGGGGGGAAAAACAGCATTAAAATACTTGCAGCATATTTTTGGGTGTAAAAATGGATTTAAAAGAATTCTAGATTTATTATTTATTTGAAGCAAATCGATCCTACTTCATTATTCAGTTAAATCGTACGAAAATTCCTATCACTCTATTTTAAAACCAGATTCTAAGTTTTATACAAATCATATGGGAATTGCTTTAGATATATATGAAACTTCATCTAGATCGACAATGTGATATGTCCGGTGTAATCTGGTAATGAGTCGAGTAGTTTTGGCAGATCATATAGGACTCATAACAGTCAAGCTTCTATCGGTTCCAGAAAAGTTCGAGTTAAGATGTCGATTTTTCTAATCATACCTCGGTTTTATGATAGTGCATAAAGCACGACTGGTCCAAATATGTACTAATCATATCGCGGTTTTATGATAGTGTATAAAAGCCCGACTTTTCTGGACATTTCTTGTGAAAAAAGTACAGGAGACACTCATTTGATTACAGGTACTTTGCACAGGCAAATTCATTCTCAGATACCAGAATTCATATTTATAGTAATTATACGCTCCCCAAAACCATCTGTATTAACCCTCTAATGTATTAACCCTCTGTATTAACCATCTGTATTAACCCTCTAATCGGTAAAATAAAAAGAAAACTTAGTTGAAACTCTTCAAGAGGCTTTGCAGCATATACTGAATTTTACCGTGTAAATTTTCTTGTTTACTTTTCTTGCTTTCGTGTCGTTAACATTGAAAATTTACTCAGCTGGCCAAAAAATTGGGGCATTAGAGGGTTAATCGTAAGTATACGCTCCATCGCATTTTTATACCCTCCACCATAGGATGCGGGTATATTAACTTTGTCATTCCTTTTGTAACACATCGAAATATTGCTCTAAGACCCCATAAAGTATATATATTCCGGGTCGTGGTGAAATTCTGAGGCGATCTGAGCATGTCCGTCCGTCCGTCCTTCCGTCCGTCTGTTGAAATCACACTAACTTCCGCACGAAACAAGCTATCGACTTCACACTTGGCACGAGTAGTTGTTATTGATGTAGGTCGGATGGTATTACAAATGGGCCATATCGGTCCACTTTTACGTATAGCGGACCCCCAAATTTGGCTTGCGGGGACTCTAAGAGAAGCAAATTTCATCCGATCCAGCTGAAATTTGGTACATGGTGTCAACATATGATCTCTAACAACCATGCAAAAATTGGACCATATGGGTCCATAATTATATATAGCCCCCATATAAACCGATCCCTCGATTTGGCTTGCCGAGCCTCTAAGAGAAGCAAATTTCATCCGATCCAGCTGAAATTTGGTACATGGTGTAAGTATATGGTCTCTAACAACTCTGCAAAAATTGGTCTACATCGGTCATTAATTATATATAGCCCCCATATAAACCGATCCCCCGATTTGGCTTGCGGAGCCTCTAAGAGAAGCAAATTTCATCCGATCCGGCTGAAATTTGGTACATAGTGTTAATATATGGCTTCAAACACCCATGCAAAAATTGGTCCATAATTATATAGCCCCCATATAAACCGATCACCAGATCCCCATGGAAGAGCAAAATTCATCTGATTCAGTTGAAATTTGGTACTTGGTATTAATATATGGCCTCAAATACCCTTGCAAAAATTGGTCAAAATCGGTCCATAATTATATATAGCCCCCATATAAACCGGTCCCCAGATTTGACCTCCAGATCCCCTTGGAAGAGCAAAATTCATCCGATTCGGTTGAAATTTGGTACGTGATGTTAGTATATGGTATCCAACAACCATGCAGGAATTTGTTCATATCAGTCCATAATTATATATAGCCCCCATACAAACCGATCCCCAGATTTGACCTCCGGTGCCTTTTGGAGAAGCAAAATTCATCCGATCTGGTACGTGGTGGTAGTATATGATATTTAGCAGCCATGCCAAAAGTGGTCCATATCTGTCCATAATCATATATAGCCCCCATATAAACCGATCCTGAGATTTGGTTTTCGAGCCTCTTGGAGGAGCAAATTTCTTCCGAGACAGTTGAAATTTTGTGCTAGTATATGACCGTTAACAACCATGCCTAACTAGGTCCATATCGGTCTATAGATATATATAGCCCGCAGACAAATCGATCCTCAATCACACAATAGTTGGTCCATATCATGTTCATAATTGTATAGAGCCCCCATATAAGCGACCCCAATATTTCAATTTTGGCTCCCTACCACGTATGGACTAACTCGCAATTTAGAAAACGATGTTCAGAAATTTTAATATATTACAACCCAAGTAATTCGATTGTGGATGACAGTCTTTCGTAGAAGTTTCTACGCAATCCATGGTGGAGGGTACATAAGATTCGGCCTGGCCGAACTTGCGGCCGTATATACTTGTTGGTATTTGGTTGGCTATATTGTAGTCAATATGAACAAAAATAATCGGTGATGAATATAATGGAAGCATTTGGGAGAAAGGCGTTGCCTTTCTGAGAAAAAAAAACAAATTTATTTATTCTAATCATACGATCCCCAAAACCATCTATATTATAATAATCATACGTTACTCTATACCAAATTTTTATTAATAGTAATCATACGCTCCACAAAACCATCTGTATTAATAGTAAGTATACGCTATATGGGATCTTTGATATGTGGTTGACTATATTGTAGTCGATATGAGTTGTTAGTTGGCGAAAAGTGGTCGATGGCGGTTTCGATATATGTTCGATATAGTGACTAGGCGACTGCACAAATATTTTTATAATAATCATACGCTACCCTCTACCATTTGTATTGATGATAAGTATACGCTCTATAGGAATTATTTTAATATCTATGTGTGGAAACTTCCAGTAAAGTAAAAGTTTTTCAAATAAGTGGTTTGTATCTTTAACTTATGATGCGCATGTAGCCAAATTTCGATAATTTCGAAGTTTTTTTTTTGCCATCACATAAATGTATTACGTTGACATTGTGTGGAGGATATGTAGGTACTACGGTGACATTGTGTGGTAGTTCATATGAAATGTTCTGAGGGTCCTCTACTTCATTCCAGTACTCATACGAAGTAGGAAAGGTAGGTTAGTTAATATGTTGTTGTGATTGTTATTGATGCTGCCAGACTAAGTTTGAAAAATAAAAAAAAAAATCTGCTGCTGTTCTATAAAGCGGCAGGTAAAACGCTGAGCTTTCAGTCAGACTTACAGGCAGTGAATATTAATTTTAGTGCATAATTGATACAATTCATTAAACTCAGTTCATTGACACCTTAGAGTCCACAGTTTAATCGCTGAGATAATCGTGTCTGTAGTTCAAGGAATGATAACTATCTTAAAGCACTGAAATCTTCAAGCCTGAAGATCAATCGCAGTAATTTTCAACAGTTCAATCCTTTGGGTCTGCAGATCACTTACTCAGACCTTTCGGTCTAATTGTGAACACTATGGTCAATTTGTCAAAACTATGTTCAGTTATTGACATCTTCGGATCCACAGTTCAACCATCGGCATTTTCGGATCTACATTTCAATCAAGTGAGTCCCCAGGTTCAAAAACTGAAATCTTCATGTCTGAAGTTCAATCACCAATGTTTTCGGATTTACTCTTTCAATTACTGACGACATCGTGTCGACAGTTCAATAACTGAGATCATAGTGTCTACATTTCTATCAATGAGACCTTTGGACCTCCAGTTGAAACACTGAAATCTTCAATTCGGAAGTTCAATCATCATTATTTTCGGATTTACAGTTCAATCACTGGGACCTACGGGGCCTATACTTGCATTTAATTAATGCTTATTATTAGCCAAGTAAATAAATAAATAAATAGGGAGGTTCATAATGAATGTAATGGTCTTACAAGTGCGCTTGTGTCTGTCCATCGCGCTCAAAATTTCATTCGGCACACTAACAATATGAGTTCGTAAATTTTTGTCAGAACGCCTGGACATAATTTATCGAAAATCGATATACGACCATGTTTAAACTCGCTAAGCCGGTTTTAGACGATAGCCAACTATAGAGGAGAGTTAGCGTGCATAAAATGTAAATGCTCTTCGATTTCACAACCCGATTTAGCTTTGAAAAAAAAAATAAATAAACGAAGCTTAGTACTGACCGGACGTCCATCGCAAGTTTCGTATTGATATCTAATGCGCCGTTCATATTATTAGTTTATCCGTACGGAATATCTGTCTTTGTAAACAATTTTACAGTATGACCGGGGACTTATCAGCCAACCTGTTACACCAGCGAGTGTGCAATATAGCCAATTGTCTCTATAAAAGCTTAAATCTCTTGTCGGTATTAAATCTCATAAAATGTACTCTCTTTTATATCTACAACCACTATATTTGCTTGCTTGCTCAATCTCTCATTAATATGGACATCTATTACAGTTAAAATATTTCATAGAGTGTGTTGTGTAGCCAATTTTCTCTGACTACCTTTAAATATTTTGTTAGTCTCAAATCTCATCAATTGCACTATGTTTTATACCTACAACCACTAGATGTGCTTGTTCAGCCAATATACCAATGAAACCTATTGTCAACTCTTTAATTTTAGATGATAGCCATCGAAGAGAAGAGTTACAATACACAGCACCTAAAAGAACAGCATTGATTTTACAGCGCAATTTAGCTCAAAAAAACAAAAACAAAACAAACAAAAATTAAACCACCCAAGCTATGTACTTAACGAACTACTCTTCTTAATCAAGTTTCATAAATTGCACTCTCTATTATATCTACAACCACTTGATATGCTTGCTCTCTCAACATACCTCTCTCTTTTAGACCAATACTCACTTACCTTAAAGCTTGCTTATTTGCCCAATATAAAATGAGATATCATTTCGAATATTTGTTTTAATAATGATTTATTATTTTTAAATAGTTTTTAAAATTTCATTTCATATTTATATTTCAATTCGTCTTTGTTGTTGTTTGTATTTGTTTTGTTGTTAATATGAGATATTTGCTTGTGTATTTATGTCTTAATAAAATTAAATAATATTGGTTGTTGTCTTTCTATGTAAATATGTGAGAGTGTATGTGCTTTGTTTACGCACACACACACAGACACACAAAATGTCAAATACAATCTTCATTTAAGACTACCAAACTTGAATTTTCTCATATGCCTTCATTCTTGGTTGCTTTCTTAGTTAGTTTTCTCTATAAGAAATTAGTTTGTTAGGTATTTGTGAATTATGCTTTCACTGTGGCAACTAATTGTATAATATTGTTTTTTATTGTTAGTGGTGAGAATAAAATTAATTCAAAAATTTGTGTGTTTGTTTCTAATAAGTGTTCATATGGATATTTATATATATATGTATGTATGTTGGTATCTTTTGTGAAAAAAAATTAATTCTTTTTTTTTTATTAAACTATTCATAATCACCATTAGTTTTTCTTACTTAAAATTCTCGTTTGTTTAATTTTTCATATAATTAAAAATAACAATTTTTCATTTAGTTTTCATATTCACTTCTTTGTTTTTTTCTTTATTGTTTTTAGCAATTAATTAACAAATGTTCGTTTAAGTTTTTTTTTATTTGTATATCTTGTAAGATTTCACATTATTATTTATTGATAAATAACAAAGTAATTTTTTTCTGGTATTTTTAAAAATATTTTTTTTCTTTTCACTTGTGTTTATATTATCCTATTTCCTTTGTTGTTTAGTATAGATTTGAATATTTTTTTTATGTTTGGCTTTGTTTTTATTAATATATTGTTTTTTTTTTTTTGTATGAAATATATTTTTGGATTTTGTATGACATAATAACATGTGTTTCCATTGTGTTTCAAATTTGGTTGGTATTATTTGATATTTGATATATTTTTGTGTTTGGTTTTGGTTGTATCTTGTTAATAAATATCACTAAATTTGACACATAAAGCATGGGGAAAACATCTAAAAATGTTTGGCTAAATTTTCAAAAAATCTTTTATTTTCTCAGAGGGATATTATAGAAGGAATACGTTTGATCTCGATATTGGGTATTGGGCTTAAAAAGACAGAGATTTTTTTATTATTTGTGATAGTTAAGTCATTTCAAATCTTAAACACAGATGGAAAACTCCTAATATTCATATGTAATTATATATGAAGACCATTAAATGTCTACATTTATATTTGCTTTTTTTGGCTTTCTTTGTACACTTAAGAACGTCTACAATTGGCAAAACTCATACGCCACCTTGTAATCTATTGAGAACAATCATACGCTCCCTTGGAGAAAAAGTATAAATAAACTCATACTCCACCATGTCATCTATTGGGAACAATCATACGCTCCCTTACTGTGGTATAATGCAATTGGCAAAACTCATACGCCACCAAATAGCAAATAGCAAATATATGGACAAAGAGCCAGACTTCCATAGGTGATTCTGCAATGATGTAGGAGTAATATTTCTGGTAGATATTTTTACATGTAGTGCTGGATTGAATAAAAGTACTGAGCATTATTCGCCATTGTGGACATCACAGACATAAGGCAAAACTCATACGCCACCATGTCATCTATTGGGAACACTCATACGCTCCCTTAGAGAAAAAATACATAGAAACATAAATCGTTTCAAAGGAATCTTATACCAACCAAACTAGACTCGTAAATATTTTGAATATTTAAATCGTTTTTTGTTTATTTGAATTTTATGAGGCCAAGATTATTTGCTATAGAATACCTCAGTAAATAGGAGCCGGTTGACATTAACATATTGACGTCTGTAAGTCAATTAGTTTGTGAGATAGAGCGTCTTTTGTGAAGCAACTTTTGTTATTGTGAAAAAATGGAAAAATAGGAATTTCGTGTGTTTATAAAATACTGCTTTCTGAAAGGAAAAAATACGGTGGAAGCAAAAACTTGGCTTGATAATGAGTTTCCGGACTCTGCCCCAGGGAAATCAACAATAATTGATTGGTATGCAAAATTCAAGCGTGGTGAAATGAGCACGGAGGATGGTGAACGCAGTGGACGCCCGAAAGAGCGTCCACTGCGACGAAAACATCAAAAAAATCCACAAAATGATTTTGAATGACCGTAAAATGAAGTTGATCGAGATAGCAGAGGCCTTAAAGATACCAAAGGAACGTGTTGGTCATATCATTTATCAATATTTGGATATGCGGAAGCTCCGTGCAAAATGGGTGCCGCGCGAACTCACATTTGACCAAAAACAACAACGTGTTGATGATTCTGAGCGGTGTTTGCAGCTATTAACTCGTAATACACCCGAGTTTTTCCGTCGATATGTGACAATGGATGAAACATGGCTCCATCACTACACTCCTGAGTCCAATCGACACTCGGCTGAGTGGACAGCGACTGGTGAACCGTCTCCGAAGCGTGGAAAGACTCAAAAGTCCGCTGGCAAAGTAATGGCCTCTGTTTTTTGGGATGCGCATGGAATAATTTTAATCGATTATCTTGAGAGGGGAAAAATTATCAACAGTGACTATTATATGGCGTTATTGGAGCGTTTGAAGGTCGAAATCGCGGCAAAACGGCCCCATATGAAGAAGAAAAAAGTGTTGTTCCATCAAGACAACGCACCGTGCCACAAGCCATTCAGAACGATGCAAAAATTCATGAATTGGGCTTCGAATTGCTTCCCCACCCACCGTATTCTCCAGATCTGGCCCCAGCGACTTGTTCTTGTTCTCAGACCTCAAAAGGATGCTCGCAGGGAAAAAATTTGGCTGCAATGAAGAGGTGATCTCCGAAACTGAGGCCTATTTTGAGGCAAAACCGAAGGAGTACTACCAAAATAGCATCAAAAAATTGGAAGGACGTTATAATCGTTGTATCGCTCTTGAAGGGAACTATGTTGAATAATAAAAACAAATTTTGACAAAAAATGTGTTTTTCTTTGTTAGAACGGGGAACTTATCAGCCAACCTGTTACAATTGCAAATTGATTAAAACCCGGATAAAAATTCCAATAATTTTAACATTTTTTTTCGAGAATAAATAAAAAAAAAATTTAAAATAAAGAATCGATTTTTTTAATTCTCAAAGAACGTTCATTTAGAACGTTATCGTCATTATAAAAATAATAAATATATAACTGATATGTGATATTATAATTAATCATACGTTCCAGTGTCCACATACAAATCGATATTGATTATTTTTTAAATATTATTTGCAAATATATTAAAAAAAATATTTTAAAATTAATGAATTGCTTAAAAATTGTATGGA
Source organism: Haematobia irritans (assembly GCF_050003625.1). NCBI lineage: Eukaryota > Metazoa > Arthropoda > Insecta > Diptera > Muscidae > Haematobia > Haematobia irritans. Next base: position 39,283,050 of record NC_134401.1, on the reverse strand, counting down.
AAGGTTCATACATAAATACAAGTTTGATTATTTTCATTCTTGAAAAAAATATTGTGAATTACTATATCGAAAAAACCGAATTTAAAGAATCGATTTGTTTAATGCTCAGAAAACATTCTAAATATCATTATCGAATGAATAATGAATAAATTAAAAACGAAAAAAATAATAAATATCAATTATACGACATGTGGTACTGGATATTACAAAAAAAAATCATACGACCCAGTGTCCACATACAAATCGCCATAGTTTATTTATATTATAAATATTATAGAATATCATATTATTTTTATAAAGAATAAAGTTAAAAAAATTATACTTTTTTTGAGACTGATAAAATAGATCTATAGAAAAGGTTATGTTAAAGTGGCAGCCCGATTAAGATTCAGGCTCACTTAGACTATTCACTCCATTGTGATAATCTATAGAAAAAGCATTGCTCCGAAATTTTAGACAAAGGGTCATACCTAAATACATTTTTGTTTACCTCTACCCTTCTTAAGCCCAAAACCGCTTCGATTGCATCCCTTTATCAATTGTATAAATTTAAACATTTTTAGGCTTTGTCAGTTTTATTAAAATATATTTTTTTTTAGTTTTTGTTTAAATGTAAGTCCGTAGAATAGTATGGGTATATTTTGTTAAAGAGTTTAGTTTACTTTGTTTATTTTTTTTTAATAGAGTAAATTTTATAAAATTGTCTTTTTTGTTTTCGTTTTGTTCATGGTGGTATATTGCAGTCAGCGTTAAAGAGAAGGATTAATAGATTGGTTTTCGGGTTTTTTGCAGTTATTCCGTATTTGTAGTTTTTTTATGCTATTATTAGTTTTTTTTTTAATACTGGTTTAGGTTGTTATTTGTATTATTGCGTTTTATTCTTTTTGTTTCATTTTCACAATATTTTAACAAATATTTATGTATGTGTTTAGATAAGCTTTATTATTTGGTTTATTATTCTATTTTTTTAGCTGTTTTGTTTTTGTTTTTGGTATATTCCTACATGGGATTATTTTATTGGTTTAGGAATTGTGTGTGTTTTTTTTTTTTTTTTTTTGCTGTTTGTAAACTTTTCTATACATACAGTTACGGCCATATTTGCACAATAAATTTTTATATATCCATATTTCAAATAGTTGTTTATAAATGTTTAAGATATATATTTATTAAGTAAAGGCGGTGGCTTTTATTTGGACTCATTTTACATTTTACATATTAAATATATAATTCCATTACTATTATTCTTTGTGAGATTTTTCTTTTTTGCATTCATTATGTTCAATTTTATTATATTGGGAAGAGATGTGGAAAATCATAGATATGTATATACACAAACCTAACAAATTGCACTCTTGTATTTAATTTATTTTTAAAAAAATATTTAATTTTTATATAAATCTACTTAAAAACCCTTATCAATATAAAATAAAAATAGTTTGCTCTCCGAGTTGGGAATTTTTGAGAAATATATAAAAGTTGTAGAATGTTTTCAACTAAGTCAAAAATGTGGAATGTTTTCTTTAATTGTGTTAAAAGCTATTCTAACTAATTATAATAATAATAATAGAAATTCCTTTAAACTTTTATACTACCATACAATAAATTAAATTTTATTAAAATATTTTCGTAAAATTATAAAACATATCAATGTTAATATAAATATTATATTAAAATATTAAAATAAAATTATATATTAAATTAAACAAAATAAATCAAATCCTAAACTAAAACCAAAATTACATTTAAAATTTTAATTTCATGTAAACTTAACATTAGGTCAATCAACACTTAATTACTGTAACAAATTTTAAATTAAAAAAAAATAAATTCACATTTAAATTAAATAAATTAACCTGAAATGAAAATTTAAATCACAAGTCATATTCATTAAAATTTAAATAAAATTAAAAATTAGGATTAAAATAAAAAAATATTATATTAAAATATTAAAATAAAATGTAAATTTTAATTATAAATATATAAAATTTAATTATAAAATTATATATTAAATTAAACAAAATAAATCAAATCCTAAACTAAAACCAAAATTACATTTAAAATTTTAATTTCATGTAAACTTAACATAAGGTCAATCAACACTTAATTACAGTAACAAAATTTAAATTTAAAAATATAAATTCACATTTAAATTAAATAAATTAAACTGAAATGAAAATTTAAATCACAGGTCATATTCATTAAAATTTAAATAAAATTAAAAATTAGGATTAAAATAAAAAAAAAATATATTAAAATATTAAAATAAAATGTAAATTTTAATTACAAATATATAAAATTTAATTATAAAATTATATATTAAATTAAACAAAATAAATCAAATCCTAAACTAAAACCAAAATTACATTTAAAATTTTAATTTCATGTAAACTTAACATTAGGTCAATCAACACTTAATTACTGTAACAAAATTTAAATTTAAAAAAATAAATTCACGTTTAAATTAAATAAATTAACCTTAAATGAACATTTAAATCACAAGTCATATTCATTAAAATTTAAATAAAATTAAAAATTAGGATTAAAATAAAATAAAAAATCAATATCAATAAAAGTAATATTGATATTAACCTTAAAAATTATATAAAAACTAAAATTATAATTTTAACGGAATTTAAAAGAATAATACTAAAATTAAAATAAATATTTATCTAATTTAGGGTGAAATAAATCATTTTTTTTCAATTAAAATAAAATACCACCAATAACATAAAATTAAATTAAATTTTTTATTTCTTTTTTTTTTGGAATTTTGATTTTTTTGTAGTTAAAGTAAAATTTTTGTAGTTAAAGTAAAATTTAAATTACAATTAGCATTAAAATTTAAATAAAAGCTAAAATTAGAAGTAAACAAATTAAAAGTAAAATTAAAATGAACTTAAAAAATTATATAAAAACTAAAATCAATTTTTAATTACTATAACAAAATAAATTAAAAAATTAAATTCAAATTTAAATTAAATAAATTAAACTAAAATGATAATTATCATTATCATACCACAAGTCAAATTAACTTTAAAATTTGAATAAAATTTATAATTAGGATTAAAATTAAAATCAATTTATTATATTTAAAATTTAAATTAAAAGTAATATTGATATTAACATAAAAATTATATAAAAACTAAAATTAGAATTTGAACGGAAATTACAAAAAAAAAAAATACTAACATTAAAATAAATATTTATCTAATTTAAGGTGAAATAAATCAATTGTTTTTGAAATCAAAATAATTTACCCCCAATTACATAAATTAAATAAAATTTTAAAATTAAACTAAATTTAAAATTATGTTTAAAATTTTAATAAAAGCTACAATTAGAAGTAAAAAATTTAAATTAATATTAAAAATGATATAAAAACTAAAATTAAAATTTAATTAAGACGAAAATTTAAAACAAACATAAAATTAAAATATTCATCTAATTGAAGGTAAAATAATATTTATCAATTTCAATTGAAATAAACAACACACAAAATCAAATTCAAAATTATCAAAATTAAATAAAATATTTTAAAATTAAACAAAATAATATTAAAATTTAAGGTAAAATAATTTTTTTTTAATTTAAATCAAACTTATCTACACCTAGTTACATAAAATCAAAATTAAATAAAACATTTTAAAACTAAAATACTTAGCAAATTGTATTAAAAATAATTTCAAATATAGTATAGAATTAGAACTAAAACTAATATTACATTTACATTAAAAATAAAATTAATATTAAAAACAATACAATAGTTAAAATTAGATTTAAAGATAATTTAGAAAATATATTTATAATAAATTAACTTAATAAATTAGAAAATATATTAATAATAAAATTAATCTAAAAGTAAAAAAAAAATATTTATCCAATTTAAAACAAACTAGTTTAAATCAAAACAAACTACGCCAAATTACTTAAAAATAAAATAAATTTAAAATTTAAATTATAAGTAAAATTAATTTTAAAATTTAAACAAAAAATAGAACATTATATATGAAATTAATTTAAAATTTAAATAAATAGAAAATCATATTAAAATTAATTTGAAAAACAGTACGAAATTAAAACCAATATTAAAGTTATATTTAAAATTTAAATTAAATTAAAATTATCATTAAAATTACATTAGAACTAAAATTTAAAATAATCCTAAAAATAATTTTAAATTACAATAAATATTTAATTATTTAAAGCAGAATAATTTTAATAATTTTAAAAGTTTAATTAAAACGAAAACTTAAAACAACCATAAAATTAAAATATTCATCTAATTTAAGGTAAAATAATTTTTATCAACTTCAATTGAAATAAACAACACACAAAGTCAAATTCAAAATCATCAAAATTAAATAAAATATTTTAAAATTAAACAAAATAATATTAAAATTTAAGGTAAAATAATTTTTATTAAATAAATTAAATAAAACATTTTAAAACTAAAATAATTAGCAAATTATATTAAAAATAATTTCAAATATAGTATGGAATTAGAACTAAATCTAATATTACATTTAAATTAACAGTAAAATTAATATTAAACACAATACAATAGTTAAAGTTAGATTTAAAGATAAATTAGAAAATATATTTATTTTTTTTAATTTAATTTAAAACTAAAATTAGTGTTAAAGTGAGATGAAAATAGTAAAATTAATCTAAAAGTAAATAAAAATATTTATCTAATATAAAACAAACTAGTTTAAATCAAAATAAACTACACCAAATTACTTAAAAATAAAATAAATTTAAAATTTAAATTATAAGTAAACTTAATTTTAAATTTTAAATAAAAGATAGAACATTATAAATGAAATTAGTTTAAAATTTAAATAAATAGAAAATCATATTAAAATTGATTTGAAATACAGTACGAAATTAAAACCAATATTAAAGTTATATTTAAAATTTAAATTAAATTAAAATTATCATTAAAATTCCATTAGAACTAAAATAATCCTAAAAATAATTTTAAATTACAATAAATATTCAATTATTTAAAGCAGAATAATTTTAATTATTTTAAATTAGTTAAATCATATAAAAAATTCCAATATAACTAAAACAAACAAAAATCCAAAATTTTACTTTTCTCTTCAAAAATATAATGCATTTGAAAAAATCCCTACTCCTGATAGTTTATATTTATATCAATAAAAATTAAAATTAACCGTGTCTATGCTTTAATAATACTGATACATATTTCAATTAGTCTACATTGCATTCTAGGTGGCTTTAAAAATTTAACCAATATGATTAAAAACTAATAATGCCATTTTCTACTTTTTTTCTTTCATTTGTCTACGGTAAATTTGTGGTAAAAACTACTTTAATTTTATTGAATATTTTTATTTCATATATTTAATTCACTTTTATAAGTTTAACTTGAAATTGACTTTAGGATCGTTTGTTTATATATATATATATATATATATATATATATATATATTCAAATATATATATATTTATATTCATTTATATCTATACTTTAGTTCATTTATTTTATATTATAGACCTTAAAGTGTAAAAAAATATTGAAATAAAAATATAAAAATAATTTATAATAAGTGCAATATATTTTTAAATAATACTAGCAGTATTATTTAGGTCATATTAAAAATATAAAAAAATACAATTTATTAAAAGAATAGATTTAAACTAATGTACTTATCACATATATGTGATTAGACCATTTAGTTTAATATTTGGGTGATTGGTGTAAAGGTATGTGTATTGTTATGGAGGGTAGCGGATTAAATACATAAATTCTTATATCTTAAATAATATGTATATATTATATGGTTTTTTAAAAAATTTCCCTAAATATTGCTTAAAATTTAAATTACAATTAATATATTTATATATATTTTCAATTTATTTTGTGCTTAAAAGCTGTATAATATATTCCTTTTTTTTTATTTCAATATTCCCTTAATTTTCTTATTTAGTTTTTAGGGTTTATATATCTGGTTATTATTCCAATACACTGCCTTGACTACATCTACACAAAACTTTTAAATGCATGCAAGTTATGTCAAAATAAAACAAAAATAATATGTATAGATTTGCCTACATAAGGATTAAGATTTTTTTCTCATATATGGGAATTATAGGATTTTTTTATATTTATTTATTTATTTATTATTATTTTGTAGTAGTTATTTGTCTTTTCTTTATGGAGAGGATTATTTCTTTTAAATTTTATTGTTTAGTTAAATTGAAATGAATCGAATGGTCATTGTATTATGTTCTAAGAAGATTTATAGTCATATTTTCTATTTGGTTGTAAGTTTGTTTTTTTTTTTTATTTTGTAAGATTTTATAAGTTTTCAATATGTTCTTTTTTTGTTTTTCTCTATATCACTTTTATAAGAATAATTTTTTTTATTTGGTTTTCTGATTACTTACCAATTCTCGGCTTGTTTTCAAAGGTGGGTAAATTTTGTTTGCTTTTTGTAAGTAGCTCGGCTGTATGTTGAAAAACAAAACGAAGTTTGAAAAAAATTTTATTTTTTCGAAACTCAAGAACTAAGCAAAACGTTGGTCCCTTAACATAGCATTTAAGTAAAACATTTGAAGAATAAAAATTAAAATACAAAAAAATAAAAATATAAAAAATAAAAAATAAAAAAATAAAAATAAAAGTTAAAATAAAAATTAAAATAAAAATAAAAATAAAAATAAAAATAAAAATTAAAATAAAAATAAAAATTAAAATAAAAATATAAAAAAATAAAATATGATTCCATAATTAGTTTTAATCAAATTTTAATTAATTAATTTTAATGAATTTTTATGATTCTATAATATAAAATTTAAAATAAAAAGATATAATTAATCATAGGCCGATAGCCTCTAGTTTCTAGTGCCCTTTAAGTTTATCATAATATCTATAATAAAGTAAGTAATGACTAAATACATAGAATTTAATTAAAAAATACCAAAAAATATTTTATTTTGTTTTTGTAAAAATATTTAAAAAATAAATATTCATTATGAAAAGAATCATCATATTTTTTTTAGTAAGATCTATTAAAATTTTAAAATAAATTAATAAATTAAAATAAATTAAATTAAAATATAAAAAAATAAAATATGATTCCATAACTCCAAGCTCATTTTTATTAAAGACTAATAATAAATAATTAGTTTTAATCCAATTTTAATTAATTAATTTTAATGAATTTTATGATTCCATAATATAAAATTTAAAATAAAAAGATAGAATTAATCATAGGCCGATAGCCTCTAGTTTCTAGTGCCCTTTAAGTTTATCATAATATCTATAATAAATTATGTAATGACTAAATACATAGAATTTAATTAAAAAATACCAAAATATATTTATTTTGTTTTTGTAAAAATACAAAAAAAAATTAAACAAATTAATATTTTATTATGTAAAATCTATTAAAGTTTTGTAATAAATTAAGTAATGACTAAATACATAGAATTTAAATAAAAAATACCAAAAAAATATTTTTTTTTTGTTTTGGTAAAAATATTTAAAAAATAAATATTCATTATGAAAAAAATCTTCATATTTTTTAGTAAGATATATTAAAATTTTATAATAAATTAAATAGTAAATAAAAATTAAAATATAAAAAAAATATGATTCCATAACTCCAAGCTCATTTTTATTAAAAACTAATAATAAATAATTCGTTTTAATCCAATTTTAATTAATTAATTTTAATGAATTTTTATGATTCCATAATATAAAATTTAAAATAAAAAGATAGAATTAATCATATGCCGATAGCCTCTAGTTTCTAGTGCCCTTTAAGTTTATCATAATATCTATAATAAATTAAGTAATGACTAAATACATAGAATTTAATTAAAAAATACCAAAAAAAAAATATTTTTTTGTTTTTGTAAAAATACAAACAAAAAATTTAAACAAATTAATATTTTATTATGTAAAATCTATTAAAGTTTTGTAATAAATTAAGTAATGACTAAATACATAGAATTTAATTAAAAAATACCAAAAAAATATTTTTTTGTTTTGGTAAAAATATTAAAAAATAAATATTCATTATGAAAAGAATCATAATTTTTTTAGTAAGATCTATTAAAATTTTATAATAAATTAAATAGTAAATAAAAATTAAAATATAAAAAAAATAAAATATGATTCCATAACTCCAAGCTCATTTTTATTAAAAACTAATAATAAATAATTAGTTTTAATCAAATTTTAATTAATTAATTTTAATGAATTTTTATGATTCCATAATATAAAATTTAAAATAAAAAGATAGAATTAATCATAGGCCGATAGCCTCTAGTTTCTAGTGCCCTTTAAGTTTATCATAATATCTATAATAAATTAAGTAATGACTAAATACATAGAATTTAATTAAAAAATACCAAAAAAAAATATTTTTTTGTTTTTGTAAAAATATTTAAAAAATAAATATTCATTATGGAAAGAATCATTATATTTTTTTAAAGTTTTATAATAAATTAAGTAATGACTAAATACATAGAATTTAATTTAAAAATACCACAAAATATTTTTTTGTTTTTGTAAAAATATTTAAAAAATAACTATTCATTATGAAAAGAATCATCATATTTTTTTTAGTAAAATCTATTAAAATTTTATAATAAATTAAATAGTAAATAAATGCAGAGAATTTAATTATAAAAAAATACAACCAAATATTTTTTTATAAAAATATTAAAAAAAAGAAATATTAATTATGAAAAGAATCATAATTTTTTAGTAAGATCTCTTAAAATTTTATAATAAACTAATACAGAAAATTTAATAAAAAAAAAACGAAAAAATTATTTTTTATAAAAATATTAAAAGAAATAAATATTCATTATGAAAAGAATCATAATTTTTTTTAGGAAGATCTATTAAAATTTTTCACATTTTTAAATTTTTGTATAATAAAAACATGTATATATTATTTTTTTAACTACCTGAATAAATAAATAAACAAATGAAACAAAATGAGTTAATCAAATTAATAATAATTCTATTGCCTTGAATGTTAAGATCAAAGATTTAATAATCTTAAATGTGAAATTAAAAAATAAAAAATTGTAACCTTAAATAAATAAAGAAATATTGATTACAATTTTTAAATTCCATTAGTCACTCATTTATATCATATTAATAAAAAAACTTGTTGTCAATATTATGTCCGTCTTATTATTTTTTTAATAATTTTTTTTTAATGATTTCATTTCATTTTTACACATAAAAAAATATTTTTTGTCATCAATCACGAAAATAAATTGATCCAATTAATCAATCAATTAAAAAACTAATTGAAAGTCAATTAAAAAATTAATTGACTCAATTAAAAAATTAATTGAAAGTCAATTAAAAAATTAATTGATATTATTAATATTTGTAATTGATTTTTATTTCAATTAAAAAATTGTTGAATCAATTAAATTTTTAATTGAATATTTTTCAATTGAGTCTTTAATTGGAAAAATTTTCGTGAGATTTTTTTTCTGTGTATATTTAAAGCAAAAATAAGCCAATTTAATTTGCAATATTTCCATTAGCATTAATCCTATTAAACCATCTCAATTGTAATGTATTTTAACGTATTTATATTAAAAAAAAATAATAATTGAATATTTTTGCATGCTTTTTAAAACGAAAAAAAATTTGCTTGGTTTTAGTGTTCATTTTTGTTTTTTCTTAAAGTCTTTTGAGTTGTGTTAAATGTGCAATGTTTAAAAGCTGGATGTATTATATTTTTACATATTAAATATTTGAATTTTTCTATATGTAATAAAAAGTTCAAATGAATATACTGATGGGGTTTTTGGAGGAGTACTATAGGATTATATACCTAAATAACAAAATATGCTAAGTCGATATTGTAATAAAAAAATTTTTAGCCACTCTAAGTGAATGAAGCATTGAAAGATATATTAACAGGCGATATATTTAAGCAGGACTTTGGAGTGATCCTTTACAGATTTTTTCCCCGACAGGTACAGACATTTTAATGTCATATTGTCTCTGCGATCTTTAGTTATATTAGCCCAACAGTTCGCGAATGGATGGCGGATAACAGCTTCGAACCCGTTTTTTGACCGACTCAGAGCAATATCCAAAGTAAAAGCAGGTCACATTGAGAATGTGAGAAAAGTTTTTGAAATTGGTAAAACTTCCATAAATTTCTATCATTTGGAACCTTAAAAACAACTATTTGCATACTACAAACGATCGTTATTCGTGGCACTACGTTACTACCTATAATCGTTAACTATTCTTTTATAATTGGTCCATTTTCTAAATTTTTGGTTCATATTTGTATGTCTATTGTTTTCCACTTTTAACCCTCTAATGCCCCAATTTTTTGCCAGCTAATTAAATATTCAATGTTTACGACACAATAGCAAAAAATCGAAATAAGAAAAATGTATACGGTAAAATTCAGTATATACTGCAAAGACTTTTGAACAGTTTTAACTAAGTTTTCTTTTTATTTTAAACTTTTTTATTGTCTTAAGACATGTTTTACTAAAAGCTTTCTGATTTAACGAAGCCCGCCTAAAGGCGGGATTGGGCATTAGAGGGCTAATTCGAAATCCATTAATGATGGTAACATTCAATAGTCGTGTTTAAAAAAAAATATTGAACCGTGTTTCCATCCACAGAAAAAATTTCATGAAATTGTTTCCAATTAAAATTTTAATTGAGTTTTAAAAAATATTCAATTAAACATTTAAATGATTCAACAAATTTTTTAATTGAAACAAAAATCAATCACAAAATTAATAGTATCAATTAATTTTTTCAATTCGATTAATTAATTTTTTAATTGACCTTCAATTAATTTTTTAATTGATACTATCATTTCCGTGATTGAAGATATTTCAATTAAAAAATTAATTGGATCAATTAATTTCGTAATTGAGTCAGAAAAAAAAAAAATTGTGTGTAACCAAATTGAACACACAAAAATTTTTTTTCTCTTTCAATTAATTTCTTAATTGAAATGTCTTCAATCACAAAAATGATAGTATCAATTAAAAATTAATTAATCCAATTAAAAAATTAATTGATGCTATTAATTTTTGTGATTGATTTTTGTTTCAATTAAAAATTTTGTTGAATCATTTAAATTTTTAATTGAATATTTTTTAAAACTCAATTAAGACTTTAATTAAAAAAATTTTCGTAAAATTTTTTTCTGTGCAGAGTTACTACAGCGCCACTTCAGTGGCAAATTTGCCACTATTTTTATGGCGATGAAACATATGTACCACCAAATGCCATACTTCTTACATTTCTGTCATCTTGTGTTTTGTTTTAATTAATTCATTTTACCCTTTAAAAGTTTTTGTAAAATTTGATCCCAAATTCCATTAAAACTGGGAATGTAAAGGGTCTCTCAACATATAATCAAGCTTACGTGTCAAATAGAGAAAAGTATTTTATAAAAAAAAACAATTAAGGAAAGTCTAAAGTCGGGCGGGGCCGACTATATTATACCCTGCACCACTTTGTAGATCTAAAATTTCGAAAGCATATCACATCCGTCAAATGTGTTGGGGCTATATATAAAGGTTTGTCCGAAATACATACATTTAAATATCACTCGATCTGGACAGAATTTGATAGACTTCTACAAAATCTATAGACTCAAAATTTAAGTCGGCTAATGCACTAGGGTGGCACACTATGTTAGTAAAGAAATATGGGAAACGTTTAAATCTGAAGCAATTTTGACTCTGGCTTCTGGGACCGCATTAGTCCATATAAATATATATATATATATATATATATATATATATATATATATATATATATATATATATATATATATATATATATATATATATATATATATATATATATATATATATATATATATATATATATATATATATATATATATATATATATATATATATATATATATATATATATATATATATATATATATATATATATATTTATATGGACTAATGCGGTCCCAGAAGCCAGAGTTTTACCCCAATTTGGTTGAAGTTTTGCACTAGGAGTACCATAAGTGTTGTAGTCAAGTGTGCCAAATTTTATTGATATATAGCTCCCATATATATATCGTTTGCCGGATTTACACTCATATGACCACAGTGGCCAATCTTTTACTCCGATTTAATTGAAATTTTGCACAGGGAGTAGAATTAGCATTGTAGCTATGCGTACCAAATTTGGTTGAAATCGGTTCAGATTTAAATATAGCTTTCATATATAGCTTTCGCCCGATTTACACTCATAAGACCGCAGAGGCCAATTTTTTGCTCCGATTTCCATTGAGCGATAAATCATAAATAAACTTTTGCGAAGTTTCCTTAAAATTGCCTCAGATTTAAATGTTTCCCATATTTTTTTTACTAGCATTGTGTTCCACCCTAGTGCATTAGCCGACTTAAATTTTGAGTCTATAGATTTTGTAGAAGTCTATCAAATTCTGTCCAGATCGAGTGATATTTAGATGTATGTATTTGGGACAAACCTTTATATATAGCCCCCAATATATTTGACGGATGTGATATCGTATCGAAAATTTAGATCTACAAAGTGGTGCAGGGTATAATATAGTCGGCCCAGCCCGACTTTAGACTTTTCTTACTTGTTTTCTAATCAAAAACAAGTGTGCCATTGCTTTTTGTGACAGAATTTTTCAACTGTAACCCTGCTGTGGAAGTACATGGACTTGCCTAAAAGTATGCAATGGTTTCATATTTATTCTTCTCATGTGGGATAACAAGCTGATACTTCTGATGTATTATCCATAACATATATTTTATTATTATTTAAATGGATGTAGTTTATATTTGTTCTTACATATGTCTCTTTTCTTTTAGAAAAAATCAATGAAAATTGCTATCAGTTCATTGAATTCAGTTGCCAAATGTGAGAAAATTTTCCTAATTATTTTAAAGGTATTTATTATTAATTAAATTCTTAAAGATAGTTTATTTCCATTGCCTCTCGTAAGCATTAGAACTATTGTTCTAAAAATTTCTATTTGTTTAAAATGAGTTATGCGCATTGGCAATTTAGCTGAGCTTAGAATATGCCATACTTTACTTTAAATGGAAGCATTTTCTAAATGTTTACACAACATATGATTTACCATATAAAATTTAGTTACTTCCTGCCTGCAATCAAATGTAAATTCAATCAACTTAACATACAAAATGAATAGATAAATCTCAAATTTAATAAAAAAAAGGATATAAAATTTTATATTCACCAGTTGTTGACGCATTAAAAATATATTCCAAATATATGTATATAATCGTTAGTTCGTTTTTTATATAACATCCCCATTAGATTTTGTAAACAGGATTTTATCCCATCATGATATCTGATTTTGTTATACCATAAATCTCTATTTTTTGTGTATTTAAAATACCTATCGTACATTATAGTATGTGGTTTAAATTATTCTTTTGTATATATTTTCATTTTAAATACAAGTACACACAATAAAAATAACATTTTAAGCATTACAAAATTAAATCCCCCCACAAAAAAAAAAATAAAGCGGCTTTTATAAATTGCATTTCGAGGTTACATGTCATGTATATTTGTGGTCTCTGAAATGCACCATTTCCATTGAAGGACTTAAACGACTGTACAGCTTTTTTGCAAAGGTTTTTGAGGAATATTTATACATTTTGTCGAGGGTTAAAACGTTTGACAACATAATAGCATTTGATAGGGAAATTGTTAAAGCTCTTTTTTTTGTATTATATGATGTAGTAGTAAGTGAAAATAAATGAAAATAATTTTGGATAGAGTTATCATATGAATAGATGAAGGAAATAGTGAATTTTATTTAAACTTTAACTTTATACATTTACATAATCTATCCATAGACCAAATACATAGTAGGCTAAATCGATTTAGAACATTTATATAGAATAAATATGGGATGGTCTACTTAAAGAATAAAAATCGTGTATTTATTCCTTATATTAACTGAAATTATATTGACCTAATATAAAAAATTAAGCAACCTAACTTTTAGGTCACGCAATTTATACAATATTAAAGAAAAATTTCTTTAAAATAAAGAAATTTTAATTAAAAAGGTTTATAATCTTTGAGTTTAGGACACTGATCTTCGAAATTCACAATCCTCTGACAAAGTTGCATGTCTTTGAAATAAGGCAGACTTTCCTTAAAGTAAAGAAATCATTACCAAAATTCCTAAAGGAAGGTCAACATTTTTGAATCCAACCCTAGTATTAACAAGCGGATAATTGTGACGCCTGAAAATATGCAAAAAAATCTCTAGTTATTAATCAGGTTTCCCCAGTGAAGTGTTAATTTCACGGTTGCCACTCAGGCCAGAAATAATCCTTCCAAAATTTGGAGAAAATTCTACCAAAACATAACCAAACAAATAAAAAAAAAAAACAATTATAAAAAATTTTCCAGAAATAATCCTTCCAAAATTTGGAGAAAATTCTACCAAAACATAACCAAACAAATAAAAAAAAAAAAACAATTATAAAAAATTTTGTCAAAATTTTATTTCTACAGAAAACTTTGTCACAATTTTATTACTATCAAAAATTTGGTCAAAATTTTGTTTCTATCAAAACTTTTGTCAAAATTTTATTTCAATAGAAAATTTTCTCAAAATTTTATTCTTATAGAAAATTTTCTCAAAATTTTATTCCTATAGAAAGTTTTGTCAAATTTTTATTTCTATAGAAAATGTTGTCAAAATTTTATTTTTATAGAAAATTTTCTGGAAAATTTTTTCAAAATTTTATTTCTATAGAAAATTTTCGGAAAATTTTATTTCTATAGAACATTTTCTCAAATTTTTATTTCTATAGAAAATTTTGTCAACATTTTATTTCTATAGAAAATTGTGTTAACATTTTTTTCTACAGAAAATTTGGTCACACATTTATTTCTATCAAAAATTTTGTCAAAATTTTATTTCTATAGAAAATTTTGTCAAGATTTTATTTCTATAGAAAATTGAATCAACATTGTATTTCCATAGAATATTTTGTCAAAATTTTATTTCTATAGAAAATTTTGTCAAAATTTTATTTCTATAGAAAATTGTATCAAAATTTTATTTCTATAGAAAATTGTATCAAAATTGTATTTTCATAGAATATTTTGTCAAAATTTTATTTCTATAGAAAATTGTATCGCAATTGTATTTCTATAGAAAATTTTGTCAAAATTTTATTTCTATAGAAAATGTTGTCAAAATTTTATTCCTATAGAAAATTTTATTTCTATAGAAAATTTTCTCAAAAATTTATTTCTATAGAAAATTTTGTCACAATTTTATTTCTATCAAACATTTTGTCAACAATTTATTTCTATAGAAAATTTTGTCAAAATTTTATTTCTATAGAAAATTGTATCAAAATTGTATTTCTATAGAAAATTTTGTCAAAATTTTATTCCTATAGAAAATTTTGTAATATTTTTTTTTCTATAGAAAATTTTGTCAAAATTTTATTTCTATAGAGATTTTGTCGAAATTTTATTTTTGTAGAAAATTTTGTCAAAATTTTATTTTTATAGAAAATTTTCTCAACATTTTATTTCTGTAAAAAAATTTGTCAAAATTTTATTTCTATAGAAAATGTGATCACAATTTTAATCATATAGAAAATGTTGTTAAAATTTTATTTCTATAGAAAAATTTCTCAAAATTTTATTTCTATAGAAAATTCTCTCAAAATTTCATTTCTATAGAAAATTTTCTCATAATTTTATTCCGATATGAAATTTTGTCAATATTTTATTTCTATAGAAAATTTGGTCACAATTTTAATTCTACAGAAAATTTTGTTAAAATTTTATTTCTTTAGAAAAATTTCTCAAAATTTTATTCCGATATAAAATTTTGTCAACATTTTATTTTTTATAGAAAATTTCGTCAACATTTCATTTCTATAGAAAATTTTGTCAATATTTTATTTCTATTGAAAATTTTCTCAAAATTTTATTCCGATATAAAATATTTTCAAATTTTTATTTCTATAGAAATTTTTGTCAAAATTTTATTTCTATAGAAATTTTTGTCAAAATTTTATTTCTATAGAAAATTTTTTCAAAATTTTATTTGTATAGAAAACATTTCCAAAATTTTATTTATTTAGAAAATTTTGTCAAAATTTTATTTTTATAGAAAATTTTATCAAAATTTTATTTCAATAGAAATTTTGCCAAAATTTTATTTTTGTAGAAAACTTTTCCAAAATTTTATTTCTTTAGAAAATTTTGTCAAAATTTTATTTCTATGGAAAATTTTGTCAAAATGTTTATTTCTATTGAAAATGTTGTCAAAAATTTATTTCTATAGAAAATTTTGTCAAAATTTTATTTTTATCGAAATTTTGCTCAAAATTTTAATTCTATAGAAATTTTTCTCAAAATTACATTTCTATAAAAAATTTTGTCAACATTTTATTTCTATAGGAAATTTTGTCAAAATTTTATTTCTATAGAAATTTTTTTCAAAATTTTATTTCTATAGAAAACTTTTCCAAAATTTTATTTCTTTAGAAAATTTTGTCAAAATTTTATTTTTATAGAAAATTTTATCAAAATTTTATTTCAATAGAAATTTTGCCAAAATTTTATTTTTGTAGAAAACTTTTCCAAAATTTTATTTCTTTAGAAAATTTTGTCAAAATTTTATTTCTATGGAAAATTTTGTCAAAATGTTTATTTCTATTGAAAATGTTGTCAAAAATTTATTTCTATAGAAAATTTTGTCAAAATTTTATTATTATCGAAATTTTGCTCAAAATTTTAATTCTATAGAAATTTTTCTCAAAATTACATTTCTATAAAAAATTTTGTCAACATTTTATTTCTATAGGAAATTTTGTCAAAATTTTATTTCTATAGAAATTTTTTTTAAAATTTTATTTCTATTGAAAACTTTTCCAAAATTTTATTTTTATAGAAAATTTTGTCAAAATTTTTGTTCAATAGAAATTTTGTCAAAATTTGTGTTCAATAGAAATTTTGTCAAAATTTTGTTTTTGTAGAAAACTTTTCCAAAATTTTATTTCTTTAGAAAATTTTGTCAAAATTTTATTTCTATAGAAATTTTTTTCAAAATTTTATTTCTATAGAAAACTTTTCCAAAATTTTATTTCTTTAGAAAATTTTGTCAAAATTTTATTTCTATGAAAAATTTTGTCAAAATTTTTATTTCTATTGAAAATGTTGTCAAAAATTTATTTCTATAGAAAATTTTGTCAAAATTTTATTTTTATCGAAACTTTGCTCAAAATTTTATTTCTATAAAATTTTTTTTCTATAGAATATTTTCTCAAAATTTTATTTCTATAGAAATTTTTCTCAAAATTTTATTTCTTTAGAAATTTTTGTCAAAATTTTATTTTTATAGAAAATTTTGTCAAAATTTTATTTCAATAGAAATTTTGTCAAAATTTTATTTTGATAGAAAATTTTCTCAACATTTTATTTCTGTAGAAAAATTTGTCAAAATTTGGTTACAATTTTAATCCTAATTTTGTCAAAATTTTTATTTCTATTGAAAATGTTGTCAAAAATTTATTTCTATAGAAAATTTTGTCAAAATTTTATTTTTATCGAATTTTTGCTCAAAATTTTATTTCTATAGAATTTTTTTTCTATAGAATATTTTCTCAAAATTTTATTTCTATAGAAATTTTTCTCAAAATTTTATTTCTTTAGAAAATTTTGTCAAAATTTTATTTGTATAGAAAATTTTGTCAAAATTTTATTTCAATAGAAATTTTGTCAAAATTTTATTTTTGTAGAAAATTTTGTCAAAATTTTATTTTGATAGAAAATTTTCTCAACATTTTATTTCTGTAGAAAAATTTGTCAAAATTTCATTTCTATAGAAAATTTGGTTACAATTTTAATCCTATAGAAAATTTTGTTAAAATTTTATTTCTATAGAAAATTTTCTCCAAATTTTATTTCTATACCGAAATATCGAATATTCTACCAAGTAGTTAAAAAATCTACCATTTTTGGTAGAATTCTACCAACTGTGGCAACTTTGGTTGATTGGCGATGAAATGGAGATGGAGTTGGGTCTAGCTAGATCTAATTTCATAACTAGGTGGAGTTAGATTTAAAAAATATTACAACATATGAGGAATTACTAAAAAATTGTCATAACATGACAAAAAGGTGCCACAAAACATAAAAGGTATTTAGTGGCGCATAAAAAAGCGATATAAAATTTTGTCAACATTTTATTTTTATAGAATTTTTTCTCAAAATTACATTTCTATAAAAAATTTTGTCAACATTTTATTTCTATAGGAAATTTTGTCAAAATGTTATTTTTATAGAAAATTTTCTCGAAAATTTTTTTCTATAGAAAATGTTTTCAAAATTTTATTTCTACAGAAAATTTTCTCAAAATTTTATTTCTATTGAAAATTTTCTCAAAATTTTATCTCGATAGAAAATGTTGTCAAGATTTTATTTCTATAGGAAATTTTCTCAAAATTTTATTTATATAGTAATTTTTCGCAAAATTTTATTTCTATAGAAATTTTTCTCAAAATGTTTATTTCTATAGAAAATATTCTCAAAATTTTATTTCTATAAAAATTTTTCTCAAAATGTTATTTCTATAAAAAATTTTGTCAAAATTTTATTGCTATAGAAAATTTTACCAAAATTTTATTTCTATAGAAAAATTTGTCAACATTTGAATGCTATTACAAGTTGTGAAATGCCCTTTAGTTGGAGAGGAATATTTTGCAAAATCTACCGAAATATCGAATATTCTACCAAGCAGTTAAAAAATCTACCATTTTTGGTAGAATTCTACCAACTGTGGCAACTTTGGTTGATTGGCGATGAAATGGAGATGGAGTTGGGTCTAGCTAGATCTAATTTCATAACTAGGTGGAGTTAGATTTAAAAAATATTACAACATATGAGGAATTACTAAAAAATTGTCATAACATGACAAAAAGGTGCCACAAAACATAAAAGGTATTTAGTGGTGCATAAAAAAGTGACACAAAAGTGTCATTGCTTGAAAACGAGACACTGTTTAAGCCACTTTTAGAAATTTGGGTCATAACGAACTCCCAGAGAATGGGAGTTTTAGTTTTTTTTTTTTAAATGTGGTAAAAAAAAATTCAACACAATTTGTTGGGACATGTAGTTTTTCGTTTTTTTTATAAGTAGTATTTCATTATAAACGTGTTCGGATATATCTATGGAACTTATTTTATCGGCGTGATTATCAATACTAGTGCCCGAACATTCTAAACTTGAAAGTTTCCACTTTTTCTCGGACGCATATCCTAGACTAAATCGACGTAGATGGTTATTATGAGCCGATCAGTTTATAAGAATTGCGATCTAGTAAACTGGGATGTTCACATGGCGGTGTAGGATATACACGCAGAGAAGGAATATGATCACCTCAAACATGTTTTAAGAGCAAAATGTTATTTTTGTATGGTGACCATGTAACATGTTTGTCACTGAAACGTTATTTTCTCGTCAAATATAACCAGTTTGCCGAAATCAGATACATGATTTCCGAGGAAATAACATGGTTGCGAAAACCATGTTACATGGGCAACACCCAAAAATAACATTTTGCTCTTAAAACATGTTTGAGGTGATCATATTCCTTCTCTGGGTGTAGCCACGTAGTACAATAAAGCGGTGCTCCTGAAAAAAATATTGGTCTTTTTTATTCGCTATTCAGTTTATAATTTTATATTCCACAGAGCATTTAATGGTAAGGAGGTAGCGACATGTAAGGGATTAATTTTATGGCCATTATATTTTTAGTTTTCCACATTATGCATTTGCTATGGTATTTGTAATTTTCAAAAGCTACGTATTTGTTTAGTGTTTTTCATTTTGCCATCCATTTGTTATGCAAAGTCAATTAAGTCACTATGGCCATTTGGAGTAATAAATATGGTCCCATATGCATGGGATTTTGTTATTTAAAATGACTTAAATAGAGTTACTGGAAATATTTAAGTGATATTAAAATAAGCTCAAAATAAATAAAAACTTAGGAAATTTTCCTAATTTAATTCCAGCATTACTGAACTTTATGTAAGAATACCTTATGTATTTGTTTTTGTAATTTCCATATTCTGGGGTGGAGCCATCATTATTTGTACGCAAGACGGACATATGTAAAATTTCTACCAGTGCGGGTTGCCCTTTATTGATTACACTAGTTTACAAAAAAAAATCATGTACACTTCTGCTGAATTCGAAAAAATTTACAATTTTTTTATAGAACAGTTTTTGAGATATACCGTTATTTTTAGCTTTTCGCTCTTTTTTCACTAAACAAATTATATCTCGAGTTAGAAATGTCCCATAATATCGTTGTTGGTACTTTAATGAAAGGTATTCAGATGACGAATAATCGTGTGTAATTGAATCTGTGATAAGTTAAGTCGTTCAAAAAATATGCGATGCGAAAATGCCAAATTTTCAAAAAAATCATATTTTACAATGGACCTTTTCCGCCAGAAAAGTATAAACCAAGATACAATTTGTTTAGTGAAAAAAGAGAAAAACTAAAAATAACGGATATCTGTTCCATAAAAATTTTTTTCGAATTCAGTAGATCAAAATATATAAGAAAAGTCGACTCTCATAAAGTGTACATTTTCAGTGTAAACTAGTGTTATGGGCAGTTTTGCCAATATTGGAGATTTTCCACCAAATTGGGAAGTTTTTCGTTTATTTGTGATGAATGTTTTGAGTTGGGACTTGGATTATTGGGGTATATTTCGAAATCTATTCAGTATAAAAAATCAGGTTTAAAATATTTATGGTTTACACAAATTAATTTTTGTATATTCTTAAAAAAACGTAGGCAACAATGTGTTGATAATTTTGGGGACAATATACAGAAAAATAGTGGCAACACTGATTATGGGCTGTGTTGCCAATATTATGGGTACGGTCACCAGTGTTGCCAATATTATGGGTAGTGTTGCCAATATTATGGGTACGGTCGCCAGTATTTTTCTGGATCTTGTCCCCAAACTTGGACGCTTTCGTTCCCAAAAATCCTCAATTTAAATTAAAGTTCCTCACAAAACTCCCCAATAAATTTTTGACATATTAAAGAAATAAGCTTTGGTGTACCAAATCAGTAAAACTTTAAAAATTGAAAAAATATATACAAGTTTTGTCATATCACCTATCGAACTAGCGAGATTTCGAAACATAACACCAGGAGACTGGTGATCGTCATTCAAATTCTCAAGATATTAAAATGGGTGTTCGGTCACCATGTATTTACCATCGAAAATTTATATCGAAATACTCAATTAATAAAATTTGGATGTTAGATCAATATGAAGGTGAACCTCATCATTATCATTTCAATATTTATCAGAGATGAACCCTGAAGAGTGAAATTATAAATTAGTTCTGGATTCCCCAAAACAAAATCCTGTGTCTTTTGTATGCTCTGGAATAGAGAGGAACAAAGTCTTCTTTTTTAATTTTGACGATTCGCTGTGCTTTTGTTAGTAATCAGGAAAAAATAAAAAAAAAATCATGTAAACTATTATTTTGAACCTGATTTATTGTAATGAACTTATTTCGAAAAAAAATCCCCCAAATACCCCCAAATTTATGGAAATTCCCCACAAAATACCCAACTTAAAAATTTCGTCCCCATCCACGACAAAATATCCCCAATTTGTTGAATAATCCCCTATACTGGAAACATTCATTATGAGTTAAATCAAATATAAGTATGATTAATACGAATATCAAAATTTATAATACTTATACGCTACGGTGAAATATTTTTGCCTTTGATATTGTTGGTATTGATTTGATTGATAAGAGATATAAAATTTAGGGAATTGTAGTTATATGAAGAAAGCACTCAGTGATAAGAGAGAAGTTCATCACTGTGGTATCACAATGGATTAAATAGTCTAAGTGAGTCTGATACATCGGGCTGCCACCTAACCTAACCTATATGAAGAAATGATGAACATATGAAGTAGCATTTATTCGATTTGAAGGGGATAATTCCTAAATGTTTTCTTCATTAAAAGTTAGCATATAAGGTCCAAATCGAGTTATCTACACTGAAAAAAATATTGTCGTGTGGTCAAAGAGTTCATGTCTTTAAAATACGAATGTAAATTTTGCTTAGCATAGAAGACACATTTCTCTAATATAAAGATTTTTTCCTTGGCCAAAAGTCAATAAACATTTCAATGAAGTCATATTGTCGTTATAATTAAGTGATTTCACTTAAAAATGGGTATCATACACATTAAAGAAAAAATGTTTGGGCTAAGGTCAACTTGACTTTTTTAGAAATATTCTTTAAATTTTATGAAATTGTCTTTAAATTTGTTGTCTTTTTGCATCTTGACTACAAAGCAAAAAATCGTTCAAATATAGAACACGTTTTTCAACACTTTATTTTAAAGACTTTTTTACTTGAAACATAGCATAACTTCTACATGAAGTCGAGTCATAATTTGGAAAATAAAGTTGTCGTTAACTTGTTTTTAAAGGTTATTGATAGCATATGAAGAAAAAAAAGGATGAAAAAGCGAAAAATTAAAATTTGTTTCCTAGAAGCAAGTACACAAAACCCAAATTTAAAAGAGAATTTTGTCTTAAAAGTATCCATACTTGTAGTCTCCGCTTTTTTAAAAAATAAAGACAAAATCTTTAGAAACGGGCGTGTTTTTTTTTTCAGTGTACCTCAGCCAGCTCTCCATTAAGCTCGACTCATTAATTACAAAATTATTATTTTTTCTGTTTTTTCATGTGGCGTTAATTCCTTAAAACAGAATAAACACACCTTAAAATTCTCAATTCAGATTCGACTCCAAGTATAAAATATCCCATGTTTAAAAAAAAAATCTTCTTTAAAATAAAGTCTTATGTTTGTCAATACGCTTTAGCTTCATAGTCAAGCTTCAAAACATCATTGATTTTAAAAACGATGTCTATAATATTGAAGAGTTGTTCGCAATTTTATAGACCAAATAAGTCTCCGTTCAATAGAATTTTCTTTTATGTAAATCTATCCATTTTAAAGTCGAATGTCCTAACTTTAATCTTTATTTGTAATGTTCTACGATATTTTTGAATACCTGATATTCGCCCGCCTAAAAGTATGCCATGAATTCAATCGAAACGAGAGTTAAGCCTTGATTGGTATCAGATGCGTTTTGCGTTGTTTTTATACCCTCCACCATAGGATGGGGGTATATTAACTTTGTCATTCCATTTGTAACACATCGAAATATTGCTCCCCATAACGTATATATAGTATATATTCTGGGTCGTGGTGAAATTCAGAGTCGATCTGAGCATGTCCGTCCGTCCGTCTGTTGAAATCACGCTAACTTCCGAACGAAACAAGCTATCGACTTGATACTTGGCACAAGTAGTTGTTATTGATGTAGGTCGGATGGTATTGCAAATGGGCCATATCGGTCCACTTTTACGTATAGCCCCCATATAAACGGACCCCCAAATTTGGCTTGCCGATCCTCTAAGAGAAACAAATTTCATCCGATCCGGCTGAAATTTTGTACATGGTGTTAGTATATGGTCTCTAACAGTTATGCAAAAATTGTTCCATATCGGTCCATAATTATATATAGCCCCCATATAAGCCGATCCCCAGATTTGACCTCCGGAGCCTCTTAGGGGAGCAAAATTCATCCGATCCGGTTGAAATTTGGTACGTGGTGTTAGTATATGGTCTCTAACAACCATGCAAGAATTGGTCCATATCGGTCCATAATTATATATAGCCCCCATATAAATCGATCCCCAGATTTGCCCTCCGGAGCCTCTTGGAGGAGCTAAATTCATCCGATCCGGTTGAAATTTGGAACATGGTGTTAGAATGTGGTCTCTAACAAAAACGCAAGAATTGGTCCAATCGGTCAATAATTATATATAGCCCCCATATAAGCCGATCCCCAGATTTGACCTCCGGAGCCTCTTAGAGGAGCAAAATTCATCCGATCCGGTTGAAATTTGGTACGTGGTGTTAGTATATGGTCTCTAACAACCATGCAAGAATTGGTCCATATCGGTACATAATTATATATAGCCCCCATATAAATCGATCCCCAGATTTGCCCTCCAGAGCCTCTTGGAGGAGCTAAATTCATCCGATCCGGTTGAAATTTGGAACATGGTGTTGGAATGTGGTCTCTAACAAAAACGCAAGAATTGGTCCATATCGGTCAATAATTATATATAGCCCCCATATAAACCGTTCCCCAGATTTGATCTCCGGAGCCTCTTGGAGGAGCTAAATTCATCCGATCCGGTTGAAATTTGGAACATGGTGTTAGAATGTGGTCTCTAACAAACACGCAAGAATTGGTCCATATCGGTCAATAGTTATATATAACCGATCCCCAATCACACAAAAATTGGTCCATATCGGTTCATAATCATGGTTGCCACTCGAGCCAAAAATAATCTACCAAAATTTTATTTTAATAGAAAACATTGTCAAAATGTTATTTAATTTTGTCAAAATTTTATTTCTATAGAAAATTTTTTCCAAATTTTATTTCCATAGAAAATTTTTTCCAAAATGTGTCAAAATTTTGTTTTGTCAAAATGTTATTTCTATAGAAACTTTAAACTTAATTATATACGTATTTAACCGGCCTTTTTTAGTTTAATATATACCACGTATGGACTATGTGGTATATATTACGGTGTTAGGAAGTTTGAAGATACCTTGCCATCGGCAAGTGTTACCGCAACCCAAGTAATTCGATTGTGGATGACAGTCTTCAGTAGAAGTTTCTACGCAATCCATGGTGGAGGGTACATAAGCTTCGGCCTGGCCGAACTTACGGCCGTATATACTTTTTTTTTTACATTACATTTTTTTACATTACATTAAATATTCTTTATTTTATTGAATACTGTATATTAAAGAAGGGAATTTTTTCTTAGTACTGCTCGAAATACATATCACATATAATTAAATCATTCCGTGATCCACCATCGAATAAAATCATTGCAATTTTATAAAACTGAAAACCTATTTCACAATTACAGCCCTAATTATACGTTTAAGAGGATGATGTATAACATTAATATAATTAAATGTTATCAATTCAACATATAATTAATATCATATTGGTGATTGTTAATTCTTAAACATAAAAGCTGTTTACAAAATCGTTGATGCGAATGTAACAATTAATAATTGAAACAAGTATATACATTATCAGCAAATAAAAGGCATACATTTATTTTATGATATGATAATTAATATCGTATGTCCTTGATATTTTTATTATTTGTATAATATCAATCACTGGAAAATCATTGTTGCACATAGCATATTCAGAAATTCATATATGGGAAAGTAAAAACCATATCCTTATGTAACATTGAAATTCACCTAGAGGGACGTAACATAAAACCCTCACATTGACATTGAGATTCCATTTAATGATTGCCCTAAATACCTCTGGGTTGTATTGGTCAGGAAGCAGGCATTAAATTCGAAAAGAAAGTTGATTTCAGGCGAATTTTATAAAACAGGTGAAGATTCCTTTAATGTCACGTAGCATTTATTGCCTTTAGAAATATTGACGAAATAGTCGCCCACCATGTAACCAAATCTAATATCACGCGATCATAACCAGAATCGCTCTATTATTTTGGAAGATAAAATATTGATACTAAAAGAGGTGTAAAATTGGCTGAAATTTTAAAGCAATAAAAAGAACTGTAGACGATGTCACAAAATACATCACTCTCTCTCATTAACAGAATAATCGAGGAGAGATCCTAACCAGAATCGCTCTATTATTTTGGAAGCTGAAATATTGACACTAAAAGAGGTGTAAAATTGGCTGAAATTTTAAAGCAATAAAAAGAACTTTCAAAAAAACATCACTCTCTGGCTCATTAACACAATAATCGAGGAGAGATGTAAAGAAAAGTTTAACATTGAGAGTAATGAAAGAGGTAGAAAGTTGACTGAAATGTTTGCATAAGTAAATACTTAGGAAGGTAAACTGCTAAAAAACCTCAGCCTTGGTGTTACTCAATTCGAATATGGCTGCAGAAGATCACAAATCACGATATAGCTTAGCAGTACCATGCTCACCTAATACGTATGCCTCCTTAAAACTATACCAGAGAAATGCAACTGAGGATTAAGTTAATAAGAAGGGGTGCTACTCTACATAATCCAGGGGAATTCGAACCTGTTGGTATGGTCCTAGCTACCAAACAGCCTGTACCGTTCGTGAAGGCCACGCAATAAAAGAAATCCAACGTTACAAATGGATCAAGCAAATGTGGATCATTACTGACATTTGTAACCCTGGGTCGTTACTTGTTATAATTCCTGATCACAAAAAAAATATTGACCTAATATGAAAAATTATGCAAACTCAATTTAAGACCTCGAAATTAATATAATATTAAGGGCAACTGTTTTTAAATAAAACAATTTAATTAAAATACACTGAAAAAACAGTGAACCCAGCAGGAAGAAAACTTTTGGTTAATAGAAAATTTTGAATATTTTTAGAAAATTTTAACTAAACAGTATTACAAACACTGGCATCATGCCGATATCACAAAAATAAGTAAAAATGTTTCGACAAATTCAAGACAATTTATTAGACATAATTATTTTTTTTCACTTGTTAAAGAAAATTTTGTAGTTTGAACGAAAAAATTGGAGTTCAAAAGTGCAAGAATGTCTTTAGTGACATAGGAAGTTCATGATGGACGCATTTGTAGTAAAAGTTACAAATTTAAAGAAATAATGAACTATTTTGTGAGAAATACGAATTTATTAAATCTTTATGCCTAATTTGTGTATAATTTTTCACCTTTTTTAGTTAATTTAACTAATGTACGCAAAAAATTATTAGAGGGAAGGAAACTTTCTCCAAACATAATAATTCCATGAACTAAAATAAAGTTAAATTGGCTTTAGTGAAATAGAGAGTTCACTTTTTTTTGAGTGTAAAGTTCATACTATTTGCATTAAACTTTTTTTCTCTTTCAATTTAGTGCAAAATTTTACAATCACAAAAAATATTGATCTAATATGAACAATTTAAATTTTAGACCTCGAAATTTAAACAATATTAAGGGCAACTGTTTTTTTAAATAAAAAATTTTAATTAATTTTAACTTGATAGAACCTAGATCCCTAAAAAATGTTTTTATTTTAAAGAATCCGCATATTTGGCTTAGAATCGATACCAATAAAGGAAAAGTCAAATTCTTTAGAATTAGAAGTGGAGCAAAAACCAGCTTCTGCTTTATGTGTAAGGCCTCAATGAACTTTAGGAATTTGGAAAATCTAAACTTCAGGTAACTGTTTGGTTGTGGATAACTTATGTTAGTGAGTAATTTATTATCTTAAAGCGTTTTAATACTTTTACTGAAATAATTAATTCTTCCATTTCAAATAAATTAACTTAGAAAATATTCAGAACTCCTTTTCAAGTTTTTAACATTTAACAAATAAACTACTGTAGAAACAAATTGTACAAAAACCAATACTTACCTTTTTGCCATATCAAACACATGCAACAATAAACAGAACTGTAGACGTTATAACAAAATACACCACTCTCTCTCCCTCTCTCATTAATAGAATAATCGAGAGGAGATGTAAAGAAAATATTAACATTGAGAGAGTGAGAGACTATATGACAAGACCATAAGACAAACCTCACATTACTATGAAGTAAACAACTAACATGAATACAAGGTCTTTAAAAACCAAATTAATTTAATTTTTTCAAAATAACAACATGAACATTTTTCCAAGAATGTTTATATTTATACAAAATATGTATAAGAAATCAAAATAAAATGTTATTAACGGTTAGAAAGTGTATAAAACTAAAAAAACCCTCTGATAAATTTCATAGTTATATCAGTTTGAATTTAATATCATATTTTCTGTACACTTTCCAATTTAATAATTATTTCCGCCACGTTTTATTATTTTTTGCATAAAACACAATAACAAAAACTATCATACAAATAAAAAAAATAAGATTATTCTAAAAATCAATCAAAATACATCACTCTCTCACATTAACAGAATAATCGAAAAAATATATAAAGAAAAGTTTAACATTGAGAGTAAGGGACTATATGACAAGACCAAAAGACAAACCTGACATATGAAGTAAACATATAAGAATACAAAGCCTTTAAAAACCAAAGTAAATTATTTATTTAATAACAAAATAAAAATTTTTCCAATTATGTTTATGCTTACAAAAAAAATCTATGTGTTCAAAAAGTTGTAATTAATGATTAGAAAGTGTATAAAACTAAAAAAAAACCCTCTGATACTTCTTTGGAGATAGACTATAAGTTTCAGTTTTGAGTTTTAAGATCATATTTTCTGTACAATTCCCAATTTAATATTTATTAACGCCTTGGTTTAATTTTTTGTGTAAAGCATAATAATAAACAACCCTTACATAAACAAAAACTGAATAAATTTAACCTGAAAATCAATGAAGATAATAAACAAAACAGAAGACGATATAATCAAATACACTACTCTCTCACTAACAGAATAATCGTGGGCAGAATTTTTTAACACTGAGAAAGTGAGGGACAATATGAACACACTAGAGGCAAACCTCACATTATTATGCAGTAAAGAACTAACAGAATAAAAAATCTTCAAGAACCAAATTAAATTATTTTTCTTTTAAATAACAACGTAAATATGTTTCCAAGGATCAAAGATCAAATAAAATTAGTATAAAAACCTTTTCTAGTGAGACATAAATGTTAACACAAACTTCCCTGCTAATGAACATATTTATGTTATCATATTTCTCATGTTCTCATGTGATGCAATGACAAAATATTGCTAAGGTTAGTTTTACAGGGCTTCTGGGGAATATATGGACAAATAATTCAAAATAAAAAAATTCGCAAATATATAAAAGTATCGATAAGAATATGATGTCTGCACTATAAAACAATGTTAAGATATTAAGACTATGAAGTTTTCAATATTTCTTGCAAATGAAGCCTCGGATTCTTTATAAATTTTGGAATAATTTGTGGTCATATTTGATAGATAGATATATTCAGTAATATCTAAAAGTTTAGTTTTTAATGCAAATAGCAAATAAAATGAAATTTATTTTTGCAGATGCGGTGATAATTATTATTTTTCATATGAAAACTCATTTTTAAACTTTTTAGATTAATATTATAAAATATATTTGAAACCTAAACAACCGAAATCGAATAATATAATTTAGTTGAATTTAAAATCCTAAATCACAATATACCCCGGCATATTGGAATACCAAATTCAGTAATATTTAAAAGATGTTGATGGACTACTTTAAAAACGAAAAGAAATGATTTTGTCTACCTGTGTCTGTTCATTGCAAAATAAGACGATATTTTGTTCTGTTATTGTGAGTGCAGGGGTACTGTTAATGTTGTTATCACCTGTTCTGTTGTTAACTGTTCTGTTCTGTTGTTAGATAACTTCTGGTCTGATTGCTTGATATTTGAAATGATATATATGGTCTGTTGTTGACTGTTGTTCAAGGTATTTCTGTTTAGAGGAGAGTCTGTGGGGTGGATGGGGAGGTTCTGCTGAAAGTATAAGAAACGTTTTGTGCGAAATAAAACAAGTTTGATTTTGTTTTTCTCTTTTTTTACGGTGTATGATTTGAAATTTTCAGTTTTTATTGAATAAATTTTTTTCGTTAAACAAAAAATTTTTTTCTGTAGAGTTTTTTTTTCTCAATATGTATCTCTTATTAAAGGTATATATATGTTTATTAGTAGTATTAGTATTACATGTATTTAGTATTTTAGTAGTATTAAATGTATATTTTTTAGGATATTTAAGTGTTTTCTTGTTTGTTTGCAACATTTTTGTTTTGGTATTTTGTCTTTTTTGAGGGGAGGAGTAATAATTTTCCATCAATGTACTGATTTTTATTTTGACAACATATATCATTTTATAAAGAGTTAATTTTAAACGAGTAGGGGGGTTTTATTTTTGCTGTTTTTTGTTGTATAAATAATGTTGTTATTGATTTTGACTACTATTGGTTGTTGTTGTTGTTACTTGGTTTATATTCAAATGGATTATTTCTATTGTGTTGTAGGACTTTTTTTTTGTCAATTTTTGTGGTTTTCAGTTTAGCCTGTGGTTTTACGGTTTTTATTGTTTTTTAATTTTATTAAAAGGGAGGGAGAGGAATTCAAATTGCCTTAGGATGGTGGGTGTATAATAGAGGACTCATACAAATTCCTTTAGTCGATTATTTGTGTGTGAATGTATGTTCTTGTAATCTCTGAGTGGGAGAGTGAACAATTGTGTGAGTATATATTGGTGTTTAGAGTGTTCTCTTCTGCTTTACATGAATGATATGCGGGGTTTTGGCCGGAGGGACCTTGTATTTATATTTTATAGGACAAAAAAATAGACAACATAGAAAGATGTTAGCTTAAATGTGTAGTTTGTAGTAGTAGTATTTGTGAATTATGTATGCTTTCTGATAGTTGTGAATGTGAATATAGAAGAACATGAATATGTTATTAGACAGGAGATGTCTGGTGACAATAACAATTGTATGCCATTTTGTTGATTTGTTTCCTTTGGCAATTGCATTTAAAGTACAAACTATGATGTATATACTATATATGAGAAATTTCAAGACAAATCGAAAACATATACAGAAAAAATAGTATCAAATTATTTTTGATTAAAATATTAATTAACTTTGAGAAAATATTCAATGAAAAAATTAATCGATACTACAATATTTTTTAATCAAAATAAAAGTCAGTCAAAGAAATTAACAAAATTCAATAAAAGTTTAATTGCATACATTAAGTTTTTAATTGTCATCGGTGTTTGATATTATCATTTCGGTGATTGAAACCATTCAAAAAATTATTTTCAAAAATTTGGAATATGGCACAAATAAATGAACGAGCATCTAAAAACTTATATCAAAACTTTTTTCGTTTACACAGTTTATCTTGAAATGATTCATATATAATACGTACTCATGTGTGGATAGATATCGTTAGCATGTTGCCATGGTTACCATGTTTTATTTTTTGTCATTTGCAAATGTAAATTTGAAACATTTACCTATGCAGCAGGTTGATATGCATTCGAATGGTATAAATATACCAACAACATGTACGTTACCCATATACGACTATCTGTAAAATTTGTAAACGTGCTATGCATTTGATATTTGATCTTTCATCTCCATTTTTTCAAATTACATTTCATTTGTCTTATGAATGTTAAAAGATTGTTTCGTAAATGTGAAGTGAGAAGAACTATGTATGTTGTGTGAGCTTATGTATATCTATGTTGTATGCATGTTAAGTTAGCAAACAGTCAGGCGGCAGGTGTAATAGTGGTTTGTGTATTTTTTTGTCTTTAATTATCTATACATATAGAGTGTATTTGCTAAATGTATGTACGTATGTGTGTGTATGTATGTTATCTGTGCTCTTGTTTATTTTTGTTGGAGGATAATTCATATGTGAAATACTACTAAACATCTTTTTGCTATGTATGTAAGCAAGTGTATGAGATTTGTTGTGTGAATTTATGTATGTTTTTCGTGTTTTTATTTCATTTAAATACCCTCTTAGTATTCAATTCAATTTCCTCTTTATTTCTTGTTTTGGTTTTTTTGTGTGTCTATGTTGTTTGCATGTCTAATCTGTGATATAATAGTACATCTAATGTTTTATTAATGTATTTCTGTGTGTATGTGATTTTTTTTTGTTATTGCTGTTGTCTTCTTATGTTATAATAATACATAATTACTAAAACATTAAGATCGTCTAAGGAAATATTTATTTAAAAATTGGTTTAGTTTTTTTTTTCATCATGTGTAATTTTAATAGGATTGCATTTACTGTGTATATCTGTTTGGTTGTGTTTGTGTGTGTGTGAAATTTCTCATCAAATCCTTTGTTTGGTTTTTAACAAAAATCAAATTAAATAGAAATTAAAATAATTGTGTGCTATTAAAAAACAAAATATTTATAAGAAATTAAAGTTAATTGTAAATATATGGTATATGTGTATATATGCATATATGAGTGATATCTACAGTAATTCTCTATTATATGAAATTGTAAATAATTTATGTATTAGAACCGGAAATTATACTTTTTTAAAGTTGTGGTTTTGTTAGAAACAATATCACTATGCTACTTGTATAAAATAACCAAAGGAATTTTTATGATTTATGAAATTTGGAAATGAAAATATATTTTCAAAACAAAATATGAGATGGCAGCACTAGTTACAAACATCAACTCCAATTCTGTTAAACGTTAGATACTTAGCAAAGACATAAACCTATTAGATGGATCCTCTACTAAGAAAACACATTTGAAAAAAGTTGTAATTCCACATTTTTTAATAGTGTCCCCAAAATGGAACGCTTTCATACCCAAAAATTTCCCAATTTAATTTGAAATTCCCCACAAAAATCCTCAATAAATTATTGGCAAGTTTTTTTTTTGAAAAAAAGTAAAGGACTAGACTCTGCTGTAGAAAATCCTTAAAAAAATTAAAAATTGGAAAAATATCAAATTTTTGCTATACTAGTTTTCGAGTTACAAAAAGATGAAGATTTCAAAACACAAAACCAGGAGCCGATTGCTCAAAATATCATCCGATACAAGCCCCCATCAGAGTTATTTATGTGTATAGAGTCATCGAATTTTTTTCTTATGCAAATCATCTTCTAAATACTCGAGAAACATGTGTATTTTTGAATTAAAACGTAGAACTACGTTATAGTCAAAAAATTAAATTGGGTGATCGATCAAAAGGCGTTGTTGTTCCGATATGTACTCTATTCTATATGGGTATGAGACATATTTTCCAAATCAGTGATGTACGCAGA
This sequence comes from Haematobia irritans, assembly GCF_050003625.1. Classification (NCBI taxonomy): domain Eukaryota; kingdom Metazoa; phylum Arthropoda; class Insecta; order Diptera; family Muscidae; genus Haematobia; species Haematobia irritans. The sequence goes on along the minus strand of NC_134401.1, from coordinate 39,250,101 downwards.
TGAGTCCTTACGAAAAAATTTCACAATATTAAAAAAAAAAATTTCTTAGGAAAAAGAGCAAATAGTAAAGTAGCTCTTGGGCACCCAAATAAATGCCTTGAAATTAGGAGAGGAAAGTTTTTTTTGTAATATTTTGGAGATTCTCTATACTGAACAGGTTCCGAAAATTCCCAATAAAAACGTCAAATTTGTAAAAATTCCCCACCAAATCCCCCAGTCCCCACCTCAAAATGTTTGTCCCCATCCAGTATTGGGGAAAATCCCCAATACTGGCAACACTGAGTGTAAGTTCGAAATTGCTTGAATTCGAAACTATGTCAAACGTATAAGAATATTAATGCATTGCTGAAGTCTATCGGATAACTTGTGCTTTAATCGGATAATTAGAGGCTCATTGCTGAAAATCGGGCTAAATATGAGATATAACCCAGCTTTGGCTAAATCTGGTTGATATTTAGTACGTTTAATTGGGAAACCAAAAATGGTATTCAAATGCATGGGTGTGGTATACTTAAAAAACATTTATACACGCAGTGAAGAAACATTATTGTCACAATCATATTCGAATAGCAAAATAATATGATAGGAGCTATTTTTGCGGCGACCATTGGCTCAGTGAACATGGTTCTAAGAAAAATTAAATATTTCAGTTAATTTAAAGAGTATTTCTTTAAAATAAAAATATTTTTCTTTACTACGAAAGAAATTTGCCTTACTTCAAAGACAGACGACTTAAATGGAAAGTGGTTAGTTTCAGAGATTTGTGTCCTAAATTCAAAGAAAACAATTCTTAAAGCAAGGATTATGAAATTTTTTAACTAAAACTTTTTTTAAGTTGTCCTTAATATTGGGTAAATTGCGTATCCAAAAATTTAAGATGCATAATTTTTCATATTAGGTCAATCATTTTTACAGGAAAAATACGCAAACATACCTATTAATTACCAAGTATTGTCAACTGTTATTATCAACATTTTACTGTAAACCAAATGTTGCCAACTAACATGATCTTTCTTTTCTTCAATGTATATTGTTTTGCAACAAATCGAACACCGTTTTGTGTTAACTTTGACTTACCGGCGTATACATAAAATACAAGAGACGTAGTTATGAAATACAAGCTAGAAATTCCAGTTATCATAGATTGGATTTAATTGGAAATTGTAAAATGACGGGTTGATGAGATGTCAATATTTTATTATAAGGGTTGACATTAGAGGTCTGCATCGAATAACTTTTCGCTGTCGAATATAGTACATACACTGTCTTTCTCTCAGAGCGCAAGTAGTGAAGTGAAGAGAACACTTGCTTGTCAAATATCACCAAGTACTTATCCGAAACAATATGTGTTCCGAAAAAAGGAACAATAAAAATTTAAGTACTTGAGAAAAAGTACAACATGGATTCTCTTCATTTCACGTGGTACCACAAGTATTTCTCAGTTATGTGCCAAGCAAAACTTTCCATTATTATTAATCATAGATATGTATGTATGTCACATATTTCATATATTTATGTATGTCACACACTTACCTTAACGTTTGCCGTTCTTTATATCAATCCGAAAACATATATTATGGAGAGTAACTGTTTTCTTGTATTTCTGAAACTGCACGTGGTACATGGAGTACTCTATGAAGTTTTGTTCTCGCAACATACTCGACGTGATCACTCTGAGTCAGGGCTGCCAATTTTGCCAATTTATCGGCATTTTGACGATTTTTTACTCAGAAAATGGACAATTCCGATTTTTTCCGATTTTAACTCCGTTCATTAGACACATTGGTAAGGGAGTTAAAGTTTTTACATTTTGAAGAAATTTTTGGAAATATTAAAATAAATTTGAAAAATTTTGGGAAAGAGTTTGGAAACAAAACATGACTTCGGCTTTTCGAGTTTTGTCAAAATTCGTACATATAATCATGATTCTTCCACACTCCACAGCTAAAATTAGATGATAGTTGGAGAATAATTCATCTGTCCCAAAAATAACCTACAATGAAATAACTCAAGTTGTTTTTATACCAAAATTGATAATGATTTACTCAGAATGTGCAAAAGATGATAACATTCTAGTACAGTATAAACAAATAGCCACATATAGACATATCTATCGGAAACACCATAAAAAATCACTTGTTTTTGAAAACGCGGGACTTTTTCTTGAGTTTCAAAATATTTATTTTTTGAATAAAAATGTTACTCAATTAGTAACAATATTTTAGAAAAATAGATTCTTTATACAAAAATTATGAGATATTTTTGTTTAACTAGAAAATTATTTTTATGTTTATGTTTTTTGCATACAAAACTGATTTCTATACATTTTATTTTATTGAAATGCATAGTTGTGTACATTAATTTTCTATTTTGTATGTGAAATAAATACTTTTGTTTTGTTTTCACCCAAAAAAATATGTTTAATTTTAATAATATTTATATTGCCGATTTTTTTTTACGATTTTTAAAATGCAAGTGCCGATTATGACGATTTTTGTCGAAAAAAGTGACGATTTTTCTTGAAATTTTATTGGCAGCCCTGCTCTGAGTACACTTCAATAAGAGAGAAAGAGGAATATGTGTTTGTTGGTAGTGAAGACATCAGAGAAGCAACAATAAATTACTCGTGGTTTTTGGTGTTCATTAAAATGTGTACTAATTTTTTTGCGACTCTCTCAAATAGATGTACTCATTTAGAAAGTACACGTGTACTCTGCATTTACAAATGGAATTGTGCAGACCTCTAGTTGACATCTTTGCTAAATATGTAGAATGAGCCAGAGTTGTATTTTGCTGATAATGTGATCACTTAATATGAATTTGTAGCGATTAATTTATTTTAAATTCAAATATCTTGGTGTTTTTCATGGTTATAAATACGCGTAAGTAGACTTATTAATTAGCCTACCATTATTGTTTATTCAGATTAATTAATTATTATTATTATTATTTTTTTTTTGAAAATTCAAACATTAATTCGGAAATATTTATAGTTTTTTTTTTTTTCTTTATAATCACATAATAGAGAATTACTGTAATTAAACGAAATTTTCCATAACATTTTTGTCAAACCAAAATAAACAAATTTAATAATTAAACAATTCATAATAACAATATAATTCTTAACGAAATGGAAGAACACATTAACTTATTAACATAATTGGGGATAATTCTAAACTACTCTACATTATATAGTTTTATTATTTTTTGTGTTTCTATTCCTGGCACAATGAAAGTAACCTAAGGATTTTGGGCTCTTCTATGCTTCACCATTGGTTATGGTGAATATCTTAATAGCAGATATTCTATAGAAGAGTAATTATTGTATTATATTTACTTGGGATTTTAATTGGATTTCGAAAAATTAAAGGAAAAATTATTTAAAACAGAAACAAAGTAACAAGAAATTATTCAAAAACTTGCTATAATACTAGGTAAATAAAATTTTTACAAATAATATTAGCACACCTGGGCTTTTGTATAAACGTAGCAAAAATTGAGATTTTAGAGCATTTATCTCTACTATCATTTCAGGTGGTTTATAAGCCTGTGTAAGAGAAAGAGAGAGAGAGAGAGAGATAGATGGAAAAGTAGAGAGATTAATAGAGATTAAGTGTTTGTTTCCTTTCATTACCTAATAATACTTTTTGTTTGTAGTCAAATACATTGATATGGCCTAAAAGTTTGATTTTTTTCTTTAAATTACACTTACATATGCGGGAGTATGTTAGTGTATTTAAATTTTTGCTAAACAATTAAGATAAACTGACAGACACACAGGAGGTTTTTTTTTTACAGAAAAGAAAACTAAATAAAATCAAGCTTAATCTAGACTAGACAAAATGGCGGGTTTTGAAAGGGGGAGGGGTCTAACTTTACTATCTGGGTTAATGCTACAATAACTCCGTCTAGTTTGTATTCCCCCATGAATATGTATAATTCGTTTCATTTGCCTTCGTTTAAACGTTTTTTTGTTGTTATTTTTTTTTGGAAGAAAATCTTTCTTCATAGTTTCTTTTTTTCCATTATTATTATTTTGTATAGGTATAGACAATTATAATTTAATTTGCTTTTTATTTGTTTTTTTTATACTTAATAATCTTAGACATTTAAAAATATGAATATTATTATATAAATATTTATAATTCTAAATTATTCCCTTAATCATCTGCTCTCTAATGTCTGCGCGGCGAACACTTCTATCAAAAAAACAGTCATAGGGGGGCATTATTTCGGTTTGTCCTTTTTTATTTTGCTTTATATTATTTTTCCATTTTTTGTTGAATTTTCATTCAATTTAATTTTTCAAAAATTATTTATCACCAGCTATTTACGATTACACAATGTTTGATGTTGTTCTTATGTTGTTGTTGTTGTGGTTGTTGGATGTTGTTTTTTGTGTGTTCTGTTTGGTGGTGGTAATGGTGTTCCATGTCAAAAGGATCGTGCGGGTTTTTGTAAGCCTCGGAATCACTCGATCGAGTAGAAAAATTAAGGGAAAATTATAATAAAATGTAAATAAATAGGTATCCAAAATTTAAGTGTATACATAGATTGGTAAGTAAGTTAATATCGGCCCTTTGTTCTATATAAAGCCTATAAAGATTTTTAAACAAAACTAAAATTCTGACGTATGAGCAATATGTATCATTTGGTAGCCAACTTGCATACGCCACCTTGGATATATCACAAAAGTTGTATATGGGAGCGTATGATGATTTTGAATTAATCGTTACTGCTTCAATATAAGCGGTAAATATATAAACGTTTAATTGCATTTGAAGGCAAAGGCTAATATTAACTAAAATAGTTTTGGTTTTGTACAAGAAATATAACTGAGCCGATGTTCTCTTATCGACAATCGCAACGATTGTGTTTACGCTAGATAAATTTCCCATTAAACAACCCTGTACTTTGCATTGTAAGCACAGTGCTATACACTGATATGTACATGATTGAAACAAACAACAAAGACTAACAGCCTGTTTCTGTATGTCGAACGAGCTCTATCGATCGATTGAAATGGAGACAAAAAGCTGAATTTATAATGAAAAATCAACTGTTTCTGTGCATTTCAATCGATCGATAGAGCTCGTTCGACATACAGAAACATGCTGTAAGTTCTCCTACGAAAAACGGTTATACAACATTGTAACTGTTATACAACATGTATAACTGTGAAAATGTTTGTATTGTTTTTCAAAATATTGTTATGAGTTTTTGTTCTTATAACGGCCATTTTCATGTAGCTCCGTTAGGCTTTAACTGCCAGTTAACAGAAAGTAAATTGCAAATATCTTCTCTTCAGTTAACTTTAACTGAAAAATTTCCAGCAGTTAAGCTCCTAACTGGCATATGGAATATATAGACAAGATGACAGATATGTCTCTAGTTCGGTTTAAAAGTTCGTTAGCTAACGTAGCACTAACGGAGCTTCATGAAAAGGGGGGTAAACCTAGTACTATAATCAATTTTTTGTCCGAAAAAACTGTTATACTCCATATAAAATGTGTTCTTGTGTAATAACTGGAAAATCTTTGTGTTGAGCTTTTTCGAACAGATATTTGTGAAACTCTCGCACAAAAAAAAAATAAGTCAACAACCTTGTATTGCGGGCCCTATTCACCGTGATATATGTTGATATTTGCTTTTCGTAGACACGAACTTAGTACTAGGCAATAGATGGAAATTTGGAAATTGAGCATTATGCTTAGGAAGATCGTTTTTACGAAAAACGAATATCAGCATTTATCACAGTACATCTCTCCCAAACACAGGGCTGTTAACTTTTTTTGTTCGAAATTTTAGGCTGGTGCCAAAAATTCAGAGTTGCATCACTATCAGTTCGATAAAAACTAAATTTTTTTATATGATGTATAACAGTTCTTCGTGCGAAAATGTGATCTTTGTACTAGGCTTTATAGATCAATATGATCCAAAATTCAGAGTTGCATTACTATCAGTTCGATAAAACTCAATGTTTTTTTATATGGAGTATAACAGTTTTTCGTGTGAAAACGTGATTTTGTTACTAGGCTTTATAGATCAATCTAATCCACATATGTTGCTGAAAGTAACTTAATAATATTTGTTTCTATTTTTGTTTTTTTTTTTTTTGTGATATGTGTATAACACTTTTAGAAGAATATTTTTATTACCGATGCTACCTTCATATTATATCATGGCTTGTTGCAATTTTTTTCTGGTAGTGTATTTTAGTCCTTCCCGTTTTTTTAAATGTATTTATAAAACACATGGTTAATATCGCACAGTTTTATTTGTATAACAAATAAAGACCAGTACTAAGATTATGTTTTCACACGAAAAATTGTTATACTCCAACGTTTTCGTGGAATAACTGCGAAATCTTTGTTATCGAACATATATTTATGCAACTCTGGAATTTTCTTTCGGAAAACATAGGCTGGTATAGTAACAACGCTGTGTTTGGGACCCTTTGGTGTGGTACACACAAAAAAATTTTTTCTGATTCAATCACGAAATTAATTGATCCAATTAATTTTTTAATTGAAATGTCTTCAATCACGAAAATGATAGTATCAATCACAGTTTTAATTGTGCATAAAAAAATCTTGATTAAAAAAATAAACGATTTTATTAGCAAATTTCAATAAATTTTTTAATTGATTCAATTAAAAATTTAATTAATGTTGATTGCAAAACTCAAATAATTTTTTTTTTATAAAAAAGGTAACTATTTTCGATTACTTTCTTAATTGGCTTAGAATTTTTATTTCGATTAACAACTGATTGTTTGAAATACATTTTTAATTAAAAATGTGCATCATTTTTTTACTGACTTAGTCTTCCGAATTTTATTAAAAAGTTAATTTTATCAATTAATTTTTTTAATAAAAATTTTAAAATTTTCAATCATTGGCTTAATTAACTTAATGTTTCTATTTTGATTAAAAAGTTCATTGTATTAATTAATTTATTAATTGAAAAAATTTTCAACCTCAATTAATTTTTTAATTGGAAATATTTTGGTGATGTTTTTTTCTGTGCAGTTTTTTTTTCTGTATAAAAAAAACAAAGAACACCAAAAATGTCCAAATTGAATTTTTGAAAATATTAAAAATTTAACCAAATGTTTAATTAAAATAAAAATTAATTACAAGAATTAATTATGTCAATTAATCTTTTAATCAAATTAATAGATTTTTTTTAATTGACGGTAATAATTGACAGTATCATTTCTGTGATTGAAAAAATTTAATCACAGTCGTAGAGCATTTTTCCAAAAATACATGAAATTCGAATAAAATGGTTTATCAAGAGTCCAAAATAGGAATTATTTCCCTCGTATTCTATATGAAGATCCAAAACTGTCCCCATTTGAGCTGGATTCACGACCTGGTTGGACCAAACAGGATTATCGAGAAAACGTACAAAAATTTGCATCTTTGATATCAGCTGTTTTAATTTCAAAACACTAAATACAATTTCAATCATTAATGATAGATATAATTTACATTTTAGCACCATAAAATCATCATGGTGCCAAAATTTCGCTAGAAATTCTAATAATTGTTTCGTTATGTTTTCTACATGAATAGAAAAGTCGTAGGGCATTTTTTCCAAAAATACATGAAATTCGAATAAAATGGTTTCTCAAGATTCCAAAATTGGAATTATTTCACTTGTGTTCTATATGAAGATCCAAAACTGTCCCCATTTTGAGCTGGATTCACGACCTGGTTGGACCAAACAGGATTATCGAGAAAACGTACAAAAATGTGCATCTTTGATATCAGCAGTTTTAATTTCAAAACACTAAACACACGTGGAATCATTAATGGTAGATATAATAACTACACATATCTTCGACTAAATATTTATAGAAATTCATTCTGGTAATAATTGGTAAATTTGGGTTTACAAGTCATCAAGCATTAATTGACATATGTATTCAGAATAAATGCAGTCGTGTGTAACCCTGCCATTAGCTGTTTAAAAAATTATCACATATCCTTAATTTGTAAATATCTAAAATACTATTAGTAATAAACACTTTTTGTGTATTAAAGGATACATTACATTATCATAAAATGAGTCCATGTAATGTATCCGGCCGGAAGAGGGCAGACACAAGAAGGAGGATGGAAAGTAGTTTGAGGAACCGCAATGGACCAACTATGGTCTAAGTGGACGCAAATCCGATAGTTCGGATTCCGACCTAACCTAACCTACAGTAAAATTAATCCAATTTTTCCTAGTACATTTAATGTATGTTATTCACAATAAATTGCTATTGTGAGTGGAAAACGATGTGACGGTAAAATATTTTATATTATAATTTGTTACCTTACAATAACGACAAGATCTTTGTGTAATAATAATTTATAGTAAAATAGGTGCAATGTTTCCTACCACATTTATTGTATGTAATTCACAATAAACTTCTATTGTGACTGAAGAAATATATGTGAAGGAAAAATATTTCATATTACAATATGTAATCTGGTAATATCATAGACCAAGGAAGGTATAGACATCTCAAGTGAATTCACAGCGCTGTAGTTTGTCTGCACACCGTAGATGACACTTTTTCGTCAGCAAATGAGTGTTTTTTTAATTTGGCTTTAATTTGTTTTCTTTCCTTTGTTCCCTTGATGAAACACCAAATATTGTAAAAGCATATAAAATTCTGTACATCCACACCTTTTATTAAAGCAAATTGACTGATTTGTACGGTAATTCTTGTTTTCCAAAAAGTAATTGAGTCACTTGACTGCGCAACTGAGTGGAATGACTGCGCACTGCAAATAAACAAAACCATGGTGAATTGTCAAGGTATGTCTCTATTTTAATTGGTCTATGGTAATATCTGGCAAGATTTGATTCTACAAAATTGTTCTCAATGGAATACAAGTAATACAATGTTTTGGGTAGTTCATGCAAAAATTGCATTTAGTACTAAAAGAAAACATCGTAAAAATGTGATATATTCTATCTTACTTACTTAATAATAGGCTTGTACAAAATTGCGTATCACTAAAATTAGCTGTTTAAATACGAAGGTGGAAAATAAGGTACATTTTTTCAATTTCCAATATTAAAAATATATAAACAGTTTATAGAAGGAATTTGTATGGGAAAAGTATTGTTTTGAATTATGGAAGCCAGGGTTGCCATTTTGGTCCAAACCAAAATTGGTCCAAAAAATTATTTATTTTATTAATAATTTATTAATTGGTCCGATGGTCGCACCAAATTTTTAAAATATTCAACAGAAATAAAATTTTGACAAAATTTTCTATAGAACTAAAATTTTGACAAAATTTTCTATAGAACTAAAATTTTGACAAATTTTTCCATAGAACTAAAATTTTGACAAAATTTTCTATAGAACTAAAATTTTGACAATTTTTTCTATAGAACTAAAATTTTGACAAAATTTTCTATAGAACTAAAATTTTGAAAAAATTTTCTATAGGTATAAAATTTTGACAAAATTTTCTATAGAACTAAAATCTTGAAAAAATTTTCAATAGAACTAATATTTTGAATACATTTTCTATAGAACTAAAATTTTGAAAAAATTTTCTATAGAACTAAAATTTTGACAAAATTTTCTATAGAACTAAAATTTTGAAAAAATTTTCTATAGAACTAAAATTTTGACAAAATTTTCTATAGAACTAAAATTTTGAAAAAATTTTCTATAGAACTAATATTTTGAATAAATTTTCTATAGAAATAAAATTTTAACAATATTTTCTATAGAAAAAAATTGTAACAATATTTTCTATAGAAAAAAAATTGGCTAAATTTTCTATAAAACTGAAATTTTGACAAAATTTCCCAAAAAAAACATAAAATTTTCTACAGAAGTAAAAATTTGTCAAAATTTTCTATAGAAGTAAAATTTTGGAAACATTTTTAACTTTTAAAAGATTTTAATTTAATTTGGGAAAATGGTCCGCTGGTACGACTTTTGGTTCAATTTTGGAAAAATATTGGTCCAAAATAAACATTAATTGTTGCAACGCTGGTGGGAGCATATGTTTAATGCATATGAAACTATATATATTAAAAAAAGTATAAACAGTTTATTGAAGGAATTTGTATGGGAAAAGTATTTTTTGGATTATGGAAGCCAGGGTTGCCATTTTGGTCCGATCGGACCAAAATTGGTACCAAATTTTCACAATATTCTACAGAAATAAAATTTTGACAAAATCTTCAGTAGAAATACAATTTTGACAAAATTTTCTATAGAACTAAAATTTTGACAAAATTTTCTATAGAACTAAAATTTTGACAAAATTTTCTATAGAACTAATATTTTGACAAAATTTTCTATAGAAATAAAATTTTAACAATATTTTCTATAGAAATAAAATTTTAACAATATTTTCTACAGAAAAAAAATGTTGGCTAAATTTTCTATAAAACTGACATTTTGACAAAATTTCCCAAAAAATAAAATTTTCTACAGAAGTCAAAATTTGTCAAAATTTTGTATAGAAGTAAAATTTTGGAAAATTTTTTTAACTTTTAAAAGATTTTATTTTAATTTGGGAAAATGGTCCGCTGGCACGACTTTTGATCCAATTTTGGAAAAAAATGTTGGTCCAAAATAAACATTAATTGTTGAAACGCTGGTGGGAGCATATGTTTAATGCATACATCATAGACCAATTAAAATAGAGACATATCTTGACAATTCACCATGATTTTGTTTATTTGCAGTGCGCAGTCATTACACTCAATTGTGTAGTCAAGTGAATCAATTTCTTTTTTTGAAAACCAGAATTACCGTACAAATCACTCAAATTGGATTACAAAAAACGTGTGGATGTATAGAATTTTATATGCTTTTACAATATTTGGTATTTCATCAAGAAAACAAATTAAAGCCAAATTAAAAAAAAATCACTCAATTGCAGACGTAAAGGAGCCCTCTACGGTGTACCGACAAACTACAGCGCTGTAAATTCACTTGAGATGTCTATACCTTCCTTGATCTATGCATACATTGTTCAATTAGTAACAAAATATTATTGCTTTTAGTTTCATCTTATTGTCCAATCACAATAAATAGCTATTGTGAATCAAAATCACTTTACGTAACAAGATTTACACTGATTGTATGTTTTGGATAGTTCTTAGAAATATTACATTCAGAACTAATGAAATCAGACCTAAAGTAAATATCTACATTATCTAAAATACTCTAGGTGAAAAGATCACTAAACTTTAAAGTTTTAAATTTGATTTAAATATCTTTGTTGTTAAAACTAATCTCAAATTTTATCATTCGCAAAAGAGTGGGAAAATCTTAAAAAATCATCCCCCAAAAAGTTGGCAACTCCGATTTAAATGGCATCGAAATGCTTCAAAGGCTAATACGCAAATGCTTTTATCATTATCCCATTAGTGAAATTTTGATACATATTTTACCAGAAAAAAACTAAAGGGCAATTTTGAATATCCATTTATTTATTTATGTAAATTATTTTTATATGGTTGTTTTTTTATTACAGGGAGGGGCTTACATTAAACACGATCCTGGTGACCAAGTATTTGTTGTTGTTGTTGTTCTAAATGTTGTTTATGTTGATGTCATTTGCTTTGGCCTACATTAAATTGTGTTATGATTTGTTTGTGTAGTGATGATACTGGTATTTAATTGTAGTGATGTTAGTTGTAGTAATATTAGTGTTGCTAAGCTGTGTCTTTTTGTTATCAAGTGTTGGTAAGTGTTGATGTTTTTATTGTTCTAATTAAACAAAAATTGACACTTCTTTTTACGAATATTTTGCTCTTTGCTTGGGTTTTCTTTTTTTTTATCATTACATTAAACTACAGTTTTTTTTGCTTCTTTTTTGTGGCTTGTTGTTCTTGTATTATAATATATATATGTAAGTATGTATATAATGTTTTTTTTTTATAATTATATTCTTTTAGTGTATAAGTTTAAGTTTGTTGTAGTTTTGTGTTTTGTTTTCCTTCCATTTAGATTTTTTTTGCATTTTTTTCATTCTTTCCGTTTATCTTTTGTTAAAGTATATTTGCCTTTTTTTTGTTTTGAAGTATATTTTTATGTAAATAGATAGTATTTTCTTGGTTTTTTTAGGTTGTTTTATTTCTAATGAATCATCTTATGTGAATGTGTGTGTGTTTTTTTGTTTTGTTTTCATTGTTGTATGTTTAAAAAGTTTTATCGTATATTATAAATTATCATTATTGCTAATAATAATAATAATTGTTTTATTTTGTTTTGCTGCATATGCATACCTATTCAAATCGGTGTACAAAGTTGTATTTTACTTGGTATTGTTTTTTCAAAACTTTTTCTTACATTTTATATATCGGTTTTTGCTCATCTTCTTTTGCTTAATGGAATTATGGAAAATATGAAATGAACAAACAAAATTTTATAGAAAATTCAAAGACGAAAAAAATTTTTTTTTTTTAATTGTTCAATTTAAATCTATTGTAAAAACTTTAATTTAAAAAAATCCAAACTACAAGAAATATTGATTTCAGTAAAAAAAAAAAATTAACAAAAACATGCTATGTTTTATAACTAATTTCTTAACGAAAATATTTTTGGCTAAAATGCTACGAAAAAAACATTACAAAATATCTGAAGTTTTATTTGTCATTAAATCATTCAAGATTTTTATTTGTCATGGTGGCAACAAATTTAAACATATATGGAATATATGATTACTTACAATATTATAAGATTTCCTATTTAAAATATCTCAATGGAATATCATTTAAGGAAGGATCATTTAAAACAATCGGTTATTTATTTTTAGCTTCTTGATATGGTCACCTTTCCAGAGGATAGACTTGGATGGCAATGCAACAACCATGAGTTGTGGTGAGTTTAAATTGTTAGAAGGCATTGGCAACACTATGTCGTTATATATTTTATAGAATTGGAATCACGATCAGGGTTGCCATTTTGGTTCAAAAAAATATTAAATTTTTAAATTTTGTCCGATGGTCGGACCAAATGGAATTTGGTCCCATAGTCGGACCAAATGGAATTTGGTTGATTTTGGTCCATTTTCGTAAAATCGGTAATTTTTTTTCCAAATTTTATACAAAAATAAAATGTTGGCAAAATTTTTTGTAGAGCAACAAAATTTTGTATAAGAAGATAATTTTGTAAAAATTTTATATGGAAATAAAATTTACGATAACTTTCTATAGAAATAAAAGTTTGACAAATTTTCTATAGAAATCAAATTTTGGCAATATTTTCTATACAAATAAAATTTGGACAAAATTTTCTAATGATTAGTTCAATTTTAGCAAAGTTTTCTATAGAAATAAAATTTTGTCATAATTTTCTATAAGAATAAATTTTTGACGACATTTTCATAGTCGGACTAAATGGAATTTGGTTGATTTCGGTCCGTTTTCGCCAAATCGGCATTTTTTTTCCAAATTTTATACAAAAATAAAATTTTGACGAAATATTTTGTAGAGATACAAAATTATGCAAAAATTTTGTATAGGAAGATAATTTTGTAAAAATTTTATATGGAAATAAAATTTACGATAACATTCTATAGAAATAAAAGTTTGACAAATTTTCTATAGAAATGAAATTTTTACAATATTTTCTATACAAATAAAATTTGGACAAAATTTTCTAATTATTAGTTCAATTTTAGCAAAGTTTCCTATAGAAATAAAATTTTGTCATAATTTTCTATAAGAATAAATTTTTGACGACATTTTCATAGTCGGACCAAATGGAATTTGTTTGATTTCGGTCCGTTTTCGTCAAATCGGTATTTTTTTTTTCAAATTTTATACAAAAATAAAATTTTGACGAAATTTTTTGTAGAGATACAAAATTATGCAAAAATTTTGTATAGGAAGATAATTTTGTAAAAATTTTATATGGAAATAAAATTTACGATAACATTCTATAGAAATAAAAGTTTGACAAATTTTCTATAGAAATGAAATTTTTACAATATTTTCTATACAAATAAAATTTGGACAAAAATTTTAAAAAGTTAAAATTTTTCCAAAATTTTACTTCGGTAGAAAAATTTATCTAATTTTTATTTCTATTCAAAATTTTTATTTCTATTATTTCTATAGAAAATTTTGTCAAAATTTTATTTCTATAGAAAATGTTGTTCAAATTTTACTTCAATAGAAAACATCGTCAAAATTTTATTTCTATAGAAAATTATGACAAAATTTTATTTCTATAGAAAACTTTGCTAAAATTGAACTAGCAAAGTTTTCTATATAAAATATATATAAAATTTTGTCATAATTTTCTATAGAAATAAAATTTTGACAACATTTTCTATAGAAATAAAATTTTGACAAAATTAACTATAGAAATAATAAAAATAAAATTTTTGAATAGAAATAAAAATTAAATAAATTTTTCTATCGAAGTAAAATTTTGGAAAAATTTTAACTTTTAAATGATATTAATTTAATTTGGAAAAATTATCCGCTGGTACGAATTTTGGTCCAATTTTGGAACAATGTTTGGGCCGAAATAAAAATTCATTGTGGCAACACTGATCACGATTGCCAGAGTTGGTAGAACTCTATCAAAAATTGTAGATTTTGCAAAATATTCAACATCAACGAAGAGCTACACCAATTACTCTTCTCTAACATCGATTTTTGACGAATTTTAGTAGAGAGAAATTAAGACGATACATACTAATCCAAGTGTATTTAATCTGTTATTTCCCTAATATACAGATTAAATATTAACTAAATTCACCAGGAGATATTTCTTGAGTCTACTAAGTTATATAAAGTCCATTAACCCTTTTTTATATACACAAAATATTTCTGCTAAATTATTTATTTTTTTCACTCAACTATCGACATTTTATTGAAAACTTCAAAGACGTTTTAAGTTGGCGAGACGCCTTTAACGGGAGTTAGTAATGCGCCATACATACTGGACTTTAATTTGGAAGTCTTTTTATTGGGAGGGGGTTTATATAAAAGTCATGGCGGTGCTGATTTCTATTCGATTAAATCAATTTTACCATGTTTTTTATTTAGATTCTTTCTTCCATTGGCCTATCAAGGGATAGAACTTATTACAGGCAAGGCTACACAATATTTTTGGGAAATGATAACACTAACATAAAACTATCTTATGTTGGCAACGCAAATTTCTCTACGGCACGGCACACTAATACAGTTTCAGATAATGCAGGTGACTCAAGTCGATAGTCATATTGGCAATTCCTTTGTTAATGTGTAGAAGTGTTTGAATGTTATGTATGCTCATTGTACTGAGAACTCGTGGTGCTCTCAGTTTGGTTTATAGTGAGGCTCTCACTATACGAGTTTTTGTGACATTACCTCTGTTAATGTTTCATGTTAATTAGGAACTCCCCATAATTTTATGTATGCCTAACGGTACATACATACATTGGAGAATTATGGAACGTTGGCAATACTTCATGAGTATATGTGAAAGTGTGGCAATATTATAGGAATTAAGCTGATTTAAACCAATCCAGAAGCAAAATTTACCGTTGTGTTAAAAACAAATAGAAATATTTAAAAATTATATATAAATGATTTTTTTAATGTATATTATTTGTTGCTAATGGATGTTCCTTTAATTTTTAATTGCAATACTGTTCTGATGTTTCTTGTTTGTTTTTGTTTCAAATAAAATAGGAATATATTATTTAAGAGACAACCTTAATATTTGTATTGTTTTTCAATATTTTGTTGATGTTAAAAAACAAATAAAAAAATAGTTATTGGTAATAAAACGGGCAACAAAAATTGTTTTTTTTTTTCTAATTTACCCAACGTAATGCTTTTCAAGAATAATTTTAGTAAAAAAAAAGAAACAGAAAACATAGTAGTGATTTTCTCGGCTGCCAAATTCAATTCAATTTAACTAAAACATTTTTTTGTTGTTTTGATTTTGGCTTTTTCTCTATTCTTAAGCCATAACTTTTTTTCATTTTGGTTTTGTAATTTCATCTAATGGTAATTTCACTAATTATAAAATAACTGAGATTATATCTTTAATTCTCAAATGATTTTTTGTTTACAAAAATTATTTAGATAATAAATAAAAATAAAAAAAATGTTGGAAAAAATATTTCTTCTTTTTTTAGAGAAAGATATGATTTTCCATTTTTTTGTTTTGTTTCTTGGAGGAGGGAGTTTTGGTTTTTTTGTTTTCATATTTCTTTTCCAACTTAATGCTATTGTTTACTTTTTCAAAGAGATGATTTGTTTTTTTTAGTTGGTTTTTTTTTGTTTTACTTTTTTTCTTACAAAAAATATCGATATGTTAGAAATTCAGAGTAATTTTAAAATTTTGTTTTTGTTTCAACTTTTGGCATTTCTTGTTTAGTTTAGTTTATTTTCCACTGGTTTCAAGGTTGATTTTGAAAACGAAAGAGTGTGTCTTGTTTTTTTGCAAGGAAACAAAGTGCAAAAACATCATTGTTTCCAGGAATTTAATCTTAAGGGTAGAGGACTTAGTAAGGGAGCGATATAAGTTTCTTTTTAAAAAGGGGAATATTTTAAAACAAAATAAAAAAATTAAAAAATAAAAAAAAACACTAAAAAAAAAGAATTACATTGAAATCTTTCAAAAGTGGATACCCATGACCATCTAAACTATGTTCACATTTGGGAGGTACCCCCTTATATAAGGTTAATTTTATTGTGATACCATAGCAAACTTTTCACGAAATTTTTCTACTTTTCAGAGTGTCCAACTTTGAGAGGTTTCACTGTATTTTATAACCACTTTATTACAATTAAATGTTCAGGTCATTATTGGCCCTATATTGGTTTTACGTTGCCATTGCGTGTGCCACACAATTAAATTATTATGGTCAATTTCTTATTTCCGAAATGTGTGCTTTCGTTGGACTCATTGGAAGTCCAAAACACAAGAATTTTTAGTGAAAAATCAGCTGTTTTTGGTATTTCAGTCGAATCCCAAAAACAGTATTGTAGTATTACAGTCAGCTGATCACAGCTGATTGGTGCGTGTGCCACACAATTAAACTATTATGGTCAATTTCTTATTTCCGAAATGAATGCTTTCGTTGGACTCGTTGGAAGTCCAAAACAGATGTATTTATAATGAAAAATCAGCTGTTTTTGATATTTCAGTCGAATACCAAAAACAGTATTGGAGTATTACAGTCAGCTGATCACAGCTGATTGGTGATTGGTGCGTGTGCCACACAATTAAACTACTATGACCAATTTATTATTCCCGAAACGAATGCTTTCGTAGGACTCGTTGGAAGTCCAAAACAAAAGAATTTATAGTGAAAAATCAGCTGTTTTTGGTATTTCAGTCGAATACCAAAAACAGTATTGGAGCTTATCACAGCTGATTGGTGAAAAGTCAAACACAAAAAATAATTTTCTGTAGTTTAATAATTTCTAGTAAAATCAGCAATGACAACTTTCCAAGTAGTAATCGGTAGGTATTGTCTGAGAATAAAAATTTTTTGAAAAATATTTTGATTATAATAATTATCACTGCCTAACGAATAAAAACAAATTATAATAAAACAAAACAATTATTTTTTGTATATTTTAGGTAATAAAAATAATTATTTCCATTTTATTTTAATTGTTAAAAAAAACGCAAATATTACAAATTTAAATGAATAATATAAAATTATCAATAATAATAATAATCTTCATCATAAGTAACATTACAATTATAATAATAATAATGTAAGAAAATAATAATTAAAAAAATAATAATAATTAAATTATAGATGAATCAATCATAAAACAACAAACATAATAATAAAAAAAAAATGTTTACCAATCAATTATTCATTATTTTGTAT
Source organism: Haematobia irritans (assembly GCF_050003625.1). Taxonomy (NCBI): domain Eukaryota; kingdom Metazoa; phylum Arthropoda; class Insecta; order Diptera; family Muscidae; genus Haematobia; species Haematobia irritans. The sequence continues at coordinate 39,232,264 of NC_134401.1, read as the reverse complement.
TTATAATAAATCTAAATAAAATCTAAATAAGTACCCTTAGTTGTTACATACACACAAAAAAAAACTAAATTTATTTTTTGTATTTTTTGTTTAAACATTATTGTTATTACAAATAAAATCGTTTTCATTAAAACTTAAAAAAATATATAGGGAAAATAATAATAATAATAAAAAATAAATTAGAAAATTTTAACATGAACATATTACACGACGAGCGACAAACTTAAGAGATTTATGTTATTATTATTTTTTTTTTGTATTTATTTAAAAAAATATATATATTTATTAAATATAGCTACCATTCGATTGATTATTTTAAAACAATTGCTTGTTGAAGTGAAAAGTAAGTAATGAAATTCTAGATACACAAAATATCCAAACTTGATGGATTTGCCCATAAAAATTTAAATAATATAAATATATATATTTTTTTTATTTTTATGCATTAGATTTTCCCAAAATTAAAATTGGTTATACCTATATTGTTAGAAATATAGAGAAAAGGAATTTTCTTAGCCCTTGAAAAAAAGTTTTATGAAGTTTCATAAAACTTTTTTTCAAAACAATTTATTGTACAAATAATCGTACAATCCTTTCATTAGCACCAAGGGGAAATCTTTATTGAAAATATGTTTACTTTTAGTTTATAAAAAGTAAACATAGTGAATTATTGATTTTGGATTTTTTGTGTGTCTCTATTATATCATCCTTATTCTTAATAAATATTTTACTAAGTAGGATTTGTCTAAAAATCGTTGCTTTTATATTTTAAAGTTGTTTTTAGGACAAAAAGAAATATATAAAAATTATGAGAGCCCTATTTCTAAGGTTTTAAGTTCAGTAAAATGAAAACTTCAGTAATGGATTGAGGGAAGATCCGATTTTTCAAGTGGCTGCGAACGCTCTACTGAAATTTGAGATTAAATTTTGTAAATGATTCTGTTTTAAAAACAAAATATATAATTTGATTATTTTTTAAAAACGGGGACAAAAAAATATAACAAAGAGATTTTAGAAAGGTAGACAAGACAAGTTAAGAAGATAAAAATATTTTAAAAATAAATTACATTTATTTCCAAAACATTCTGTATCAAATTTAAATTTAATTCAAACTCCTCATCTCGAATTTTTCTCAAAATAAAACCTAAATTACAATGAAAAAGTTTGTTGATATTACTGATGTATTTTAAAACACGTTCCAAATTTCCTTGAAATTCCAAAATAATTTTCTTCTACAGAATTGATCCCAAAATAAGGTTTCCTATTGACTTGAGTAAAAATTAAAACACATCAAAGATACATTTAATGCAGATTCCTAATTCGGATTTTTTTTTCTCAAAAATATTTTCGTATATATTATGAAAAAGTAAGTTGACATTACTGTTATATTCTGATCCAAGTTCTAAATTTCCTTGAAACTCATTTCCTTTGAATTTTCCTTGAATTTTTTCCCCATTGATTATTGATTTTAAAACTACGAAAATGTATCTGAGTTGACATCATTGGTCATAGAAAATTTACCCGCGGATTTTTAATGTCTTTTATATACGAAAATATCTTCATCTAGTTTTTCAAAATATTTTGATACATTTTTGAAATAATGGCAACACTGATTATGTTGTACGAATTTATCTATTGTGTTTTTGAATTGAAATTAGAATATAAAAAAGAGTGTCCAATAGACAGTGTTGCCAAATTTTGGGGATTTTTTAGTCTAAAAAATTGGTTAAAAATTCTTTGCCAGTGCTGCCAACTTTCAAGTCAAAACTATACAAAACAATACTGAGGATATGTTTTTTCTTTAATTTTCTTGCTACAATTGTCCGTACTGACAAGTTTTTGTGCACAGAGTGCAAGAGTTCCAATGGAATCCTTATAACGACAAGTAATAAAATAAGACTACAGACAAAAAAAATCCGATTCAATCACGAAATTAATTGATCCAATTAATTTTTTAATTGAAATGTCTTCAATCACAGAAATGATAGTATCAATTAAAAAATTAATTGACAGTCAATTAAAATATTTATTGATCCAATTAAAAAAATAATTGATACTATTAATTTGCGTGATTGATTTTTGTTTCAATTAAAAAATTTGTTAAATCAATTAAATTTTTAATTGAATATGTTTTAAAATTCAATTAAGATTTTAATTGGAAAAATTTTCGTGAAATTTGTTTCTGTGTATGTAGGAAACCCGATCTTTTTTGGGGGGATTTTAGCTTTCTGTAGGCAAAATATTTTAAAATCTTCATTAATTGCGAAAAGAATCTGCTTTTATAGCCAAGATAAATACTGTCTAAAAACTGATTAAAAATTAGCATTTTTATTTGGTATTTTAAAAGTGACATTTTTGGGTTTGTGTCAATTCTGAAATTTTGACTTTTTTATAAAAGAAAATTAAAAAAAAAATGGAATTATTGGAATTTGAAATAAAAATTTCCCAGGATTTATAGTATCCTTTGACACAATTTAATAAAACATATGAGACATATTTTTAACACTTGTGTTTTTTTAATAATAAGACTTGAGTAATGTCTTATTACTAAAAAAATATTAAAAACAAAATAATATCTTATTTCTTTTAGAATTTTGAAAACTTTTTCAAAATAGTAAGGAATCTTATTCTTGCCTTTCTAAAATCTCTTTAAAATATAAATAAAATTTTCCTAAAGTCCTAAAGCAATTGCACTCTGTAGTTTGTTAAACAAAATAAATAAAAAAGATCAAATATTCGTTTGTTTTTTGTTTTCACTAGTTTTTTAATGTATTTTTAAAATATTTCGTTGATAAGATTAAATTTAAATTGGTTTTATTTGTCAGTTTTATTATTTTGTATTATATCTTTTAAGTTAAGTCACTCTCCCTAAGAAGTAAATTGTTTGTTTTTATTTTTGAAAAATAAAAAAAAAAAAATATTACAATACATACAAATAGCGACAACAATAAAATGTTGTTTGTATATAGACACAGAAGGATATAATTTGTTATGAGAATTTTTTTTATTTTATTAATATTTTCAATATTTCCTTGTATCAGATGGATGAGAGGAGGGGGTCTGGCTGCTATTCAATTACTTTAGCTTTGATGTTTACCTATTTTATTTATTTTTCAGTTTCTATTTCAGTTTAAACCTTGTCTTCTTCGATTAGATAAGGTTTTTGTTTTAGATTTTTTTTTGTTTTTGTATTCTTTGCTGTTATATGTTATGTTTTTATTACAATTAAACAATTTTCTAAATACATAAAACTAGTAAAGTTATGATGATTTTGTTTTAAACTTAGTTTTGTTTTGTGTTTTTTTTTTTTTGTTTATTTTATACGCCATTGATATGGTTGTTTAGAGTTGCTTTTATTGCTGATATCTTTTATTCTTTAATTTTAGTTTTTTTGTTTCTATAAAAATTATGCTGTTCTAAACAAAAATTTTTGTAAGAGAAATTATATTTTTATTGGGTATATTAAGAAAATATCAAAAAAAAAAAGCTTGTAATTTTTGGGATATAGATTTTTAAAGTTAGAAAAAAAATATTTCTTAAGGGAAATTTTGGAATAAAGAGAATCTTAATTAATATTTTTTTTATATTTCTTAGATATCCTTCTTCCTGTTTTTCTTCTATTCTTTTCTATGTCTCTGGCTTTTTTTCATAAACATAATTATTTATTCATCTTACTGACTGCCCTTAATGTACATAATTGTTAATTATATTTTGTTAGATTTTTTTACACATTTTTTTTTTGTTATTTTAAATTTACTTGTTGTTTTTTTGTTATTAAATTATCCCTTTTTTAAAAAATTAATAATTATACAATACATCTTTTTTTAAAATTAAGCACAAAAAATGTCTTTTTTTAATTGTTGTTGTTGGTAAAATTGTAAATTTGTAAAAAGTTGTGCATTCCTTTCAAGATTTCTTTCGGTTTATTTTTTTCTTTTTTTGTTTTTGTATGAAAATTTTCTTTGTATGTGGTTTTGCCAAAATAAAAAAAAAAAATAAAAATTTGAAATAAATATATTAACAAAAATACTGCATATTTGACCAAAAAAAATGGATCTCTAAATAATTTTTAGCTTAGTAGTTTTCTTATCATGCAGTTATTTTTGTTTTGTAAGCACATAATTCCTTAATTTATAAAATTAACATACATACATAGTTCTTAGATAGGGGGAGGATTTGTTTAAATGGTTTTCATATTTTTTCCACCTTTTCCTTTTTGTTTTTTTTTTTAATAATACTACGATTTTTGTTTCAAAAAAATAAGCAAAACCAATAATAGGACCATCATATTTCTTATAGCTTCCTTCATTCCTATTCTTCCTAATTAATATTTTGGTAATTCTTTACTTTATGTTTGTTTTTTTTTCTATTTTATATTATTAATATTTATATATATTGTCAAATCATGTTTTGTTTGGTTTTTTTTGGTTATTTTCACATATGTATTTTATTTATTTATGTTTTGAGAATTTACACAAGTGTTTTTTCCAGTTTATAATAAAATTTTCTTTATTATAAAATATTATTTATAAATAATTAAATGGAAGAGAACAAAAAGAAAACTTAATGTTTATTTATATATATAAAAAAAAAACAATGAGAAACAACATTTTTCATGTTGATTAATTGAGTAAATTGAAAACTTGTCTTAGAGATTGGGTAAAGCTTCTCTGCTTTTCCAAAAACCTAAGTTCCTAGAAAAATCCAGAGAATATTAATCTCCAAAATGAGATAAAATGAATGAGAGAGAGAGAGTGAGATTTATAATAGATAGAAGTTAATTTAAAAATACAACAAATTATTATATAATATTTATAATAAAAATAACAACAAAAAATATTTAAATTATTGATAAATTAAAAATTAAGTTTTATAATCCATTCATTCATTTGTGTTTTCCTGTTTTTTCTAAATATTGAAATAACATTTCTTTTAAGAAAGCCTTTACATTCTATTCGAAATAATAATAATTAAAAAAAAAACTCATTACTAATCACATCTAAATCTTCTAAATATAATTTCCATGCTGCTGCTTGCGGCTTTCGGTTTAGAATTTTGCCAAATTTTCCATAATATTTTATCATGCTTTTTTTTCTTTTTAAACAACCCAAAACAAAAATAAAAATTTTATCACACACGCACGATTTAGGCTTTTCCAAAAAAAAAAAAAAAAATATAACAAAAACCTTTATGTCCCAATATCCTTGAGCTTCTTTTTGTTGTCTTTTTTTGTCCAAGAGAAGCTCTTTGTATTCGTTGTGTATTTTAATACGGGGGATATGGGTGGTGTGCTAGTTCTTTATTTGCTGGCTTTTTTTTGTTGTTGTTCTTCTTTAGCTGCTGCTTCAACTTCATCTTCGTCTTTCTATTACAGTTACTATTTTTGTTTAATGTTGTAATGATGTTGCCATCATTACGGCTTCATCTCAGTTGTAGACCTCCTGTTTTAGCTCGGCATCATTTTCCTTTTCAATCATGCCCTCATTTGCTGCATTATTCCAGGCTCCATTCATGCTTTTTGATGATGAGAAACATAGCTTCATAATGAATGGGAATTTGGTACCTATTAGAAATGACAAAAACAACATGGAATTAGAAGAAAATTAAACAAAATGACAATTAAAAGAGAGTAAAAATTGAAAATTAGGAATGTAGAACTTTGATATGCGAGATAGAAAAAAATGTCTTTTAAAATTTTATATAAGGCCAAAATTAGATTTATTTATTATTGGAATTTATTCCTTTTAAATAGCAAATAATTTAATTTTTGAATAATATTGCTACAAAATATAAATATAGCGCCTAAAAGTATGCTAACAACTTTTAAAACCATAATGGTTCTAATACTGATTTTTACTTTAAATTCAAGGGATATTCAATTTTTTTTCCAGCCTAGAAGTATGCTACACATTACATTGCATTTTCATTTAATTATTCTTACCTTTGCCTTCGATGGGCAGATGATTACACTTCATGATGGCCAAAACAGCTTGGGCAATATTGGGGAATTCAATTAGACCCGAGGAGGAACGTTCGGTCTTCAAGGGAAATAGCCTGACAGATGTGGCAGGAACCTCTTTAATATTGAAAATGCCAATCAATTGATCTTCGGTGAGACCAGGTGGTGTATTAAAGAAATGTAAAATCTAAAATTTTTATAAAAAAAAAAAACGAAACAATAAAAGAATTAATTATTTAATTTAAGTAATAAAATCGTTATGGTAATATTATAAGAGAATCCTCTATACTTACCTTGCTCGGTGGTTGTATACGATTTTTGCTGGCCTGGGCTGGCGATAGGAAACGATTATTCTTTGAACCGGTATATTCTTTGAAGCTGGGTGTGTGATCGGCCAACAGGAAGGGATTTATAACTTCGGACAAAAAGTTCTGTTTGGAGAAGGCTATTTGAATTTTGCCTTTTGTGCCAACGGGAATGTTATTTAGATGTTGAACGCAACGTTCGACAGCCACTGAATCGCCCATTTGCACCATTGCTGTACCCTCTTTGGTCTTTAAGAATTTAATCTGCAAATAAATTGAAAAAAAAAAAACATGACATTATTTAAAAAAATCTTGGGAAAAATTAGAAATAGAAACAATTACGCGACTTTTTAAAAGTGTGGGAATTTTATTTAAGTTCCCTAACATAACATCGTGATCAGACTTTACCAGGTGCTTTTATTTGATGGCTACTGGTGGTGGTGTTTGTATTTCACAATTGAATTGTTGCAAATCAAGTTGTGTTAATTGTTCTGCAAATTTTACTGCTGAATTATTAAACAGTTTCATTGGACTATTACGTTTTACACTATTTGGCTATTGCTCCAGCTGCACTTGCTGTTATTACCGAAGCTAACCATATTACCACGCCGCCACCATTATCACCACCAGTCAATGGTCATTGATGTTTTCTAAAGTTGCGTTCAAGTTAAACTTGATTGCCTTGCAATTTCCCGTTAGCCATACATACCCCCGCTCTTTTTACCTTAAACTACTATTAGTGTTGGATATACCCCCAATGGTCCAACGTCAGTCGTTTATATTATGGCAATTGGTTCATTGAATTATTGCTTCAATTTGTTTTCATTTCTTGGCTATACGAAAAGAAAGATCATAACAACCACGCTAACAGATTTCTGTGGGTAAGTATGCGATTTTTGTGAATTTTTACTTAAACGTCTATCGCTTTTGAATTATATAAGAAAAATATCGATGGGAACTTAAAACTAGTTATCCAATAAAATTATAAGTAAAAATTAAAAAACAAATTAAAATCAGAATTTTTTAATGCAAATTAAATTATATTAAAGTTAATTTAATTTAGAATAATTTAAATAAAATTAATTAATTATGGCTTAACGCCAATAAAAATTATTCTAAATTGAATAATGTGTTTTTATTTTATTCAATTTACCTCCATTTTCATGAAGCTCCCTTAGTGCTACGTTAGCTAACGAACTTTTAAACCGTACTATGGACAAATCTGCCATCTTGCTAATATATTCAAAATGCCAGTTAGGAACTTAACTGTTAAAAATTTTTCAGTTAAAGTTAACCGGAGAGAAGATATTTTCATTTTACTTTCTGTTAACTGGGAGTTAAAGTCTAACGGAGCTACATGAAAATGGCCGTTAGAATAATTTTTATTGACGTTAAGCCATAATTAATTTTATTTAAATTATTCTAAATTAAATTAACTTTAATATAATTTAATTTGCATTAAAAATTCTGATTTTAGGTTTTTTGTATTAATAATATTAGTTTATTTCAACTTATCCTGATTTGACTTAAATTTATTTTAATACAATATAATGTAGTTTAGTTTATTTTATTTTAAATAATTTAAATACAAAATAATTACATTAAATTAACTTTGAATTTAATTTAAGCTTAGTTTCAATGATAATTTAATAATTTAATTGAAATAAATTAAATTTGTAACAGGCCAATACAACATCATACACTGAAAAAATAGTGAACCCACCAGGGAGAAAACTTTTGGTTATTTTTTTGAAAATTTTGAATATTTTTAGAAAATTTTAACTAAATAGTATTACAACCGCTGGTATCACGCCGATATCACAAAAATAAGTAAATATTTTTCGACAGATTCAAGAAAATATATTAGGCATAATTTATTTTTTTCACTTGTTAAAGAATATTTTGTTGTTTGAAGGAAAAAATTTGAGTTCAAAATTGCAAGAATTTCTTTAGTGACATACGAAGTTCATGATAAACGCATTTGTAGTAAAACTTACAAATTTAAAGAAATAATGAACTATTTTGTGGGAATTACGAATTTAGTAAATCTTTATGCTTAATTTGTGTATAATTTTTTCCAGTTTTTTTAAGTTAAGTTAACTAACGTACGCAAAAAATTATTAGAGGAAAGGAAACTTTCTGCAAACATAATAATTCCATGAACTAAAACAAAGTTAAATTGGCTTTAGTGAAATAGAGAGTTAAATTTTTTTTGAGTGTATACATCATTTCATTTATATATTACTTTTTTCGTATTTGTTCATTTTGCATCTACCAATTTATGTTAATTTGTTTCTAATGCTAAATTTCAATAACAGAGATCACTCTAAAAAAAACTTCCTGAGTTAAGTAGTCATTTATATGCTAGTGATAAGTTACAATAACAAAATCATTAACTCTTGGTCTCATTAGTAATGTTATATTGCTTGTGGTAGTCACTCATACAAATTATAACTGTTTTTCTTATGCTCAATTGTATTTTTTTGTATCACTCTCAAATACTCAGCTTTTTTGACCTTTCACTATGTAAGATGCATTGAGTGATCCCAACATTAAAATACTCTAGATAACATACAAATTTTGGAGAAAAGCTTAGTGGTAAAGGTGAGTATTAAGTTCGAGTTTAGCCGCTAAAATTGTAATTTTTTAACTAAAGTGAAAACTAAATCAGTAAAAAAGGCATAAAATTATACATATGTTATTTGTTGCAAATTTTATTATAACTTCATGGGGAATAGCCCAATGCAAATTTTCACAAAGTTTTTATTCCTTAAAATGGATTAATTATGAAAAGTAATAGTGAAAAATGGCGATTTAAAAAAATGTAAATTCATTCTGATCGATAAATAACAGAATAAAGACGCATTCAAAACGAAAGCGCTGAGTTTCATTTCAGAAGGAAATAAAAAAAAAACATTATTAAAATTTATAATATCGCTAAGACTCAGGAAGTTTAGCTACTGTAGCAAGACGGATACCAAGCCTTGTCGCCTTATCCCTGTCTAGGAAATAAAATCGTATTAATATAAATAAAAAAAAAACATTTTAAGGTGAAACCCTCTTACAATTATGTAGAGGATTTCTTCCTCACAAATTATATTAAGTTAGAATTAAAATAGTCAAATTAAGTATAATTAATGTAATATTAGTTTATATTGAATTTAAGTAAAAATTAATTATATTAAATTAATTATAAAAATTAATTATAAGAGCCTATTGTAATCTTATTTGTATAAATTTATTAATTTAATTAAAAAACTAAATCAAACTTAATTTCGACTCAGCTAAATTTAGATTTTTTTCTTTATTTTAGATTAATTAATTTAATTCGAAGTGAATGTATACCTTAACTAAATTTAATTAATATATACAAATTAAATAATTTAGTTTAATTCTATAAAAGGTTATTTAAATTAATTATATTACTTACGAAATGTGTCTACTAACTTAAAAATTACATAGAAATTTATTAATTAATTTATGAACAGAAATTAACGAAAATAAAAGACTGAAAACATTTTTTCTAAAATTCCTCGTATATCTCGAATGAACGTAAATCAAATTTCATATTTATTTCAATTTAATATATGTAATGCAGTTTTACTTAATATAAAAATCTTTAGTTAAAATTAAATTAAGAAATTAAATTAAATTAAATTAAATTAAATTAAATTAAATTAAATTAAATTAAATTAAATTAAATTAAATTAAATTAAATTAAAATAAATTAGATTAGATTAAATTGAATTAAACTAAATTAAATTAAATTAACTTAATTTAAATTAAATTAAATTAAATTAAATTAAATTAAATTAAATTAAATTAAATTAAATTAAATTAAATTAAATTAAATTAAATTAAATTAAATTAAATTAAATTAAATTAAATTAAATTAAATTAAATTAAATTAAATTAAATTAAATTAAATTAAATTAAATTAAATTAAATTAAATTAAAGGAAATGAAATGAAATGAAATAAAATGAAATGACATGAAATGAAATGAAATGAAATGAAATGACATGACATGAAATGAAATGAAATGAAATGAAATTAAATGAAGTGAAATGAAATATATATTAAATTAAGTTAAATTAAATTAAGCGTGTTTGACTTAATTTTTTTTATTTATTATAGATTAACTTGTTTCATTTTTTTTATTTATGTATCTTTCTAGTACATCAAGACATATGTCTTATAACATAGCACTGGAATTGTTTTTGGTATATATAAAAAAAGAGTATATAAATTATATATATTTAAAAAATTATATAATTCGATATTAATGTGTACATTAATTAGTTTTTGTTGAGTTTTTCCTAAAATTTAATTTGGCCAACTGAAGGAAGTTCAATTTAAATTTATTTAATTTAATAAAATTTCATTTAAATTAATTATATTAGCTATAGCATGTGTTTACTAATTTAAAAAAAATTATAAAGGGTGGTTAAATAAGGGCCGATGTTGAATGTGAACCACACCTAAACGCCAATTTTTTTCCGAATTTTATTTGACATTTCTCTATTTCAGACTTACTCAATTTCAACCATGGAGTGATACACAATCCCACAACGTATTAAATGATTCCAAGAAATGGCAACAGTGGATGATCAATTTTCGAAGAAAATCATTTTCAGTGATGAGGTACATTTTCACCTCAGTGGATTCGTCAATAAACAGAATTGCCGCATTTGGGCGAATGAGAATCCAAGAGTGATTGTCGAAAAACCAATGCACCCACAAAGAGTGACTGTTTGGTGCGGTTTATGGGCTGGCGGCATCATCGGGCCGTATTTTTTCCAAAATGAGGCCGGTCAGGCAGTTACTGTGAATGGTGTTCGCTATCGTGAGATGATAACGAACTTTTTATGGCCCGAATTGGAAGATATGGATGTGGATGATATGTGAATTCAGCAGGACGGTGCCACTTGCCACACAGCTAACGAAACAATGGTTCTTTTGCGCAACAAATTCAATGGCCGTGTTATCTGAAGTAATGGCGATGTCAATTGGCCACCAGGATCATGTGATTTGACTCCGTTGGACTTCTTTCTTTGGGGTTATTTGAAAGAAAAGGTGTACGTCGATAAGCCAGCAACAATTCAAGAGCTAAAGGATGAGATAATTTGGCACATTAACGGCATAGAACCTCCATTTATGCCTCAGCGTCTTCGAAAATTTGGACCATCGGATGATTAATTGATTCATTGATTAATTGATTAATACCAATATATCATAATAAAATAAAATTTCAATAATTTCCTAAATAGTTTGTGTTTTATTCAAAATCAACATCGGCCCTTGAAATTTTAACCACCCTTTAAATAATTTTCAAAAATTTATTGCAATAAAATACTGAACATGTTTTTTGGTAAAATCTCTCCTTCGTATCTCATGAACGTATGTAAACCAATTACAAATAGTTAATCTCCACAAATTCCATTAGAAATTCAATGGAAAAGAAAATGCTCTTATAAAAGCCATGAATGGTGTCTACAGCAATAGTCATTATCGGCATATCTTCCCGATTCACAGGTTAGGCACGGTTAGCAATACGTGTGAGAGCCAAAAGGTGTATCGTACCTACTACTCTTTCCTGGTCAGCATGGTACTTTTCAAAATGTAAAACAGCATGCAATCGTCATTATCACAAATAAAACCCAAAATGGAATCACCAAATATTAAAGCCATCATCACGCATATGTCAATGCGTGTAGATGGTCATTAGGAGATGGTGGTTACATTTGTAACAATTTTCCCAGTTTCAATGTACACGCAGAGAAAGATTGTTAGTTTTACGAGCAATATTGAGAAAATTTTTATGAAGAAAATAACAAAATATTAATTATATCGAATTTATTTTATCTCATAAAAATAAATTATTATTGAAAACTTATTTTTTCTGAGAACACGTTATGTTTTCAGTGTATCAAACAAAAAATGAAAAACTAGTTACCATCGCCGAAAATAAAAATTCAATATGGCCATAATTGAATTTTCTATCCAATCATCTATTAAGGTTCAATGAAACACTACTCTGCTTCTCCAATGACCAGCACTAATATGTTGTACACACCACACAACAACACATTGCCATTGCTTACGACCATTCACCAATTGCCAACAAAATGAATAATTGCAGACATGAACGTACAACACGGTGTTGGGATTATCAAATGAACATTCAACGGGCGGTTCTGGTATACATGCTACCTCATCACATCATTGTTCGCTTGCTTGCTTGCCTACCCAAAAGCTAGACAAGGTCTATACATATATGAATGTTGTGGTACCATCACCAATCATGATGCCTAACTACACTTGCCACCATTATTGTTGCAATCATTAGTTTGTGGCAAAGTAGAAAAACAAAACAACAACAACGAAAAAAAAAGCAAAAAAAAATGCAGCAACAATTGTGGTCGATCATTCAGGATTTTCACTTTCACTTATGAGCTGATAATAATGATGATGGCAATAACAATGATTGTCGAAACTAGCGATCAACGCTCTCTGTGCTAAAATAATGATAGATTTGGTTTAACGATATAATAATCATAGATAAAGATATAATTTCACATAGTGGAGGAAAATTTATTACAAGCATAATTTGGTTATATTAAACTTTTACTCGTTGTTTAGTAGTAGAAGAAAATATGTGGGGATGTTTAATTTTTTTTTTAATTTACGCTAGAGAAACTAAATAAATAGGCAAAAAAATTGAATGTGTTTATGTTTATGGTTAAAAATTATATCTACCAAATGGTTTTTGTGACCTCTTTGCTCTCAGTGAATTACGATTACATTTGAACATTACATTCATTATCACTTTATATTGTTCTCTTAATGTTAGGGATTAACATATATCTGTAATACATAAACATGTTAATTGGAATTAATTGTCAGTAATCTTCTTATAAAACAATACTATGACAGAGAGATAACTAAAGAGGGGAAAACTTGAGTGCAGCACAGATGTTATGGGAAAGGGAAATTTTAACACAACAAACACGAATTGAGAGCAATAGAAAGGGTGAGAGCGAGAGAGATAGAAACAAACATATGTTACCCACAATTTCAGAATCTATAATAATGGTGTATGGCACAATGAGTGAAATGAATAATAAAATCTAAATGTTTGATATATCTCTTAATCAGGACCATCTCCTGATTTTACTTGTTGAGAATGGGAAAATCTTAATTTTTGTTTGATTTTTCTAAAATTTGAAATCTGTGTTTTTTAGAGCGATTAATAGATATGAAAAAAGGAAATGTTTTTTAAAACAAAATAAACAAGATTAGAGACAATCATGGTATAATTTCAGGCTTATTTCCTCTTAAAGACAAAACTTTCTAACAAAGGGGAATTTCATTTGTCTAAAATTTCGTTCCTGCACACAAGTATTTTTTTCTTTTTGAGAGTATAAACCTCTTCCCTTGGTTTAAGTGTTGATCATTTCAATTTCAATGTCGACTTATTAAAATATATACTTCATATAGCCTTTTTTGATTACTTTTTTCAATAGCTTTGTAACAGGTTGGCTGATAAGTCCCCGGTCTTACGCATAGATGGCGTCACTAGTTTTAAATGCATATTATTTTTATATACATGCAAAGAAAAAATACGTTTGGAAAACGTGTACCGAAAACGTTTTTCTTTTGTTAGAGTTTTTTGAATTGCTTCGAAAATTTTAAACTTTTATTTTTTCAATAAAAAAGTTATTTTTGAAACAACAACACAGTCCATTTCGTTTATATCAAACACTGTTCTTTTCTGACTTTAGGTCTTTAATAAGACACATTTTACAGTTCAAAATTTAATATACTACAATGTAATGTTGAACATTTTTTCGGAATCTTCCGAACATATCTGGAATATGTGTAAAAAAAAAAAACAAAAAAAACTTTGGCCGAAGCAGGGATCGAACCCACGACCCTTGGCATGCAAGTCGGACGTAGCAACCACTGCTCCACGGTCCCAAACTAAATGTTTGTTTCTGTTAAATAAACTTTGTTTATTCGGTTCGTGGGCGCCGCAAGCTGTGCTATATAAATATAACTTATATGGATATTTATCTATTGATGACCATAACAGGTACATAGCTCAGTGGTTAGTGTGTTGGCTTACAAAGTGCATGGTCCGCGGTTCGATTCTCCGTCCAGGCGAAAGGTAAAAAAAAATTTAAAAATTTATAAAATCGTATAATTTCTTCTACATTGTTGGTATTACAGGAAAAGGTGTTAAGAACTAAAAAAACATCGTGGATGTGAGAAAGATGTGAGGGAAAATGTAATTAGCAAGAAAATGTTTTTTTTTTTTTTGAGTTTGTCTTTATGAAATTGTTTTTACATCCTGGAAAAGAATAAACGTTTATCACAAAAAGTATAAACTTTTCTTCCAAATACACTTCCTTACAGCGAAAAGCAAATGAGAAACGAACTTTGCATGTCTAAAATTTCGTTTGGGAGGAAAGAATTATTTTTTTGTGTGTAGTACTAACCTTCAAATGATTCGTGTCAAAATTTGACGCCTGTAAGTCAATTAGTTTGTGAGATAAAGCGTCTTTTGTAAAGCAACTTTTGTTATTGGGAAAAAATGGAAAAATAGGAATTTCGTGTTTTGATAAAATATTGTTTTCTGAAGGGAAAAAATACGGTGGAAGCAAAAACTTTGCTTGATAATGAGTTTCCGGACTCTGCCCCAGGGAAATCAAAAATAATTGATTGGTATACAAACTTCAAGCGTGGTGAAATGAGCACGGAGGACGGTGAACGCAGTGGACGCCCGAAAGAGGTGGTTACCGACGAAAACATAAAAAAAATCCACAAAATGATTTTGAATGACCGTAAAATGAAGTTGATCGCGATAGCAGAAGCCTTAAAGATATCAAAGGAACGTGTTGGTCATATCATTCATCAATATTTGGATATGCCGAAGCTCTGTGCAAAATGGGTGCCGCGCGAGCTCACATTTGACCAAAAACAACAACGTGTTGATGATTCTGAGCGGTGTTTGCAGCTGTTAACTCGTAATACACCCGAGTTTTTCCGTCGATATGTGACAATGGATGAAACATGGCTCCATCACTACACTCCTGAGTCCAATCGACAGTCGGCTGAGTGGACAGCGACCGGTGAACCGTCTCCGAAGCGTGGAAAGACTCAAAAGTCCGCTGGCAAAGTAATGACCTCTGTTTTTTTGGATGCGCATGGAATAATTTTTATCGATTATCTTGAGAAAGGAAAAACCATCAACAGTGACTATTATATGGCGTTATTGGAGCGTTTGAAGGTCGAAATCGCGGCAAAACGGCCCCATATAAAGAAGAAAAAAGTTTTGTTCCACCAAGACAACGCACCGTGCCACAAGCCATTGAGAACGATGGCAAAAATTCATGAATTGGGCTTCGATTGCTTTCCCACCCACCGTATTCTCCAGATCTGTCCCCCAGCGACATTTTCTTGTTCTCAGACCTCAAAAGGATGCTCGCAGGGAAAAAATTTGGCTGCAATGGAGAGGTGATCGCCAAAACTGAGGCCTATTTTGAGACAAAACCGAAGGAGTACTACCAAAATGGTATCAAAAAATTGGAAAGTCGTTATAATCGTTGTATCGCTCTTGCAGGGAACTATGTTGAATAATAAAAACGAATTTTGAAAAAAAAAAATGTGTTTTTCTTTGTTAGACCGGGGACTTATCAGCCAAACTGTTATAGATTGATCTCTTGATTTTATTTTTGTGGGCATTGAGATTTCAAACGATTTTCATGCATATTTTGAATCTGGGATATTTTTATATTCAATTGATCCATTAATATTTAAAATTGAAATTTCTTCAATCACGAAAATGAGAATATCAATCGAAATTAGAAATATATTAAAAAAAATTGATTTCTTCGGCTCCCGAGGAAAGTAATTTTTCTTTGAGGGTATTGACCTATTCCCCTGTTTTAAATTTTGATAATTTCAATGTGATTGTAGACTTATTAAAACATATACTTCATATAGTCTTTATTGATCCATTTATTTTCCAACTTGTCTTTGTATAGATCGATCTCTTGATTTTATTTTTGTGGGCATTGAGATTTCAAACGATTTTCATGCAAATTTAAATCTGTGATTTTTTTCTATGCAATTAATCCAATTAATATTTTAATTGAAATTTATTCAGGCACAAAAATGGGAATATAAATTGCAGAATGAAATAGAAATAAGAAATATACTTGATTAAAGAATTAATTGATTTCTTAGATTTCTTCAATTAAAATTTAAATCATTTTGGTCGAAAAACTCAATTAATTTCTTAATTGAGACAATCATTCATTATTTATTTGGTTCTTCTCTAGTTATTATAATTATTCCTCCTTTAGATGAAATAATTTTCTTGTGTTTTTCTAAGAGTTTATATTTTGTATGAATGTTATATTAAGTTGATTTTGTTTTTTAATTTTTTTTTTATTATTATAGTTTATTATATAATTATAGATTTTTCTTTATTAGAGTCAACATTTTATGAACCAATGAAAAATTATTTTTGAACAAAATTTATAATTATACTTTTATTTGGAAAAATTTCATATTTGATTAAAATGTTAGATGTAATATCTAATTATTAATTAAAAATTTGCTATGATTTTCTCAATTGACTTTATTTTTTAATTACGTTTTCAACTCCAATCAAATTTTAATTGAAAATATTTTGGTGACATTTTTTTCTGCATAGATGGCAATCTTCCCACTATGCTTTTAAATCTACCATTTGCAGATACACACATTCCTAAAGCCACTGTATAATACCATAAAGCAAAAAAAAAAAAAATACAAATACAAATCTGGACAAATGGAACTGATGTTCGTACAATCAGGAAAAGCACATATCATACAATCATTTGTTTAAATGCGTGTATAATTATCAGCATGTGTTTAACACCATGTGCTGCTCTTGATGGAGGCGGAAAACGATTGCTCTATTCCTGCTGGTTTACTGAGTAAGGAACCAAAACTCACCGACACACACAAACATTCATAGCGTACACAAGCTGTTGCAAATGTATTTTAAGCCTAACGAAAAGGAGATAAAATTAAAATGATGTGAACCAAATAAACAAACGGAAAAAGAAATGAAAAACACTAAAAACGGCATTATATCCCTTAGGATTAAATGTGATGTAATGAACGCAAAGAAAGCTATAAAAAAAAACAACACTACTGCCTCTGCATATTCTGTGAATTATGTCAAGTATCTTAAATCATTATTTGCACCACACTACCATTTACCCCTTTTTATCCATTAACTCTCGCCATATTCACTATACACCTGCGACTATAATGAAAGTGAGCGAGAGTACGAGTAGGTGACAATTAACACCGTTTGTCACATTAAAATGTTCAACGTTGCCATTAAGGGCCTCTCAATTAGATAAGATTCTTCAACAATACTCGTATGTAGTAACATAAACGAAGCTTAGTTTCTCCCCTGCATATTATCAACGTTTTACTACTCATTATTTATATTATCACAGTGCTGGTTGAGAGCGTGTTTGAAGTAAACGAGCCGTATGAGTAAGGTGTGTAAAAATGTAGTATGTATACTAAATTGTTGCACTCGTTATCATGTTTATGAAAATGTAGTTTTAATTGTTATACAATCGCAGGAGATGTTTACCCATATATACGTAGAAGCATGGCATAGTGAAGTATTTTAAAATATTTTTTTAATAAACTATTAATTAAATTAAATTAAATTAAATTAAATTAAATTAAATTAAATTAAATTACATTAAATTAAATTAAATTAAATTAAATTAAATTAAATTAAATTAAATTAAATTAAATTAAATTAAATTAAATTAAATTAAATTAAATTAAATTAAATTAAGTTAAATTAAATTAAATTTAATGTTCAGTGAATAAATTTAATGTGACTTAATAAAATTTAATTGTATGTACATTATTTTAATTATACCCTTCACCACTACTGTGGTACAGGGTATAATAAGTTTGTGCATTTGTATGTAACGCCAAGAAGGAGTAATCATAGACCAACCTTTTAGTATACGGATCGGCTTAGAATTAAATTCTGAGTCGATTTACCGATGTCCGTCTGTCTGTCTGTCTGTCTGTCTGTCCGTCTGTCTGTCTGTTGATGTATTTTTGTGTGCAAAGTACAGCTCGCAGTTTTAGTCCGATTGTCCCAAAATTTGGTGTAGGGTCCTGTTTCGTCTCAAAGACGATCCCTATTGATTTTGGAAAAAATCGGTTCAGAATTAGATATAGCTGCCATATATATTTTTCACCGATCTGGTCATAATTGGCGTGTATATCAACCGATCTTCCTCAAATTCCGTACATCCGAATATTTTATGGGTCTCGAAAAACTTGCAAAATATCAGCCAAATCGGTTCAGATTTAGATATAGCTCCCATATATAGCTTTCGCCCGATTTACACTCATTTGCCCACAGAGGCCAATTTTTAACTCCGATTTAATTGAAATTATGCATAGGGAGTAGAATTAGCATTGTAAATATGCGTGCCAAATTTGGTTGAAATCGTTTCAGATTTGGATATATCTCCCATATATAGCTTTCGCCCGATTTACACTCATATGACCACAGAGGCCAATTTTTAACTCCGATTTAGTTGAAATTTTGCACAGGGAGTAGAATTAGCATTGTAGCTATGCGTGCCACATTTGGTTGAAATCGGTTCAGATTTAGATATATCTCCCATATATAGCTTTCGCCCGATTTACACTCAAATGAACACAGAGGCGAATTTTTAACTCCGATTTAGTTGAAATTTTGCACAGAGAGTAGAATTAGCATTGTTGCTATGCGTGCCAAATTTGGTTGAAATCGGTTCAGATTTAGATATAGCTCCCATATATATGTTTTTCTGATTTCGACAAAAATGGTCAAAATACTAACATTTTCCTTATAAAATCGCCACTGCTTAGTCCAAAAGTTGTAAAAATGACTTAATTTTCCTAAACTTCTAATACATATATATCGAGCGATAAATCATAAATAAACTTTTTCGAAGTTTCCTTAAAATTGCTTCAGATTTAAATGTTTCACATATTTTTTTACTAATATTGTGTTCCACTCTAGTGCATTAGCCGACTTAAATTTTGAGTCTATAGATTTGTAGAAGTGTATCAAATTCTGTCCAGATCGAGTGATATTTAAATGTATGTATTTGGGACAAACCTTTATATATAGCCCCCAACACATTTGGCGGATGTGATATGGTATCGAAAATTTAGATCTACAAAGTGGTGCAGGGTATAATATAGTCGGCCCCGCCCGACTTTAGACTTTCCTTACTTGTTTTTATTTAAATTTAATTTTATCCTGATTCAATTTAATTTCCTTGCTACAAATCATACGATGTAATTTTCAAAAAAAAAAAAAAAAAAAAAAAAAAAAAAAAAACATTATTACTGTATGTAATATTCCATATGCCTTGACCATAAAAATTTTCTATAGCTGTGCTCAAATATGTTCTTCTATTCATTTCCGGTTTACGATATCTGCTTGTCAATGTTCCGTCATACATCATTTATTTTTGTCCATGATAGACGGTAAATAGATGAAAAACTAAATGGACAGCCAATGATCAATGACCAATCTATGTGCTGGTCTAGATTTTCCAAAACATGTTCATCCAAGCTTATCATAGATTATTCCAAGTTAATTATGTTTGGACTGGGACTGGGTATAAATGTACCATTAAAATAGCGATTATAAATGAACATTAAATAGCAAACAGCAATATAGATAGGAACATATCATGGTTAGTATGAAAGCGAAAGGTCATGGAAATGTCAATCTAAGTTGGAATATACAAATAACCATTAAAAATCCTTAGCCTCTCTAATCACCATCCCCATCAACATTCCTGCTCTTATCATATGGAAAATATTAAGCATTTTCTCTTTTGCATTTATTCTCATGGAGTTTTGTAGCTTTTTAATGTGTAGCTGTGTTAAATGATGCGTGTATATATAGAGACGCTTATTTGTTATGCGTTCTCTTTCTATCTTTTGGTTTTTATATATTTAATGAAAAAAAAAGCAAAATTAATTCAATTAAGCATGAATGGGAATCTGTAATCTGTTTTTGTTGTTCGCCTCATTAAAGGCTATTGTTTTCGGGGGGAAAACAGTAAATGCGCGGTTCTTGTCATAGCCGAGTGTATCCAATTAATTTTTCTTTGTAGCTTCAGCTCAGAGATGTAAAGAAATTGGATAATGCTTTTCTGGTTTTATAAGCCAAACGTCCTTCTTGTCGCCTTTGGTGCCTTTTCTATTCTATGTATATCATAAAAGATTGAGTTTAATTAGCTTACAAATGAAAATAGCGCGAGAGATGTATGGAGAAATATCTGCATTTTAAGATTTTGTTGGTCCTTTCATAGATTATCTTATATACACTGAAAAAAAAGGATACTCGGTTCCAAAGATTTTGTCTTTACTTTAAAAAATTTGGTATTGATTCCGAGCCAAAGAAGCGGAGAATACAAGTAAGGATACTTTTAAGACACAATTTTCTTTTAAATTTAGGTTTTGTGTACTTGCTTCTAAGAAGCAAATTTTAATTTTTCGCTTTCTCAGCTTTTTTTCTTCATATGCTATCAAAGTCCTTTAAAAACGAGTTAACGGCAACTTTATTTTCCAAATTAGGACACGACTTCCAGTAGAAATTATGCTATGTTTGAAGTAAAAAACTTCTTTAAAATAAAGTTTTGAAAAACATGTCCTATATTTGAACAATTTTTTTGCTTTGTAGTCAAGATGCAAAAAGGCAACAAATTTAAAGACAATTTCATTAAATTTAAAGAATTTTTCTGAATTATTAAAGTCAAGTTGACCTTAGCATATAAATTTTTTCTTTCATGTTAAGATACCCATTTTTAAGTCAAATCACTTAATTATAAGGACAATACGACTTCATTGAAAAGTTTATCGACTTTTGGACAAGGAAAATAACTTTATTTTAGAGAAATGCGTCTTCTATGCTAAGCAAAATTTGTTTTTGTATTTTAAAGACATGAAATCTTTGACCTCACGACAATATTTTTTTCAGTGTAGTGATGGCCATTTAGAGAAAATAAAAAATAAGAGAAAATACCAATAACTGCTTTTGTCATAATTAAAATGAATACATTAAATTAAAAGATAATATTTTATGATGTCAACGAGTTTTATTTGGCTATACAATTTGACTTCTCTTCCACCGTTTACCCATCCATTTTACATAACAATATGTTGTATAGTATTAAGTGTTATTAACACTCCTTTGTTCGTTTGTTTTTTATTTATAACATTGAGAAAAGCAATAACAACAATTTAGCCATCATTCGTGTAATGTCATATTCCTACTTCAGTTATTCCAGCATTGTTATATGGCCGCCAACGCTATGTCACCTTCATTGTGTTTTGTTCAAGAGTAATGCGAAATTGTGCAGATAGAGAGAGAGAGCCTTTGTGTTTACTATAATTAAAGCTGTGTAAAACATTTTGTTAACAAAAAGAAATATTTTCTTTTATTTTCATCATACTAAAAACAATGAAATGATGTTGACACAGTCATAACATATGTGCTCATACACACACGGTCAGATGTTGAGCAATGTGCCTGTGACTGTATACTTAACATTTGTTTTTAGTTTATCCTCTATTACGATTTAATTTATTTCATATAACGGTGTCATTTACAGAGTAGCTCTTGCCGTCGTTGCCAAAACAATGGCTAAACAATAAATCTATGTTAATTATATCATTCACTTCATTAAAATGTTTTAATGGTGCATTTGTTTTCTTAGTAGGAAGGAGAGCAAAATATAGATACGCAAAATAAATCTGCTTTTGTTTTAATTCAGATATATTTTTTCGCATTGGTATTTAGGATAAGATGGTTTGGGTCATAAAGTAAACAACTCCATTATATTTTGAAAGAGAGAGAGAGAGAGAGAGAGAGAGCGTGGAAGAAATGTTGCTTATGCCTTTTACTTATAATGAAAGGGTTAGCATCACAAATTAGCCAGCCTTTCCCGATCCCTACACTGAAAGAATTTTTTCTTAAGACAAAAGAAAATTAAGTAAATTTTATTTAATTTTCTTATTTTTCTAAAGAAAATGTTTTCGCAGTCATAGGGTCATGAAATAAACCACACCGTTATATTATGAAAGAGAGAGAGAAAGACTAGGAGAAACTCATGTCTGTCAGATTTGTTAGAAACTAGTGAGAATGGATTAGCATCCACGGTTACATGGTAAACATAAGTTCAAAGACTACTCTTAAGTTTTATGCATATAGGGTTTGGACTATAATAAATCAGAAAGTATCTGCAATAAAAAGGTATACCTTTTTTAAAATATAATTGAGTAGCTTAATTTTGATTCCTTTTCCAAAGACTATAACTTGTATTTCGGCATAATTTCCCCAATATCCTTTTATATACTTCCCAACACACACACATATATATATGTAAACTATGTTTAAAACCCACCAATATACCATGGGAATGTATTCCACCACTTCTCTATCTTATTCGTATAAAAAGTAAATGTTTCTCATCGACCTTATATAATGAAACAATAAAGTTTTTAAACAAATGAAAGACAAGGCTCACAAAATAATTTTCAGATGTTTATCTTACACCGGAGAAATGTTCGTATACATTTATGGGTCTTGCTTTTTTTTAGGAGAAAATAAATGAAATAAATAATTAATGTTCGTTGTTGTGCCTGGCTCAACAAAAGAGCCTCCGTCCATAACTCATGGGACAATCATGGGAAATGATGCTGTTACATATTTCAATTTTGTTTCCGAACAAGAGCAAACAATGCAATCAGGAGGATTGGCTGTTTTTTTTTGTAAAGATATTTTATGATGGAATTTTTGTGTGTATATGTGTGGAGAATATCCTTAATGTTTATACATCATTGGCGGATATTTGGAATATTAAAGTTCAGTATGAAAATGTATACATTATTTTTTACTTTAACATTAATTTGTTGGGAGTTAAACATTGTTTTAATGTGATAACATTTGTCACAATCAGCTAAACAGATGAAAAATGTTTTGAAATTCCAATGGGATGTTGTGGTCCATGGTCATATCTTGACAATCAGAGAATACGATTCTGTAATTTTCAAGGTTTATTGACATTTCCTTTTTAGTTCTTTTATCTAAAATTACGTGATCGCTTGTATTCCTTACCGACTGAGAAAACATAATTTTTACTTTATGACAATGAGCAAAATTTCGGAAAATTATTCCATAATCTCACCCCAAATAAAATGTAGATAACATTTTGATTATATCTCTTTAACAATAAAAAGCTCTCTTGCAAATCTCCTTAATCCTCTATCTCTTTTGTCTGTGCCTAGTGTGATACATAGCTATTTGTTATTGCCTATTTCTTGATGTCCAATCACGTCCAATCTAATAAATGTGGAGGTTATTTTCGTCATCATTACTGTCATTATAAGAGCGCTTTGAGTACATTTGTCATTGGCCCTGCATTTTATGTTTAGTTATGTTTAAGAGCATATACTAGTAAAGAGGACTTAAACAAACGATTTAAATCAAGATCAAATAATAAAATTGCCATATTTGTTAGAGGACTGGATGAGAGATTATTTGATGGCTGGCTGGCAATCATTACTCTTAAGGCTTAAATGGGTATATTTATTTATTTGGGTTTGTAATTCATAATAAATTAGATGTCAATGGTGCGATAGGTACAAAGACTCATCGTCAATTTAAATTAATTAATCAAATTAAATCAAATAAAAATTAAAATTTAATTAAAATAAAACTATACTAACAAATTTATCTAAATAAAATAATATTAAATTGAATAAATTTAATTTAAAATAAATATAATTATAACAATTAAATTAATGTGAAAGATAATTATTTTATTCTAATTTGTACCAAACTAAACCAAAATTACAAAAATTAATTTAAAACTAAACAAATTAATATTAATTTAAAAATATTATATATTAGTTATATACTAGGTTATTAAAGTATATAATATATATGCAATATATAAAGTATTAAATTTCATATTTATTATTAAATAAAATTAATCAAAAAGTATGAAAATAATAGAAAATTTTAAATTCAAATAAATTAAATTGTTTTAATTTAACTTAAAATAAATAAAATTATAACAATTAAATTACTATTAAAAATAATGAGTTATCCTTTAAACACTAAACTGAAATAAAGGATATTGTTTGTTTGTTAGTGTGTGTTAATCCTTATAAATTTCTCTATTATGTCAAGTATTTAATTTATTGAATTTGGTGTGTTTCCTTTCATTTTCAATGTCTTAACACTTGACAAAAATTTTCATTTTTTATTATTTTATATATGACCATTTAAAATGTTTAGTTTATTTAACTTGTTTTTGTAAAAAAACACACCTCAAACAAAGCAACGTGAAACCAAATTATAATGCTTTGGTGAAATAGATGAAAAGATCTAGCTGAAAAACAACAAAAACGAACAACAACAGCATTAGCAATAATAACAACGGTAGAAATAATATCACTAACAACAATAATCATAACATAGCTAGAAACACCAAAGAGCCAAAGACAAAGCGTCATGTCAAAACGATAAACGAAAACAAGAAATCTCAAAGGTACAATTGACAATAAAATGAAATACAGTAGCAGCAATAGCAACAAAGATAACCTCTAATAAAAACAAGAGTATTATAGCACTAAAATATATGTGTTTATGTGAGTATCAAGGGCCCATAGACAGAGACAGAGAGATGAGAGTTAGACAAAGCCGGAGAGCAAGAGAGACTAAAGCTCAACTAACCGTAATACTTGACTTGGTTCACAATAATAACAATAAGAAAAATCCCTGAAAAATGCTTGCAATTCACTTTGTTTACAGCTTACAGATACAAAGGATATACATTTTTGAAATAACTGAGGCGTTCTTTCATTTGTATTGTGTTTTTCTGTGTGTTTTTTTTAATCAAATTCTATAGAGGGAGAATGCCCAAAAACACAACAAAAACAAATACATAGAAACGAAAAAAGCCAATATCTAGAATTTGTTTTCTTCTTTACATTCACACACACACACAAATGTATTTTTGTGATGTCCAGAGTCTGTGAGATGAGAATCTTACACATTTTCAAATGCTTGCATTACAAAGAGATTTCAATTACGTTGGAGAGTTATAGCCAATTGTTTTGCCAGCAAGCATAACATAAAAAATTCAGATTTATATTTTATAAAATCGTTATATATTTTACATTTCTGTAAAATAAGGTATTCCAAATTAGTACGTTTACAACATACAGAAAAAATGTACCATGGTGGCGCCTTTACACAGGAAAAAACGAACTGTTTTATGAGAACAAAATTAACTAAACTGTATTCCAGTTTTCGCTTCTTCTATAATGCGTTAATAAAATAACTACAATTTAGGGAAAATTTTATAAAATTTTAAGTAGCGATATTTTTCCTTCTCATAAACAAATGAAGGAAATAAAATTAATGAAAGAAAAAACATTATTCACAGAAAAAATTTTCACGAAAATATTTCCAATTAAAGTCGTAATTGAGTTTTAAAAAATATTCAATTAACAATTTAATAGATTCAACATTTTTTTAAATTGAAACAAAAATCAATCAAAAAAATTAATTTTTGTGTATCAATAATTTTCTAATTGATTCAATTAATTTTTTGATTGACTTTCAATTAATTTTTTAATTGACTTTCAATTAATTTTTCAATTGATAGTATCATTTCTGTGATTCAAGACGTTTCAATTAAAAATTTGAAGACAAAAAATTTTTTTGTGTATTGGCGCGAAATTATTATCATATTAACGACGCTGTATTTCATTCTTACTGTTTTGGAGATTTTAACGAAAATTTTTGATTCAGTTAGTTAATGAAATTTTTTGGAATAAAGAAAATTTAACTGGGCTGGGCTGGGGAAATTCTTAAAAAAAAAATTAAAATAAATTACAAATTATTTTAATTTTAAATTGATGCCCGTTTTTGTTAGAAGTTATTGAGAAAATTCCAAATTGATTCGAATTCAAGTGACTGATTTCCTTTCAAATGCATTTTCGTACAATTTCGGTTAAAAGGGTATTATTTTTTTAAGAAAATGTCCTATTTTTAATTAAAAAAAATTTTTTTGAGCACCATACCAAGTTCAAGATGGAAATATTTTTAAAGAAGTTAGAAAATTTTGAATTATTTTATGTGAAATTTGAATTTAATAAAATATAATGGAAATTTTTAAATAGATTTTCGTTGGATTTACAGAGACATTAGCATTAGAAATAATTAACTTTTTTTCTTAATTAAAAAAATTATATAGAAATTGGAATTTAGTAAAAATCTTCCAATTCAGCTGTTAACTCATGTAAATAAAGAAAATATACTATCATTGAGCTAAAGGCATTTTTCTCATATTTAGGAAATTTTAACTGAAACCTAATAATTTTCATGAACTAAACACACATAAATTGGAGTTAGTGCCTAATTTTTTTGAGTGTATATATTTTTAAGGCAGCTTAAATTAAAGAAACACTTTATGACCTTTTAATTTAACAATTTACAGACTATTCGATATTTTGATAATCTAATTTCAAATGTCTTTGAAGGAGTCCTGGTGACGTATACTTTTTTGTCATATTGTGGCATAACGTATACGTAAAAGTCATTGTAAGTACATGGGTACGTATGAGTTATTTTAATAAAATTTTGATCATGTTATTTTAGTGAAAACTACTTCATATGTATGGCTATAGCTAGAAAAAAATTGTGAAAAGATTCAACCGATACTCAGAAAATATAAAGGGAAGAACAATATAATACTTATGACCTGTGAAAAAGGAGAAGAATTTTAATAAAACCCAATATTCGTACAGCCTATGTTTACCTTAATAATAAATTAATATTTCTATACAATATTTTGACATTTTAAATTTGTTTAATTATCTTCGCAATTTAGCTATATAATTATATTTGAAAGCTTTATTGAAAATGTTTCTTTACTGTTTTATTACTCAATTATCTTTTGTTATACAAATACCTACTAACAAAAAAAAAAAAATATTTAAATTATAACAATTTCAATTAGGGTTTATAAATGTATGTCCTTTTAATGACATCATTAAATATGATAAAATTTAATGACATGGTAAGTAGGACAAAAGTTTAATCTAACAGCTATATTTATATGGACTTAATGATTTACACAATAAAAAGTCCAATTGTATAGCTGTAAAAACAAAAGAACAAAAAAAATATATAATAAAAAAATAATTAAATATTCTACGCTTCTTACAAGGACATTTTAAAATGCACAGGCTTAAAAAAATAGAAACATTTTGTTTTTCTATAAATTTCCTAAATATAAAACACAATTCCGTTTACAATATAATAATTTTTCTTTTCTCTACCCCATACAAATGAAAATGCCAATTTATAGAAGTTTTCATTTATTTTTTGGTAGTATTTATAGACGTCATTGAAAGCTTGATTTCCAGCTAAATTGTTTTAACCAAAAAAATTTAATTATTTCATCTGAATTTAATTTTTTTATTCTTTGTACATGGTTTAAATAATATATGGCAGTCAAGTCACTCAACATCCTCATATACGAATTCTCTCACAATCAGAGCCATACACAATCCTTATACGCAATTAACCCAACAAGATGACATTTTCAATTTTTGGATAGTCGAAGGTTGTTGGTTTTCACCAAATGTATGTTATATAAATTTTGACTCCAGATGTTTCCTCCTATATTGCAAAATGTAAGTTCACTTTTTAAATAGAAATACGTAGAATCCTTTTCCTGGATATTTTGACTTATGACAGAAAATTTTTTTAATTACACTTTTCAAATGAAAATGCGTTATTTTTTTTTTTTTTGTTTGCTTATATCAAAACCTTTTCCAATTACCTCTCAGCAAAAGGTTATTTAATATGATTTTTCTATTTTCAACTTACCCTGGCAACGTTTCCATACAAGCATACCAAATTGAAGAGTTTGTCTGTGTTCGATGTGTCCTGATCCAAACCATATACCATCATGACAGCTCCCTTTTGATTAGAAATGAGTAGAAAAAAAAAAAACACGAACAAAATATTATTACTAAGAAATGAAATTTATTTTATACTTTTTAGTGTTATTTCTTATAAAAATAAATAATAAATAACATAAAAAACTTTGTTGTATACACATATGGAAACGAAAAGGAAATAATTCTAGGTGTCCTTGAAGGTAGTTTTTACAAAACATTCCCTATTTCCACTATATGCTTAAGATCCCTGGTGGCGTATACTTTTTGTTATGTTGTGACATAACGTATACGAAAAAGTAGATGGGTACGTATGAGTTATTTTAATAGATTTTCAACTATGTTATTGTAGTAACTATTACTTCATATACGTTAATACAATTTAATTTATTTGTTGCGTATAATTTAATTTAATTTAATTTAATTTAATTTAATTTAATTTAATTTAATTTAATTTAATTTAATTTAATTTAATTTAATTTAATTTAATTTAATTTAATTTAATTTAATTTAATTTAATTTAATTTAATTTAATTTAATTTAATTTAATTTAATTTAATTTGATTTAATTTAATTTAATTTAAATTTAATTTAATTTAATTTAATTTAATTTAATTTAATTTAATTTAATTTAATTTAATTTAATTTAATTTAATTTAATTTAATTTAATTTAATTTAATTTAATTTAATTTAATTTAATTTAATTTAATTTAATTTAATTTAATTTAATTTAATTTAATTTAATTTAATTTAATTTAATTTAATTTAATTTAATTTAATTTAATTTAATTTAATTTAATTTAATTTAATTTAATTTAATTTAATTTAATTTAATTTAATTTAAATTTAATTTAATTTAATTTAGTTTAATTTATTTTAATTTAAGAAAAGTTTACACAAAATTCTATAGCAAAAAAATTTTGACAAAATTTTCTATAGAATTAAAATTTTGATAAAATTTTCTATAGAAATAAAATGTTGGCAAAATTTTCTATAGAATTAAAATTTTGACTTTTTCTATAGAATTAAAATGTTGACAAAATTTTTTATAGAAATAAAATTTGGACAACATTTTCTATAGAAATAAAATTTTCACAAAATTGTCTATAAAAATAAAATTTTGAAAAAATTTTCTACAGAAATAAAGTTTTCACCAAAATTTTCTGTAGAAATAAAATGTAGTCAACATTTTAAATATTGAATTAAATTAAATTTAAATTAAATTTAATTCAATTTAATTTATTATCTCAACATATCCTAAATTTTTTATCTCAACACTTGAAGATACAATTTTAAATTCCCTAACTCACCTGTGCTTGTCCTTGGGCGGTAAATGCTGCTACTGCTGTATTGCGGCCGGGTATTGCAGCGGTTTCCTTCATCAAAGCTGTGGGATGTACACTGGCACCTTTCCAATTTTCCGGTGTGGTGGGATGGAATTCTGGTCCGGCAAATGGTGGGAAGGCGGCACCGGGTCCCAACAAAGGTTGTTCTTTAAATGGACAAAAATTTGATGGAGTCGATATTAGGCTAACTGTAGAAGGCACACGAACAAACACACACACACATAGATACAGATTGCATATACATATTTTAGATAAATATGTGGATATTTGCGGTGGTTATAGAATTAGGAAACGACGAATGCCACATCATAAGCACAAGGCAAGAGGACGTTGATGGTAGGTTGTGGCCATGGTGGTGGTGGTGGGTGTGGATTTTTTTTGTTGTGGTTTAAATCAAAAAACATAAACATGCACAGGTACAGGTACACAATACACACATAAACATATTGAGTGGTAGTAGTAGTAGTGGTGGTGGTAGTAGCAGATATTGACAGGATTTGTGATTGATTTGACGTTGGTAATATAGTAGTGTATAAAAATAAAAGAAAAAAGGATGATACAATTATACAAGGATTAAAGTCATGCATTAACAAAAACATAAAATGGGATAAATTTTATTTTAAATTTAACATAAAATAGACATAAATTGGAAAGCAAAATATTAAATAAAAAAATACTTTAAAACAGAGAGGTTGTTTAAATTTCACTAGTATACTATGGTTTCTATAAATATCAAAGCCAAAAACCACTTGAGTTTCATTTTGTTTTTTTTTTTTGTTTTTACATCAGATGGAAAACCCTAAAAACAAGAGATCAAGGACTCTTTTGTAACTTGTTTCAGTTTGTGGTTTATATTCACATGACATGACACACAAATAAATACCTAACAACTCTTTTGTGTCTCTACTATGGCCTGGTCAAAGAATCCACCACTTGTGTTTCGGTTTATTGTCGACTCGTATTCGAGAGCTCGATTTTTGTTTTGCTACTTCAACTTAGGGTTTTTATTACCTCAAAAGTTTTACTATTTGTTTTACCATAAATATTTTGGTGGCATACAAATTATTCAAGTGAGTGTGCAGTTATACTAGAAGTTCACGGTCCGTGTGTCAGCATGAGAATAACAATGGCGTTTTTTTTTTGGTGTTTTCTGGTTGTTATCCATTCAAGAATTTCTAAGTAGGATTTGTATTGTAGTGGTAGAATAACATCAACCTAATGAGGGAAACCACAATAAATATTTGTTCTGTTTAAACAAAGTAACCCTAGAAAGTTCATCTAAGGAGAAATTTTTAATGTGGTTAACCATGGTTAACTTTTCTAAAAGTTAAAATAGTTATCCTTGGTTTCATATCCTTGATAAGAAAGAGGCATTTTAGTTCAGATAGTCATGATTACTCCGAGTTTAAAAGTTACAATATAGAAAATCGTAAGTAGGTACACTGGAGCGTATATGTATTCAAAGTGATTATACGCCATGGTAGCCATATTAAAAGTAATCATACATCCCAGTGTACACAAAAGTCTATGTCAATGAAAATGCAACTATTTCCCTGAAAGTTAAAATAGTTATCGTTGTTTTTATATCCTTGAAAAGAAAGAGTTCCTTTTATTTAGATAGTCAAAAAATAATTTACCAAAATTATAAGACAATTTTACAAAACAAATATCAAATTTGAAAACTCTTATTTTGAAAGCAATTTTTCATTTCTATAAGATTTTTTTTTTCAAAATTCATTTCTGTGGAAAATTTTGTCAAAATGTTTTTTGTCAAATTTTTTTCAAAATTTTATTTCTATAGAAAATTTTGTGAAAATTTTATTTCTATAGAAAATCTTGTCAAAATTTTTTATTTCTGTAGAAAATTTTGTGAAAATTTTATTTCTATAGAAAATTTTGTCAATATTTTATTTCTGTAGAAAATTTTGTCAATATCTTAGTTATATTGAAAATTTTGTCAACATTTTATTTCTGTAGAACATTTTTGTAAAATTTTATTTTTATTGGAAATTTTATCAAAATTTTATTTCTATAGAAAATTTTGTCAAAATTTTATTTCTATAGAAAATTTTGTCAATATTTTATTTCTATAGAAAACTTTGTCAATATCTTAGTCCCATAGAAAATTTTGTCAACATTTCTATAGAAAATTTTTGTAAAATTTTATTTCTATAGAAAATTGTGTCAAAATGTTATTTCTATAGGAAATTTTATATTTTTTTTTATAGAAAATTTAGTCAAAATTTTATTTCTGCAGAAAATTTTGTCATAGTTTTATTTCTATAGAAAATTGTGTGAAAATTTATTTTCTATAGAAAATTTTGTCAATATTTTAGTTCTATAGAACATTTTTCCAACATTTTATTTCTATAGAAATTTTTATCAAAATTTGATTTCTATAGAAAATTGTGACTACATTTTATTTCTGCAGAAAATTTTGTCGTAATTTTTTTTCTATAGAAAAATTTGTCAAAATTTTATTTCTATAGAAGGTTAGGTTAGGTTATGTGGCAGCCCGATGTATCAGGCTCACTTAGACTATTCAGTCCATTGTGATACCACAGTGGTGAACTTCTCTCTTATCACTGAGTGCTGCCCGATTCCATGTTAAGCTCAATGACAAGGGACCTCCTTTTTATAGCCGAGTCCGAACGGCGTTCCACATTCCAGTGAAACCACTTAGAGAAGCTTTGAAACCCTCAGAAATGTCACCAGTATTACTGAGGTGGGATAATCCACCGCTGAAAAACTTTTTGGTGTTCGGTCGTAGCAGGAATCGAACCCACGACCTTGTGTATGCAAGGCGGGCATGCTAACCATTGCACCACGGTGGCTCCCATTTCTATAGAAAATGTTGTCAATATTTTTTTTCTATAGAAACTTGTGTCAATATCTTAGTTCTATAGAAAATTTTTGTAAAATTTTATATCTATAGAAATTTTTGTGAAAATTTTATTTCTGTAGGAAATTTTTGTACAATTGTATTTCTATAGAAAATGTTTGTAAAATTTTATTTCTGTAGAAAATTTTTGTAAAATTTTATTTCTATAGGAAATTTTTGTAAAATTTTACTTCTATAGAAAATTTTTGTAAAATTTTATTTCTATAGAAAAATATGCCAAAATTGTATTTCTATAGAAAATTTTTGTAAAATTTTATTTCTATAGGAAATTTTGTCAAAATTTTATTTCTGCAGAAAATTTTGTCATAGTTTTATTTCTATAGAAAATTTGGTGAAAATTTTATTTCTATAGAAAATTTTGTCAAAATTTTATTTCTATAGAAAATTTTTGTAAAATTTTATTTCTATGGAAGAATTTGTCAAAACTTTGTTTCTATAGAAAATTTCTGTAAAATTTTATTTCTATAGAAAATTTCTGTAAAATTTTATTTCAATAGAAAATTTTTGTAAAATGTTATTTCTATAGAAAAGTGTCTATAGAAAATTTTTGTAAAATGTTATTTCTATAGAAAATTTTTGTAAAATGCTATTTCTATAGAAAATTTTTGTAAAATTTTATTTCTATAGAAAAATTTGTTGAAATTTTATTTCTATAGAAAATTTTTGTAAAATTTTATTTCTGTAGAAAATTTTTGTAAAATTTTATTTCTATAGGAAATTTTTGTAAAATTTTATTTCTATAGAAAATTTGTGTAAAATTTTATTTCTTTAGAAAATTTTTGTAAAATTTTATTTCTATAGAATATTTTATTTCTATACAAAAATATGCCAAAATTGTATTTCTATAGAAAATTTTATTTCTATAGAAAATTTTTGTAAACTTTTATGTCTTTAAAAAATTTTGAAAAAAAATCATTTCTGCAGAAAATTTTGTCAAATTCTATAGAAATTTTATTTCAATGGAAAATTTTTGTAAAATTTTATTTCTATAGAAAATTTTGTCAAAATTTTATTTCTATAGAAAATTAATTTTTCTTTTATTATGGGTGAACTATGGGATTTTCAACACAAAAACCTACAAATTTTTCAAGTGCACAGTCTACTGAACCATATTACTCCCGATTTTCATACTAATTTCTTAAAAAAAAAAAAAAAAAAAAAAACATATTTGAGGTCCATGTGATTTACGAAAAACTACAAATATGTGTGGTCAGGTTAACTGGACTGTATGTCTATTAAAAGTAATTATACGCTATGGTGGTAAAATTATAAGTAATCATACACCCTGGTGCCCAACAAGGTCCACTTGTTTCAGTGATAGACAAGGAGAACAGACGGATTTTTCAAGTGCACAGTCTACTGAACCATATTACTACCGATTTTCATACTAATTTCTTCTAAAAAAATATTTGAGGTCCATGTGATTTACGACAAACTACAAATATGTGTGGTCAACTGGACCGTATGTCTAATAAAAGTAATTATACGATATGGTGGCAAAATTATAAGTAATCATACACCCCGGTATCCAACAAGGTCCACTTGTTTCTGTGATAGACAAGGAGAACAGACAGATGGACATGTTCCAAATTATTCCGTGTTTTCAAGCTGAAAATATTTGTGGTCTACCGTTCCTTATTTTGAAAAAACCACAAATTTTCCTGAGGCACTGGATCGTCTATATATATGCCAAAAGTAAGTATTCACTATGGTAGAAATATTAAAAATAATCATATTCCCCAGTGTTCAAAGAGGACAGCTTTTTTCTATGATGGATAAAGAGTACTGACGGACGGACATGGTAAATATTATTCTTGGTTTTTAAATTGATTTCTTTTAAAAATATTTATGGTCCACGGTAATTTATTATAGAAGTACTATTGATTTTTTGCAAAAACTATATATTTTTCACGTTCACTGGAGCGTAGGTTTATATACGCTCCAGTGGCGATATTAAAGTTAATCATAGTCTCCAGTGTTCAAACAGATCCGCTTATTTCTCTAATGGATAAAAGAATAGATGGACGGATATTATCAATATTATTCCCGATTGTCATACTGGTTTTTTCCTGAAAAAATATTTGAGGTCTATGTGATTTACGAAAAACTACAAATATGTCTGTTCAACTGCAACGCATATATATTGAAAGTAATTATACACTATGGTAGGAATATTAAAATTAATCATACTCCCCAGTGTTCAATAAAACCCGCTTCGTTCTCTAATACTATTCGCGACTTTTCAAACTGATTTCGTGCAAAAATATCTATAGTCTATGTTCACTTATTATAAATGAACTATGTAATTTACGAAAAGCTACATATATGTCTGGTACACTGAAGCGTATATGTATCAAAAGTAATTATACGCTATGGTGGAAATATTAAAAGCAATCATACTCCCCAGTGTCCAAAAAGGTCAGCTGGTTTCTGTGATGGCTAAAGAAACCGGACGGACGGATATGATAAATATTATTTCGAATATGATAAATATGCTTTCAAACTGATTTCTTTATAAAATATTTGTGATATACTGACACTGCTTTTAGTTGAACTATGAAATTTTGGAAAAACTACAAATTTATCACATACTATAATTAATAATGCATACTACAGGAAGCCCCTTTTATCTATTGTGAAAAAAGGGTTCACTTAGCCTCCCACTTATTTGCAATGACTTTGAAAAATCTCGAAATTTAGTTATACGAGGGTCTTTAATAAAAATGAAAAATGATCTTCGTAATGGCGTAATAAAAACAAAACATATATAAAGACCCTCTTTCTAAATATTTCTCCCATCCACCCCCTTTCATAGTTGTTCATTTGAACAACTAAAACTAACCAGAACTAATCGTTAACTTAACCTTGTCACTTTATTGTGAAATATTTAATATTTCAATAAATCAAACCCCCACTTTTCTTAAAAATGGAAATAGTTAAGAATCAGATGAGATATTTTAAAGGAAGTGGAGTAAGAGCTACTTTGCTTTTGGGGTTTGGTAATAAATTTTGAGTTAAGAACCCACACAATGATTAAGGACCATAAACTGTCAAGAGTATATGGGGACTATTTTAAGGAAGAATAGAGATATGATATAAACAAAAAATAATATTATTATAAAACTAACTATTTTATTATAAAATTTAACATACAATTCTAGTTTTTATGGGGAAGAATTTAATTTGAAAAAAATCCTTGCCTTCCTTTGTCCCCATCGTAAATCTAATTGATAAGATTTCGCTTCCCCAATTACCTTAAGTACAAATGATTTATTTCACATGAACCAAAACGGAGTTGGTTTCCTTTACACAAATAGTTCGCTTCATTTGTCAACAATAATAGCGAAAGTATCCGAAATTACTCGGTGAAACGTGGCCAAATAAGTTAAAGGTTAGCATCCCAAAAAACAACAGAAAAAAAAACGAAACGGAAGTTTACTGATATTAACTACGAACATTTGGAAAATTATATAACCTCCCCCTCGCACCACTCAATAACTATTGTTGGCAAGTAAATGACAATAAAATCGAGAATCAGGTGCTTGGTTCCCATTGATGTTTATGGAAGCAGCCATAAACAATGTTTAAAGTAAAGTGAATGAACAACAACAAATAAAATTAAGTGTTTAAGATGTACTTAAAAAAGCAAGTGACTTTACGTACATACACTTGGAATATAGCTGCACATTGGACACTTGGGAAAATAAACTTAATAAAATTAATAAAATAATAATTAAATAAATTCAATTAAATTACAATACAATTTGAAATGAAAAGGAAATAAAGTATTTGAAATTAAATTAAGTTAAATAAAAAAATGTATACAATACAATTTTAAAAGCAAAAGAAATGGAGTTTTCGAAATTAAATTAATTACAAATAATTATACGCAATGGTGTCATTATTAAAAATAATCATACTCCCCGGTGTCCAAAGAGGACAGCTCTTTTTTGTTCTCTCTTATCACTGGGTGCTCACGACCAATTAAAAATTAATAAAATAATAATTAAATAAATTCAATTAAATTACAATACAATTTGAAATGAAAAGGAAATAAAGTATTTGAGACTAAATTAAGTTAAATAAACAAAAATATACAATACAATTTTAAATGCAAAAGAAATGGAGTTTTCGAAATTAAATTAATTACAAATAATTATACGCAATAGTGTCAGTATTAAAAATAATCATACTCCCCGGTGTCCAAAGAGGACAGCTCTTTTTTTTTATTGTTCTCTCTTATCACTGGGTGCTCACGACCAATTAAAAATGTATAAAATAATAATAAAATAAATTCAATTAAATTACAATATAATTTGAAATGAAAAGGAAATAAAGTATTTGAAACTAAATTAAGTTAAATAAAAAAATTATACAATACAATTTTAAATGAAAAGGAAATGGAGTTTTCGAAATTAAATTAATTACAAATAATTATACGCCATGGTGTCATTATAAAAAATAATAATACTCCCCGGTGTCCAAAGAGGACTGCTCTTTTTTATTGTTCTCTCTTATCACTGGGTACTGCACGATTCCCTTGTCATTGAGCTAAACTTGGAATCGGGCAGCACTCACAACTGTGGTATCGCAATGGACTGAATAGTCGAAGTGAGCCTGAAATATCGGGCTGCCACTATACCTAACATCTGGTGGATAAAGAAAACAGACAGACGGACATGATCCATATTAATCAGGCTTTTGAAATGCGAAAATATATATTAAAAGCAATTATACGAAATATGTGTTAAAATTAATTCTACACCGTGGTGGCAATATTAAAAATAATTATACTCCCATAGGTCCAAAGAGGACATTACTTTTCTTTGGTGGATAAAGAGAACGGACGGATCTGATCTGATAAATATTATTTCAGATTTTCAAACTGATTTCTTTTAAAATTTTTGTGTGTGGTCCATGTTCACGTCTTATGAATGAACTAGGTGATTTTCGAAAATCTAAATACTTGGAAGGTTCACTGGACCAAAGAGTATATTAAAAGTAATTATACGCTATGGTGGCAGTATTAAAAGTAATCATACTACCCTGTGTTCAAAAAAGTCAGAATATTTTTTTGATAGATAAAAAAAAAAAAACGACAGACGAACATGATCAATATTATTGTGTCGTTTGTAACTGTTTCATTTCATTTATTTATTTATTCATTTTGTTAGAAAATATATATTAAAAACAATTATACGAAATATGTATTAAAATTAATTATACGCAATGGTGTCATTATTAAAAATAATCATACTCCCCGGTGTCCTAAGAGGACAGCTCTTTTTTAGGTACGGACATGGTCAATATTTTTCTAGGTACGGACATGGTCAATATTATTCCACATTTTCAAACTAATTTCTTTTAAAAGGATTTCAGGTCTACTTTCACTTCTTATAAATGGACTATGTGATTTTCAAAAAAACTAAACAATTGGCACGCTCCAGTAAAGTAGCGTATATATATTAAAAGTAATTATACGTTATGGTGGCAAAATTAAAATTAATCTTTACTCCCCAATGTTCCAAAAGATCTGATTGTTTCTCTGATTGATAAATAGACGGATGGACATGACCAGTATTATTTGAAACTGATTTCTTTAGAAAATATATATCGAAAGTATACGCAAAATATATTAAAAGTGATTATACGCAATGGTGGCGATATTGAAAAAAACAAAATCACACTCCCCATTGTCCAAATAGGACAGAACTTTTCTATGGTGGATAAAAAGAACAGACGGGCGAGTATGATCGACTTTTAAATGTTATCATACTCCCCCTCAATGTCCAAAGTGGACAATCTTTTGCTATTATGGATAAAAAGAAAAGACAAACGGACTTCGTCAATATTATTACGTATTTTCAAACTTAATTTAATCAAAATTATTTGTGGTCTACATTCACTCCTTCTACATGAACTATATGATTTCCGTACAACTATAAATATGCCAGGTTCAGTGGAGCGTATAAATACCAAAAGTAGGTATACACCGTTCTAAGATTTCTTTTGAAGAAAACGAGCAGGTGGAAGTTCTGGGACTATTCCAAACGGGATCGCATCGGTAGGAGAAAGATGGAAAGATCACATCGACGAATCTCAATGGAGCTATACTGGTCTAAGTGGACATCAATTCAACACAAAATTGATGTCATCCTCTACAATCTAAGTATACGCCATGGCGGCAATATTAAAAGTAATCATACTATCTAGTGTCCAAAAAGGTCAGATATGCATAAAAAGAAACGACGAACGGACATGATCACTATTATTCTGGTGTTTGAAACTAATCTTTTTTCGAAATATATATTACAAATAATTATACGCTATGTATATATTAAAAGTAATTATACGCAATGGTGGCATATTAAAAATAATCATACTGCCCGGTGTCCAAAGAGGACAGCTAGATAAAGAAAACAGATGGACGTACATGATCAATATTATTTGGGATTTTCAAACTGAGTTTTTCTACAAATATTTGTGGTATATTTTATAAATGAACTATGTGATTTTCGAAAAGCTAAACACTGGGCAGGTTGACTGGAGCGTATATATGTAAAAATTAATTATACGCTATGGTGGAAATATTAAAAGTAATCATACTCCCCAGTGTTCAACAAAATCCGCTTGTTTCTGTAATAAATAAAACACGGACGGACATCATCAATATTATTTTGACTTGCAAAACTGATTTCTTTAGAAAATATTTGTGGTACACGGAAATTTCTTATAGTTGAACTATGTGATTTTCGAAAACTTGAAAAACCATCTAATGTTACTGATAAGCTATAAAAATTTAATTGTTTTCAAATTTTATTTTAAGTCTTTTCAAAATTACCATTTTTTTTTTAACTTAATAGCTATAGAAGAAATCATATTAATTTTTTGTTAAGTGTAGTAACCCCTGCAGAGTATATCTATAAGGGAGAAGAAGAAAACCTTTATGCTCAAGCAATATTACAGAATGTTGCAATTCCCTTCCTTTGGTAAATGGTAATAAATATTCCTTTAGTAACTACCCCATACTGGGAATGTTCACCCAAGAACCAAGAAATAAGAAAAAAATTACATATTTTTACAAAGATAGAATCCTTACAAACTGGTCACTTGTGATTGCAAACATTTCTTATGCAATGGTGCGTCCACCCCAACATTATTCAAAGCCATATTTATGCTAAAGTATCAACATAAAAAACATATTTTGCAAAACGGCTCTAACTTTTTCGTAATAAAAAACGTACAAAACACATTGCAATTCTAAAATGTTTCCAGGCTTAACTGTTCATTTAGTGTCTACCTGTGGTTATATACGAGTCTATGTCTAGCAGTAATATTGCAATAGTTTATGATGTAAAAAATTCTAATAGAAATTCAAAAACTGGTCAGACAACATCATGCCTACCTAGTTTAAATATGCAAAACAAACAACCGAAAAGTTGTAAAATTTACTAAACTTCTGTGTATAGAAGAACTCTTCCTGTTGCCAACACCTAAAGCTATGGTCTATGACCCGTGGCAGGGAAGCATATATCATAAAGTCAGAGGAGTTGTAGAGAGGCCTAGTTTATTTGTTTTCTCGTTGACATCCTGGGGCTGCCGCTGTAGATTTAAACTTTATGAAATAATCTCGTAAAACAGTCAGTTTTAATATGCTTGAGTGTTTTGATGTAAAACGGAACAAAATTTTCTTTTCTAATTTGAATAAAAATATGGTGAATTAAAATTACTTTTTTATTTAAATAAAAAAGAGAGAAAAAAGAAACCGAAGAATAATGTTTGTGTTATTTTATAGCAACCAGGGAGATTTTATAGTTTAAGAGATGATGAGTTGAACCATGGGATGTATGATTATTAAAAATAACAAAGAATGGAGATTATCTCCATAACGTATATGCCTTAAGGGAATTGTGGAGAAGAATATTACTAGGGAAATATATCAAATTTTATATTTTGTGGTGGGCTGGATGTCGTAGAAGCAAACTGTAATAACCGTCATAAAGACACTTTAAAAAGTCTAAAAAGTATGAAACGGCGAGTCCTTTTCGTTAATTCTCTTTTTCAATATAGTATATGACAATAGGATATTTTTTACATCTTTGGAGGGCCAAGTGACCACAGTTTTCCCATTGCTTAATAGTTTTTGGTTGGATTGACATTATATATTTTAGTAAATAGTTTACACCCTCCATCATTAAAATAAAAATTACCCGGCATTCTCAACACCCAGAGATATTTTATGTCTTGATGTATATTGGTTAGACCATGGGGTGTATGATTAATAGAAATAGGTAGGACAGGAAACAATATAACGTATACGCTATTAGAATATTGTGTATTTGTAAAGGTAAAATTAAAACATTTTGGCAAAATTTTCTATAGAAATAAAATTTTGGCAAAATTTTCTACAGAAGTAAAATTATGACAAAATTTTCCATAGAAATAAAATGTTGACAATATTTTGTATAGAACTAAAATTTTGACAAAATTTTCTATAGAAATAAAATTTTGACAACAGTTTCCATAGAAATAAAATTTTGACAAAATTTTCTATAGAAATAAAATTTGGAAAAAAATTTTCTATAGAAATAAAATTTTGACAATTTTTTTTAAGAAATACAATTTTGACATAAAATTTTGGCAACAGTTTCCATAGAAATAAAATTTTGACAAAATTTTCTACAGAAGTAAAATTATGACAAAATTTTCCATAGGTTAGGTTAGGTGGCAGCCTGATGTATCAGGCTCACTTAGACTATTCAGTCCATTGTGATACCACATTTGTGAACTTCTCTCTTATCACTGAGTGCTGCCATATTCCATGTTAAGCTCAATGACAAGGGACCTCCTTTTTATAGCCGAGTCCGGCGTTCCACATTGCAGTGAAACCACTTAGAGAAGCTTTGAAACCCTCAGAAATGTCACCAGCATTACTGAGGTGGGATAATCCACGGCTGAAAAAGTTTTTGGTGTTCGGTCGAAGCAGGAATCGAACCCACGACCTTGTGTATGCATGGCGGGCATGCTAACCATTGCACCACGGTGGCTCCCGATTTTCCATAGAACATTTTCCATAGAAATAAAATGTTGACAAAATTTTCTATATAACTAAAATTTTGACAAAATTTTCTATAGAAATAAAATTTTGACAACAGTTTCCATAGAAATAAAATTTTGACAAAATTTTCTATAGAAATAAAATTTTGAAAAAATTTTCTATAGAAATAAAATTTTGACAAAATTTTCTACAGAAGTAAAATTATGACAAAACTTTGTATAGAAATAAAATTTTGATAACATTTTCTAAAGAAATAAAATTTGAAAAAAATTTCTATAGAAACAAAATTTTGACGAAATTTTCTACAGAAATAAAATTTTGCCAAATTGTCTATAGAAATAAAATTTTGACAACATTGTCTATAGAAATAAACATTTGACAAAATTTTCTAAAGAAATAAAATTTTGACAAAATTTTCTATAGAAAAAAAATTTTGACAAAATTTTGTAATGATATAAAATTTTAACAAAATTTTCCATAGAAATGAAATTTGACAAAATTTTCTATACAAATAAAATTTTGACAAATTGTTTATAAAAATAATATTTTGACAAAATTTTCAAAAGAAATAAAATTTTGGCACAAGTTTATATAGAAATAAATTTTGACAAAATTTTCTATAGAAATAAAATTTTGAAAAAATTTTCTATAGAAATAAAATTTTGACAAAATTTTCTACAGAAGTAAAATTATGACAAAATTTTGTATAGAAATAAAATTTTGATAACATTTTCTAAAGAAATAAAATGTGAAAAAATTTTCTATAGAAATAAAATTTTGAGAAAATTTTCATAGAAATAAAATTTTAACAAATTTTTCAAAAGAAATAAAATTTTGGCACAATTTTATATAGACATAAAATTTTGACAAAATTTTCTTGAGAAATAAAATGTTGACAAAATTTTCTATAGAAATAATATTTTGTTGTTGTTTTTATTGCAGCTTAAAACCATACATTGACTAAACTACAAGTGTAGCTTAACCAGAGGAAAATAATGTTTGTCAAATTTATTTGGGCAAAGCCCTATAGACTGCAAGATGGTTGGATGGACGCACGTTTCGGAATTACCACATTCCTCATCAGCATCCTCTACTTGCAGCAAAACTATCAACCAATTATCAGAATAAATTCAGGCAGTTCATTAAACCCAACAATGAACCACACTTGAACCTCCCGAAAAAAGGTTTTGTATGATAGCCGGCTTATGCCGAAATAAATTCAAAACAAACATATCTCTTTTCCTATAAATAATATTTTGATAAAATTTTCTATAGAAATAATATTTTGCCAAAATTTTCTATAGAAATAAAATGTGGTAAAAATTTTCTATAAAAATAAAATTTTTAAAAAATTTTCTATAGATATAATATTTTCTAAAGAAATAAAATTTTGACAAAATTTTCTATAGAACTAAAATTTTTAAAAAATTTTCTATAGAACTAAAATTTTTACAAAATTTTCTATAGAAATAAAATTTTGATAAAATTTTCTATAGAACTAAAATTTTAATAACATTTTCTATAGAAATAAAATTTTGACAAAATTTTCTATAGAAATAAAATTTTGACCAAAAAAGACGTATGTTACACACAGACCACCAAATTTCTTAATATTTTAAAAAAATATATTCAGTAAGCCATGAGGCCTACCAAAGACCAAGATATTTTGAATTATGAATGTAGATAATCTTAAGAGGAGGGTGTTCTCTCCGCGGATAGCGATGAAGAATAAATCTCACAAGTGTTTGATACACTGGGGAAAGAATATTTCATTTATATTAAATTAAACATACTACGGACAGCTTTAATCCATAGTTTGCTAAATACCCCAAATAATAACCGATTTGGCATCCTTTTATATTATAGCAAAGAAATCCCTTTAGTCCCCCAGAATTTTCGTTAGAAGTCATGCATTCCATTATCTCTAATGTATTGCAATTTTAGTGATTTTATATTGAGCTTAACTATTTGAGTTTTGATTATCTTGAAGATAATGGGAATGGTCTCGAAATGGTTCATAATTTACTATATTAAATTTATTTTATATTGACTCATTTTCCACCATTTTCATATATCAAAATAATAAATTCTATAAATGCGGATATTTTTATAAACATGTGTAGTTTTATACGATTCCTTTCCTTGTGGAGAGTATTTAAAGATCTAACGTTTCGACGTTTAAGCTTTTGTATCTGGGGTGGTATGAGCATTAGAAATACTTAAGAAGTATACGCTCAGGTGGCTTTATATAATAATATTACTTATACACAACCATGGTGCTTGTTGCACTACTTTAAAGGTTCACATTTATAGATTTTTGTTTTTACAAAATTAACATTACGATTTTCCCTAGATTGAAATTTTTATGTTAAATCCAATTTATATTCTATAAGAGTTTTGTTTTTTTTTTATAATATATAAGAATAGATTATCCCATATGAAATTTATTTAAAATCACATCACTATTGATTTTGAAACC
The DNA here is from genome assembly GCF_050003625.1 of Haematobia irritans. Lineage (NCBI taxonomy): Eukaryota > Metazoa > Arthropoda > Insecta > Diptera > Muscidae > Haematobia > Haematobia irritans. Next base: position 39,188,126 of record NC_134401.1, on the reverse strand, counting down.
CAGTCAATTTCCTCCCTCATTGTTATTTGAAGATTTGCTAAACCATGCTGATTGGGAAAATTCTTAAAATATTGGATTATAGTTATATGTATGAAAGAGTGTACAAAAGTGTACATTTCTAAGTTCATAAACGATAAAAAGAAACGTGACTTTTATCTGCTACAATCATATGAATTTTTGAAAAGTCATTGCAAAGATGGTGTGTTTTTTTTTCTTGTTACTTGAAAATTCGTATTTTCAAACACTTTGGCAGATGGCGATGGGGGTAGATGATGATGGCTATGATGATGACGACAATGATATCTAAAGTTTTTGTGCTATTCTATGGGTCTTACGTCCCGGATATGTGGGATGCACTTAAGTGCATAGTTGTACCAACTGTGGAAGCACAAAAAAAAAAAAAAAATAGGGGAAAGGTCGAAGTATGCTTCAAAATGAAAATGGGTGCACTTTCGTGATGATGTTTATCTTTTTCCAAGCAATTCAAACGAATGGGGGATGAAAAAACATATGGAGAAATAATGGTCTTGTTGTTTTTTTTTATTTTTCTACATAGAAAGCAAGGCTTAGGCTATAAGAGAAGAGTATATGAAGAATAAACTTCTGGCCATGGCCAAGGAAACTAAAAAAAAAAAACAAATAGTCAAGTATTTTCGAAAACGTTAGCTGTTGGTCCGTTTAAAGTGTTGCACCAAATGCCAGCTTTTCACCAATTGATAAGATTTTAAGAGGATTGCAAAGTAAGACACAGTTTTAGTGCCTTTTTTTTGGAAGATTTTCGCTACGAGTTGGTTTCCAATGACATTAAAGTGGAAATTTGACAATAGCCTTTCGTTGAAGATACCATCATACCAGAGTAAAGTCAACAAATAAGGATATGGAATTAAGGGACCATATTGATATAAATGTTGGGGGGTGATATATGGAAGCTCTGTGGTGCGAATATATCTTCAATTTGACTTAGGGGTCCCTCTGAACTCAAATCGCAGACAAAAGCACTTGGCTAACTAAATTTTGTGTCAAAGGTAAACAAAATTTTCTATAGAATAAAATTTTGTAAACATTGTATATAGGAATAAAATTTTTAAAACAAATTTTCTATAGAAATAAAATTTTGAAAAAAAAAATTCTTTAGAAATAAAATTTTCACTAAAGTTTCTATAGAAACAAAAGCTTGAGAAAATTTTCTTTCGAAACAAAATTTTCTATACAAATAAAATTTTGATAAAATTTTCTATGCAAATAAAATTTTGACAAAATTTTCTATAGAAATAAAATTTTGACAAAATTTTCTATAGAAATAAAATTTTGACAATATTTTCTATAGAAATAAAATGTTGACAAAATTTTCTATAGATATAAAAAACATTGACAAAATTTTCTATAGAAATAAAATTTTGAAAAAAAACTCTTTAGAAATAAAAATTTCACAAAAGTTTGAGAAAATTTTCCTTAGAAATAAAATTTTGAGAAAATTTTGTATAGAAATTGAATTTTGAGAAAATTTTGTATAGAAATAAAATTTTGACAAAATTTTCTATAGAAATAAAATTTTGACAAAATTTTCTATAGAAATTGAATTTTGACAAAATTTTCTATAGAAATTGAATTTTGACAAAATTTTCTATACAAATAAAATTTTGATAAAATTTTCTATAAGACTAAAATTTTGATAAAATTTTCTATAGAAATAAAATTTTGACAAACTTTTCCGTAGAAATAAAATTATGACAAAATTTTCTTTAGAAATAAAATGTTGCCAAATTTTCTATAGAAAGTGAGTTTTGACAAAATTTTCTATAGAAATAAAATTTTGACAAAAATTTCTATAAATATAAAATTTTGAAAACATTGTCTATAGGAATAAAATTAAAAAAAAAAAATTCTATAGAAATAAAATTTTGAAAAAAATTTCTTTAGAAATAAAATTTTCACAAAAGTTTCTATAGAAACAAAAGTTTGAGAAAATTTTCCTTAGAAATAAAATTTTGAGAAAATTTAGTATAGAAATTGAATTTTGAGAAAATTTTGTATAGAAATAAAATTTTGACAAAATTTCCTTTAGAAATAACATTTTGACAAAATTTTCTATAGAAATTGAATGTTGACAAAATTTTCTATAGAAATACAATTTTGATAAAATTTTCTATAGAAATAAAATTTTGACAAACTTTTCTATAGAAATAAAATTTTGACAAAAATTTCCGTAGAAATAAAATTATGACAAAATTTTCTTTAGAAATAAAATTTTGCCAATTTTTCTATAGAAATTGAATTTTGACAAAATTTTCTATAGAAATAAAATTTTGAACAAAATTTCTTTAGGAATACAATTTTCACAAAAGTTATTTTGAGAAAATTTTGTATAGAAATAAAATTTTGACAAAATTTTCTTTAGAAATAACATTTTGACAAAATTTTCTATAGAAATTGAATTTTGACAAAATTTTCTATAGAAACAAAATAATGATAAAATTTTCTGTAGAAATAAAATTTTGACAAACTTTTCTATAGAAATAAACTTTTGACAAAATTTTTCGTAGAAATAAAATTATGATAAAATTTTCCATAGAAATAAAATTTTGTCAAATTTTCTATAGAAATTGAATTTTGACAAAATTTTCTATAGAAATAAAATTTTGACAAAATTTTATACAGAAATAAAATTTTGACAAAATTTTGTTTAGAAATAGAATCGTAACAAAAATTCCTATAGAAATTAAATTTTGATATAGTTTTCTATAGAAATAAAATTATGACAAGATATTCTAATTTTCTATAGAAATACAATATTTGCAAAATTTTCTATAGAAATAAAATGTTGACCAAATTGTCTATAGAAATGAAATTTTGATAAAATTTTCTATAGAAATAAAATTTTGATAAAATTTTCCATAGAAATAAAGTTTTGACAAAATTTTCTACAGAAATTGAATTTTTGACAAATTTTTCTACAGAAATTGAATTTTGTGAAAATTTTCTATAGAAATTGAATTTTGTGAAAATTTTCTCTAGAAATTTAATTATGACAAAATTTTCTATAGAAATAAAATTTTGACAAAATTTTGTTTAGAAACAAAATTTTGATAAAATTTTGTTTAGTAATGAAATTGTAACAAAAATTTCCTATAGAAATTAAATTTTGACATAGTTTTCTATAGAAATAAAATTTTGAAACAATTTTTTATAAAAATAACATTTTTAATAAATTTCTATAGTAATATAATTTTGACAAAATTTTCTATAGAAATAAAATTTTTTTTAGAAATAAAATTTTGACAAAATTTCTTATAGAAACTAAATTAATAACTTTTAGAAAAAAATTCTATAAAAATAAAATTTTTACAAAGTTTTCTATAGAAAAAAACATTTGAACAAAATATTTTTTTGTTTTTGTTAATTTAATTTTCGTCCTATTTCATAGACATAAAATAAAATTTTTACATTATTTTCTATAGAATAAAAGCTGGACATACATTTCTATAGCCGCCTCTCTTTACCAAGCGAAGTACAATGTTCTATAACATAACCGTTGGTAGATCACAAAATTTCTTAAAAACTTGAAATGTTTTAGTCAGGCTCTTCCTCTATCCCATGATAGTTGAGAGAATTATAGTTTGACTTCAGCCTTTAATAGTAAGCTTAAAAATATGACTAATAATAATAATCCAATCATGGACGATCTAATTTTTTTTCAAATTTGTATATATCCAAACACACACAGTGACAAATTATTGGTGCGAAAATGATCGTCATGGAACTGAAATCGAAGAAACAACATTGTTGGCTAAATTTTTTTGTCAATTTTAAGGTCTTCCTCTCTTCCCAAGCTACTTATACTTTTCTCTAAAACGGCAGTATGTAAGTTAGCAAATTTCTTAATATTTAAAAAAATTTAGTCAGTAAGACATTAGGCAGATATTTCGAATTATAAATGTAGGTGATTTGGACCATGGTGCGTATGACCATGATTTATAAAATTTACTGGGTAAGAACACAATATAAAGTATACGCCACATATATTGGCCTCGGAATAAGGTTAACAACTAACAAAAAATAAATAGACCTGTAATTTGTTTCCTATCTTCCATTTGGCTCCTAAGCATTATCATTTTGACCTATGATTAATGTTTATCTTTGCACAGTTTAAAGCACTTCTATCAGAGCCTATTCACCTTGGAAAACCAATATACAGAAGAGCGACATACAGAGAAGGGAGTGAGCGGGAGAGGAGAACATCAGAGTAAACTCATTCATTTATGATTAATGGTTTTTATCCTATCATATTTAATGGAAGTCATGTTATATTAGTTTCTCCATAAGAGATTTACTCAGCTTTGCCCCGCTCCCCCCCCCCCCACGCTAACAACATAGCCTATGTTGTTTTTGATCTGCATTACAAATTTGTTGTCATTTTTGTTTTTGCTCTCCCTCGTTTCCGTTTCCTATGACCCAGTTGATGTGAAATTTGTTATTTCATGTTGCCTGTTGTGTGTGTGTTTTTTTAATGATTTATGATTTTATATATGCTTTATTGCAATTTAAATTTAAACTTTTTTGACTGATTGCATATTTGCGATAACTAATTGTGATTGACAGTTTTCGTTTTTTTTACTAGGCTCTTTTATTCGGGAATCAAGTTGGAGTGGAGGAAAATTGTTAAATTAAAGGATTATGCAATAGAGTAGAACTAAAAAAAATCAATACATTAAGGTCGGTAGTATGGATCCATACTATACATATTGCATTGTATGGATCTTTGTATTAGAATTATTTTTAGAGCTTTCTTGGTTAACCCTTTCACTACCGAAATAAACCTAATAATAAAAACTTTTAGTTTTCTTCTGTTTTTACTTGTACTAACAGCATGTAGAACAAAAATTGTCATTTTGAAAACCTACCTCAATTATTTCAAGAGCTATATAAGTTTGTTCTGAAAATTTGATTCATGAATTGTGACCAAATGGCCTTACGAAAATAAGCGCTATTTTGCCTATAATATCTTTCAAAGTGTGAGAAAAATTACAAAAAAGAACCCGTAAAAGTATCAGCTATAGTTTTTGTATAAATGTCCATTTACTAGAAACATACTGTACAAAGATTGTGTCAAATTTTCGTATTTTTCGTTTATTGTTAAAGAAGTTTAAAAAAATGTATTTTATACCTCACCAATATGGACAACATTTATAGCTTATTTAGATTAAAGCCTATACTTTAAAATAACATCAAGAAATAAATCGAAACTAAGTCGGAAAATAGAATTTGGTGTATTTTTCGAATGTCCTTCTAAGTGGACATCGGTAGTGAAAGGGTTAAAGAAGAGTAAGGAACGGAAAAAATTCACACTCATTTTTTTTCAAATATTTTCCTAGAGTGTACGGTTGCTACAGCTGATAGAATTCTACCGAAAATAACAGATTTTTACCGTTTGATAGAATTCTGGATGCTTAAGTAGATTTTGCAAAACATTCCTCTACAATTGAGATAAAATGTTGACAAAATGTTCTATAGTAATAAAATTTTGACAAAATTTTCTATAGAAATAAAATTTTGACAAAATTTTCTATAGAAATAAAATTTTGACAAAATTTTCTATAGAAATAAAATTTTGACAAAATTTTCTATAGAAATAAAATTTTTCTATGGAAATAAAATTTTGACAAAAATTTTCTTAGAAATAAAATTTTGACAAAATTTTCTATAGAAATAAAATTTTGACAAAATTTTCTATAGAAATAAAATTTTTCTATGGAAATAAAATTTTGACAAAAATTTTCTATAGAAATAAAATTTTGACAAAATTTTCTATAGAAATAAAATTTTTCTATGGAAATAAAATTTTGACAAAAATTTTCTATAGAAATAAAATTTTGACAAAAAATTTGTATAGAAATAAAATTTTCACAAAATTTTCTATAGAAATAAAATTTAAAGGAAATCTTTTAATAAAAATAAATTTTTGACAAAATTTTCAAAGAAATAAAATTTTGACGAAATTTTCTATCGAAATAAAATTAAAAGGAAATTTTGTATCGAAATAAAATTTTGACAAAATTGCTATAGAAACAAAAATTTGACACAAATTTTCTATACAAATAAAAGTTTGACAAAAATTTTTATAGAAATAAAATTTTCTTTAGAAATAAAATGTTGACAAAATTTTTTACAAAAAAAAAAAATTTGACAAAATTTTTTACAGAAAGAAAATTTTGACAACATTTTCAAAGAAAAAATTTACAAAATTTTCTATAGAAATAAATTTATAGGAAATTTTTTATAGATATAAAACTTTGACAAAGTTTTCTATAGAAAAAAAATTAGACAAACTTGCCCATAGAAATACAACTTTGACAAAATTTTCTATAGAAATAAAATGTTGACAACATTTTCTATAGAAATAAAACTTCGACAAAATGTTATATAGAAATATTTACCAGAATTTTCTATAAAAATAAAATTTTACCAAAATTTTCTATAGTAATAAAGTTTTGACAAAATTTGAAAGATATAAAATGTTAGAAACATTTTCTATAGAAATAAAACTTTGACAAAATTTTGACAGAAAAGATTTAGAGGATTTTGTAGAACTAAAATTTTTACAAAATTTTCCAAAGAAAAAAAAAAATTACAAAATTTAAAGAAATTTTTTTATAGAAATAGAACTTTGACAAAATTTTCTATAGAAATAAAATTTAGACAAACTTTGCCATAGAAATAAAACTTCGACAAAATTTTCTATAGAAATATTTACCAAAATTTTCTATAGAAATAAAATTTTACCAAAATTTTCTATAGAAATAAAGTTTTGACAAAATTTGAAAGATATAAAATGTTGGTAACATTTTCTATAGAAATACAATTTTGACAAAATTTTGATAGAAAAGATTTAAAGGATTTTTTAGAACTAAAATTTTTATAAAATTTTCCAAAGACAAAAAAAAAAATACGAAATAGTCTATAGAAATAAAATTTAAAGGAAATTTTTTTATAGAAATAAAACTTTGACAACATTTTCTATAGAAATAAAATTTTGACAAAATTTCCCATAGAAATAAAACTTCGACAAAATTTTCTATAAAAATATTTACCAAAATTTTCTATAGAAATATTTACCAAAATTTTCTATAGAAATAAAATTTTATCAAAATTTTCTATAGAAATAATGTTTTGACAAAATTTGAATGATATAAAATGTTGGTAACATTTTCTATAGAAATAAAATTATGATAGAAAAGATTTAAAGGATTTTTTAGAACTAAAATTTTTACAAAATTTTCAATAGAAATAAAATTCTGACAAAATTTTGTATAGGAATAAAATTTTAGCAAACTTTTCTATTGAAATAAAATTTTTACAAAATTTTGAAATTTTGACCAAATTTTAACAGATGAAGTCGCTTTGTTAGGTTAGGTTAGGTGGCAGTCCGATATATCAGGCTCACTTAGACTATTCAGTCCATTATGATATCACAGTGGTGAACTTCTCTCTTATCACTGAGTGCTGCCCGATTCCATGTTAAGCTTAATGACAAGGGACCTCCTTTTTATAGCCGGGTCCGAAAGGCGTTCCACATTGCAGTGAAACCACTTAGAGAAGCTTTGAAACACTGAGAAATGTCTCCAGCATTACTGAGGTGGGATAATCCAACGCTGAAAAACGTTTTGTTGTTCGGTCGAAGCAGGAACCTAACCCACGATCTTGTGTATGCCAGGTGGGCATGCTAACCATTGCACCACGGTGGCTCCCGTTGTTGGTGCAAGCTGAAATAGCTAACACATTTAAAATTGGACATATTTACACTTCAAAGGATATTTAACATATATACCCCAAAAATTGTCACTAATACTTGTAGAAGGGATCATTCATTCATTCGAATTTACATTTTGGACATTTAAAATATGGTAGATTTGTGGTATTTTTTTCAAATTTTGAAAGGTTATTTTTGGTGCGAGTGGCAACCGTGCTAATGTGACTATACCTTTTGATAGAAAACTGTTTGTAAGGCTCATATTAATGATATTTCGTTTACTATATTGTAATAAATTTGTCATTATATTGTGTTATGCCATACAAATATGCCTTTAATGCAACTATGGAGATATGCCAATGAATGTCATTTTATTTTTAACATACATTGAGGTTAAGTGATATGGACATAACATTCATTTAACATTAGATAGCCTCCAAGTGGGTTAAAAATTGTACACTCAGTTTACAAGGTACTCACCACTCTCTTTGTCTCTCTCTCTGTCTTCACTTACATTTAAATCAAATGCAAGAGGGGAAATATGCATGTAGCATGCATTGTCAAATGTTCATGGAGAGATATGAATGTTATGAACGAGATATGAATATTATACAAATATTAAAATAAAATTATGTTGCGGTGAAGATTACTAATATTACAATTTTTTAGGTCTTTCGAAAAAAAGATAAAATATTAACATCCCATATATATAGATCTTTTATATCCTCGTCTTTTTTCTGGTTTTAAATCCCCACAATATGCTGTGGTTTTTTGTTTTTATGGCATTCGATTACATTTTGACACAATCAGTCCATAACAGAGCTGAGCTCAAAAAACCACCGATTCATTTATTTCGCAGATTATTAATATTTTGCGTGTGCTGTAGTTTTTTTTACAAATTTCTTCTTTTTTGTGGTCCACCATTCAATGGTGGCGTAAATTTATGTTAATTTAATTTATTTATGTATATATTGTTAAATTTTATCGTTGGCCAAAACTGTATGTGATGTGCACATAAATTTAAAATTAAAAAAAAAAAAAAACATCGAAATGGAAATGCTGGGGGTTTTGTGTACCTGTGACATATCACCGCGTTCAGCAGCCAATCACCACCTGAATGGATGGTGCAAATGAATGGCAACAAGCATTAAATTAAATATATATTTATTTATTACGTATATAGTCGCAGCATTACGCGTTGCCTTAGTTCACACACACACACACACACACACACAAATTTCATTTGGCTCTAGGGAAGCGGTGAGCGGTCAAGTGTACGAATGGATTTATGTGCGTGATAGTAATATAAATGGTTTGGCATATGGAGTAATACGTGGGGAATACTGTCACTCTAACATAAATGAAAATCGTTTGATTGTGTGTATGTGTGTGTTTTTGTGTGTGTGTGCGCTTTGTAGGTAAATCCATACCATAATGAGGATAATTTATGGTTAATGCTTTGCATTAAGCTTCAATAAGATTTTTGAGATCTTAAAATTAATCCTTAGGGATATTTTAGAAAATAGCCTGATTTATATATAAGGCAAAAATTGCTATACAAACATTAAATACGAAAACCAGGGAAATTAAACTTTTGTGTTTTATTTTTTTGACAAAAACGAAATAAAAGGAAAAAGTTGGCAGCTTTTTCTATGTTTTGAAAGAAGTATAAAACATAGTCATGATCTTAAAGTAGGGATGGACAAAGAGACTAAGAGAGAGTTTCGCTCTCACTCCCCAAAACATTCTCTCAAGATGACTGTGTTTCAACCTTTAACAACTTAGGTGAAATATTTTTGCATGGTGATATTGTTTACTTTAAAAATAATAATAATTTAAAATTTTTAGATTATTGGTTTTAATTTATTTACTTTTTAATTTGAATTAGATAAAACATTTTAAAATGACTAAAGTAAGAAATTAAAGACTTGTCATTAAACAGGACAAGGATTGGTAGCAATAGAGAGAATAAATTAAAAGAGAGTAAATGAAAAAAAAAAAACAATAAGAGAGGGCAAAATCTACCACCACTCCAGTAGTAAAAGGTTAAATGTGGATGTGTAGTTGTATGTTTTCTTTTGCGGCAATATTCAATATGAAATGAAAGACTTTAAGGCCAATATTTTTTTGTAAAACTTTGTATTTTTTATATCATTGTTTGAAATGCCAGAAAAAAAAAACAATATCTCTCCCATGAAAGGGATTGTTTAATAGAAAAATTTAATTCCAAATTCAAATAACATTCCTCTAAGTCTACAAACAGAGAGAGAGAGAGAGATCATAAGGGCTCGCACACAATCACAAATTTCTCTCTGCCCAACACTGTCATTAAATCTGTATGAACCTATGGAAAAATGGGACAAGTGCGCTGTACTAAATTTTATAAAATAAATTTATGTAGTTTAAGCAAAAATTTATCACAATAGGTTAGGTTAGGTGGCAGTCCGATGTATCACGCACACTTAGTCTATTCAGTCCATTGTGATAGCACATTGGTGAACTTCTCTCTTATCACTGAGTGCTGCGCGATTCCATGTTAAGCTTAATGACAAGGGACCTCCTTTTTATAGCCGAGTCCGAACGGCGTTCCACATTCCAGTGAAACCACTTAGAGAAGCTTTGAAACCCTCAGAAATGTCACCAGCATTACTGAGGTGGGATAATGCACCATGTTAAGCTTAATGACAAGGGACCTCCTTTTTATAGCCGAGTCCGAACGGCGTTCCACATTACAGTGAAACCACTTGGAGAAGCTTTGAAACCCTCAGAAATGTCACCAGTATTACTGAGGTGGGATAATCCACCGCTGAAAAACTTTTTGGTGTTCGGTCGAAGCAGGAATCGAACCCACGAACTTGTGTATGCAAGGCGGGCATGCTAACCATTCCACCACGTTGGCTCCCATCTCATCTAACACAATATGTACATTTTACATATTTTTAATAAAATATCAAAATCAATTAAATTCTAACAATGAAATGGTCATGTTAGGCGTTAATAATTGAGCACAACATTGAACAGTTATTACAGTGGGAATATAGCATATGTCAATAATGTGAGATATCTCTCAAGCTGAGAGTAAAAATAAGATGCACTTAGTCATCACTATATTTTTTAGATTGAGCAACAATCATGTTAGCTACTAAGAATGTACAATCACAGAGTGAATAGTTATAACAATGAGAATATGGCATGTAAGTAGACAAATATCTCTCAAGAAGAGAGTACAAATGAGATGCTCTAAATTAACCCTAAGTTTGTGAGATAACCAATTGAGAAGCTATGTGATATTAACATTTAAGATAGATCATTTTAATTTACTTTAACATAAGAAATAACATAACTGCAATGATAACATTTAATGAAAAACAAAAAAGATAACATTATAATGATGTTAATGGTTATGAGTATAATGAGAACTGCTATAAATTGCGATTATTTAAATTTACTGTAATATGATTTATATTTATTCAGTTTTATATACCATCCTTCTAAATAATTTATTTAATTTAAAACTAATTAAATCAAATTTCAGTTAGTTCAAAATAATTTTAAAAATTCTACACTAATAGAAAATGTTTCGTTATATTAACGAAATGTGTCGTTAAAAGTCAGCCAACGAAACAAATTCGTTAATACAACGAAATTGTTCGTTATTATAACGAATTTTCTGTTAATCAACGTAACGTTTCGTACTATTAACGAATATTTTCATTGTATTAATGAAAATGTTTCGTTATATCAATGAAAATTTTTCGTTGGCTGACTTTTAATGAAATTTTCTTCGTGTGCATTAAGATAAATATAAAAAGTTTAAGCTAATTAAACAATAAATGAAATTAGAATCAAGTTATTTGAATTTAATGTATTTTAGTTTCTGTTAATATAAGTAAATTTAAGATGGTTTGATTTGTATTAATTTTTATTTATTTATTTATAATTAATAATAAATTTAGAGTAAATATAATATTAGTTTAAAGTAGAAAAAAAAACCTTGGCAACTGAGGCCATCAGATAAATTATTATTTACTGTAGGGTATATATTTTATATTAAATTAAATTATTTATTTATTAAAATTTTTTTTTATATTTTTCTCAGAAATTCAACTCAATAGAATTTCTGAGAAAAATATAAAAAACCTTTCCCGATATAATAACATTAAAAGAACACATTTATTTTATCTTAATTGGATTTTTTTTTAACTTTTGCTCTTTATCTCTAATAGATTCCATTAATTTGTTAATTCTTTATTGGCTATATAGATATACATTTTTTTCTATTGATAATGCTATTTACTCAAATCACTATGATACACATTAATTAACAATATTGATAAAATTATGAAATCAATCACACAGAAAGAAAAACATAAACAAAATCAATTCAATTCAATTCAAATGGAATTGTGTGAGTGTGTATGTTGGATGTATGTTTGTGATAGAATGTCAATATTGAAATTAATTTCATTTAAATTTGCCAAATGGAAATTTAATTAAATTTGACATGGACATGGACAAAACACAGTAGAATACAGTGGACATAGCAAAGAAATCCTAATAATTGTGACACAAATTGATTATGATGACGATGATGTGCTGGTGATGATGATGAATTTTTAATTCAATTATTAGGAAAATAAATTAAGACGACAGATGGGGATATACAAAAATTGAAGCTTAGTTGAGAAAATTGGTAGCATTATTAATTTTTCGATATGTTGATATAGAAAAAAAAATCACTGGTAATACGAGGCTGTTTACAGAATATTGGGTTAAGAAAATCTTAAAAATTTGGGTATTTTAAAGAATTTATTATTAATATAATATGAATAAAAATTAGTGCAAACAAAGCAAATTTCATTAAAATTGATCCAACGAATATTTTTTAATTCATTCGTTAATAGTACGAAACGTTTCAATGATTAACAGAAAATTCGTCATAATAACGAAAAAAAATCATTGTATTAACGAATTTGTTTCATTGGCTCACTTTTAATGACACATTTCGTTAATATACAGAAACTTTTTTTCTATCAGTTTGGTTATTGTCAAATTATGAAAATATTCGTTAATAGTACGAAACGTTTCGTTGATTAACAGAAAATTCGTCATAATAACGAAAAAAATCATTGTATTAACGAATTTGTTTCATTGGCTCACTTGTAATGACATATTTCGTTAATATAACGAAATTTTTTCCATCAGTGTGGTTATTGTCAAATTATTAAGAATTTAGAGTCAATAAAAAATTAATCTTTCCTAAAAAAAATCTCATGTGAGCCAAAGTAGGATTGGTATTGGAAACTTATAGAGTCTGACCCTTTTTCTCTTCTTTAATTTTTTTCTGTTTTTAAATATACAAAAAAAAAAATTAAATAGAAGGAAAAGGCTTTTAAAAGCAATTTTATTATTAATATTTGAATTTTTTCTGGAGAAATTTTCATTTCCCTCTAACCATTTGGAGTCAGTAAAATTTGTTCTTCTTGGAAAAATCCAATATTGTCTTCTTAATACGACTCTGGCGTTTTTACCCTTTTTTTTTAATTTTTTCTCGAAGTCAAACAAACCCTACCAAAAGTTTATTTTCAATAAAACCGCGTTAAATCCACCAAAACACAAGCCTTCGTCGTGGAAATGGATAAAGTTTTGACATTTTGTTGTTGTTGTTGCTGCTGCTGAACCAAGAAGTAACAAGTGAGTAAGGAGTAATACCAGAGACTTCTGAGTGTGAGGGTTTGTGTGTGTGTGTTTGTGAGCTAAAAACAACATATGTAGGTTGTAATAGTAAAACAACAAAAACAAAAGAACTTTTTACATTTAAAACTATCACTTAAAAATTATAGTAACAAAAATACACATTCAACCATAGCAACAACAAAAAATTTGGTAGACAGCAGCAGAAGGTTGTCCTACAAATAAGAGAGTGTAGTTGGATTTTTATATCTGTGTAAGTGTGTGCCTGAATGCAAGAGACACTAGGCCCAGGCAATTTTGTAGAATAAAAGTTGGGTCCAGGCATTTACTCTCACTATGGCAATACAATCAAATTGGCAAAAGAAAAATAAAGTCAGCATTGCTATTTGCCCTGCTTTACGGAATTTGATTTCCTAGTAAGTAAATGCTGTAGCATAAGGGTATGGTTAAAAGTCTTCGTTTTACAATGAGGACAGATTTCCTTACCAGTTGTCATGTGTATGTAGAGTAGTAAGAGGCAACTTAATTTTCCAGTTATATGCAAAACTTAATTTAATGCAAATTGTCTTCCATTACAGATTGCATTGGAAATGGTATGAACCATGGCATGGCTACCATCAACACATGCTGGATTATTAATTTAAAAATACACACATAAGGCGGATGTTGTACCATTAAATATGTTAAAATAAAATGAAGAAAAGATTTTTGTTCTTTAATCAAATGTGCATACATTTTTATATGGAATATAGAATGGGTGTATACAACAGTTTAAAGGACTCTTTATCATCATGATGCCATGAACCCACAAAATTAAAAGCGTAAAGAACATTTACGATCACAAACTTCTTGGGCCTTGATGGGGGTATATAGAAGTTCTAATTAAAATCAAATTGATTAATTGATTAAGTTAGCCTTAAACACAAGAAGTTTGAAATATATGAGCTTAAGTTGCCAAGAGAATAGGTCTATGAGTATAAGTGCATAAGAGATGCAATGAGTGTGTGAGTTTTTGGTTTGTGGTAAATGTTACACACTGTCCATCCCTCAAACTTGTGGTTATGTCAAGAGGAAATATGCTCTGAAATGCATTGGTGAACTCAATAATGTCATAAATTTAGTTAAGGCAACAACTTGAAAACACACCTCCCACCACCCCCATCACCACTTAAAATTTAAATCACCACATTAACCACTTTAGAAGTACTACAAATACATTCGCTTCATTTGATATGACAAACCAACATCCTTAGTGCTATATGTATATACGTCATTTAAGATTATTATCTAGGGTTGCCAATGTAATAGAATTTAAGCAAGGCTAAACAAATTAAGCGATTTGAAATAGATCTCAGCTCTTTCTTATTGAGAGAGGGCTAATGCTAAGGAGAATTCTTTTTCTCTAAGAAATGCTGATCAGAAAAAAAAACAACTACATGGAGATCTTCTCTCTCTTGTTTTAATGTTGTAGATTAAAATTATCTATCTCTTATCTCTGGGACACTCTGCCCAGGCAATAAGAATTAAAAATGTGAATATTCACCGAGAGAGAGAGTCAATGCTAAAGAGAATTCCTTTTCTCTAAGAAACGTTGACCAGAAAAAAATGTAGATAGATATCTGCTCTCTTTTAGTAAGAGAGCCTATGTTAAGGTTGTAGATTAGAAATATTTTACTGTTAATTTTTCGCTAGCACACTCTGTCCAAAAAACAAACTAAAATATTGAATTATCTCAAAAATTCAACAAAAAAAAAAAAAAAATATCGAAGTATAATATAAAAAAAAATATCCAAGTATTCACACAAAAAAAAATATCGAAGTATAATTTAAAACTGGATTAAATTAAATATTTATTAAATATTTATGGCTTTTAAGTTGTTTTCATAGACCATGTGAATATTCTCCGAGAGAGTCAATACTAAAGAGAATTCCTTTTCTCTAAGAAAAGCTGACCAGAAAAAAATGTAGATAGATATCTGATCTCTTTTATTAAGAGAGCCCATCTTAAGGTTGTAGATTAGAAATATTTTACTGTTAATTTTTCGCTAACACACTCTGCCCAAAAAACAAACTAAAAAAGTGAATTATCTCAAAAATTCACAAAAATATCCAAATATTCACAAAATACTTCGTTTTTTAATTTTCGTTTTATAACTTTTGTACATCTCTTGTGGGTTTTTATTAAAAAATTATCAAACATACAAATGGCAAGACAGTTGAGAGTCCAAGCGACACTAACTAAATCCATGTAGAATTAAGATAGATCGCTGCTTTCTTTTATTGGGAGAGCAAATGTCAAAACTGTAAAAAGCAATGAATGGGAATTCGTTTTCTCTTTTTTTTCAAAGAAACTCTGCTCAGAAAATAAAAACTATAAAAGGAATATTCAAAAAAATTACCAATAAATATTCATATATTCGCAACAAATATTGTATTTCAATTTTCTATTATAAGTTTTGTAAATAAAAATTTTGAAATTCCCAGCAAAAAACGCCTGGAAAATGCTCTTATTGGATTCAAAAGTGCTGCAAAAATTGGCGCAGAAGCGATGAATTTAAAATGAGGTCTTCATAGAACGGATCCCCACCATTTCAACAGCTCTTGCAGTGAATTTTCACCAATTCTTAAGATGTAATCCGAATACAGTGTTTTGAATTTTATATGAATTATAAAATTTTATGATATTTTTCCAAATAAATAATCTTATGATTTCTAATACATCCTAACTTTTTTGGAACGTTGACCGCAAATACTTTCTAAAATTCGCAATCAATTGCGAAATTAATAAATTCAAACAGATATCCATGGACGCCTAAATTTTTCCACATTTGGGAGGTATCCACTTATAAGAGATTTATTTAAATGTGATTATGTAGCAAATGTCTAACGAAAAATTTCTACTTTGGAGGGGGTTCTTCTTGAAATTGCATTAATTACGGAGTGATAGTAGAAATAAACGACGACAATAAAAAATAATTCATTTAAAATTTTAATTGATTTAAATATTTTAAATTAAATTAAAATAATAATTAAAAATAATTTTAATGCTATTGTTTCAATTATAATTTTAAACTAAACTTGTTTATATACTTTTTGAAAAAAGTATATAAACAAATCATGCACGGCGTGCTCATTTCAAAACGATTCGTTCATGAAAGTGAATCAACACACATGTGGTGTCAAACTGGGAATAGGAGGTGTTAATCTGACAACGATAAAATGACACCATGCGTTGTCAAAACAACAACCAGCGTTCATGACCTGAAAACGTTATGGTTACGACAAACAAAATTAAAAAAAAAAAAAGATTTTCGCTAGCGGTACTCGAACCTGTGTTTTCTGCACTATACGCGTTAACAGTCGCCTTAGCACATTGCAGCACCGAGGGAGTTGCCATAATAACGTCTAACGATTCTTTTAAGGCTTCTCATGGCCAAAGAAAAACGGATGCCGTTGATGAAATCGTGAACGCCCGTGGACGAAATTGTGAACATTCCGTTTTGATTTTTTGTGAACGTTTCCGTTTCATTTTGTCACTGTCCGTTCCCGACTATGGAACGTAATTTTTTCTATTAGTGTACACTGAAAACAAATATGTTTTGAATCATCATGATCATGATATTAATAAATCCTATAATTTTCTTTTTGAAGTTGATTTAATTTAAATTAATTAGTTTTAAAATTTAATTGATTTAAAAATTGAATATTTTTTAATAAAAGTAAGATATTGTTTAAAAAAATTTGCTATATTTATATATGTAACTCCAACCATTTTTTGGCATTTCAATAAAAAATTAATTAAATCAGAATCCAAAAATTAATTATTTTCTCTTTTGCACTCTTTACTTGAAATATCTCTAAAATCATTCCAATTTGTTTCAATACTATTGCTATGGCAACATCTATGGTATATCTCTTAAGCACACACACACCCATACATAAATACAACACAAAATTTGACAAATATCCCGTTTGGATTGTGGTCGCCTTTCATGATGGCTTGGCAAATTTGATGTCCCTCACCGTGAATGTGTATGTGTCAGCTAAACTGACAATTGTTTAAGCCCCATGTTTGGCTTTTATCAGTTTTGTGGCCCCTTGAACACATTCAACATTCAACACTCTCATACACATACAAACATACACTCTCTTTAATCATCTTCACTTATCACCCAATAGCAATGCCACAATACTCAACAAATTCGAGAGAAGAGGTTGTCATTTAGTAAAAA
This sequence comes from Haematobia irritans, assembly GCF_050003625.1. NCBI lineage: Eukaryota > Metazoa > Arthropoda > Insecta > Diptera > Muscidae > Haematobia > Haematobia irritans. The sequence continues at coordinate 39,170,453 of NC_134401.1, read as the reverse complement.
AAAATATATTAATTTAACACTCTTCGTTATCATTGTCCTAGAGTGTTGTTGTGTTAAAATGTGGCCAGGGCACAAAACAAAAAAAAAACGACAACAAAAAAGAACAATACTTTAGTAAAAAGCCTGACACTATTCTTAACATGAGGACCATTCACTAAAATGATGGGGCAAAGCGAAAAACTACCGACACGCACACATACACACAAACACACAATGTCACAGAGAGATATAAAGAGATACAAAATATATTTGAAGATGAAGATGATGAATATGTGCGTGTGAGTTCTTATAAATGGTTACAAGAGATTGCATAGTTGTGACAGAAGAAGTGTTGATGGTATTTTCTTGTCTTTGTATTTTGTGTGCCTTTTAGTTCTATTTTGTTGTTGTTGTTGTTCTTTTTCATTGTTGTCTGTTTTCTCTCTCGAGTGTCCTTCTTCTACATCTAATCTTCAAAGAAACACCCTCTAACGTATTTTGATGGTTTTTTTTTCTTGGTTCATTGGTCTTGTGCAATGAGGTTTTCGATTTAGTTGTTTTTTTTCTCATAAAATATTTATGACTTTTAAGTTGTTTTTATAGACCACAAGTTGTTGTTGTAAAACAAAATATTTTCAAATAAATAGCCAAGAACGTACGAAAAAAATTAAAAGAACAAAATAGGAAAATTTCAGTAAATCAATGATTTTTGATTTTATTAAATTGAGTTACATTAAATTAAATGGATATTAAATTAATTTAAATGGACTGGAATTAAATTAAATTAAATTTAAAAAAAATACATTAAATTAAATTAAATTAAACTAAATTAAATTAAATTAAATTAAATTAAATTAAATTAAATTAAATTAAATTAAATTAAATTAAATTAAATTAAATTAAATTAAATTAAATTAAATTGAATTAAATTAAATGGAATTAAATTAAATTAAATTAAATTAAATTAAATTAAATTAACTTAAACTAAATTAAATTAAATTAAATTAAATTAAATTAAATTAAATTAAATTAAATTAAATTAAATTAAATTAAATTAAATTAAATTAAATTAAATTAAATTAAATTAAATTAAATTAAATTAAATTAAACTAAATTAAATTAAATTAAATTAAATTAAATTAAATTAAATTAAATTAAATTAAATTAAATTAAATTAAATTAAATTAAATTAAATTAAATTAAATTAAATTAAATTAAATTAAATTAAATTAAATTAAATTAAATTAAATTAAATTAAATTAAATTAAATTAAATTAAATTAAATTAAATTAAATTAAATTAAATTAAATTAAATTAAATTAAATTAAATTAAATTAAATTAAATTAAATTAAATTAAATTAAATTAAATTAAATTAAATTAAATTAAATTAAATTAAATTAAATTAAATTAAATTAAATTAAATTAAATTAAATTAAATTAAACTAAATTAAATTAATTTAAATCAAATTAAGACATAATAAATACAAAATGAAACAATATAAAATAATTTAAAACTGAATTAAATTAAATATTTATGGCTTTTAAGTTGTTTTCATAGACCACAAGTTGTTGTTTTAAAAAAATATTTTTTTTGGCTTTATTAAATTGAGTTAAATTAAATTAATTTAAATTAAATTCAGACATAATAAATATAAAATAAAACAATATACAATAAAATAATATAAAATAAAATAAAAACAAGTATATGCGGCCGTAAGTTCGGCCTGGCCGAATCTTATGTACCCTCCAGCATGGATTGCTTAGAAACTTCTACGAAAGACTGTCATCCACAATCGAATTACTTGGGTTGTGGTATCTTAAAACTTCTTAACATCGTTTTCTAAATTGTGAGTTAGTCCATACGTGGTATAATTAGACAAAAAAGTTATGTATAGGTAAGTCTACAAATAATTACGAATCTATATGGACTTTTGCACGGTACGTAGAGAGCCAGAATTGAAATATGGGGGTCGCTTATATGGGGGCTATATACAATTATGAACTTGATATGGACCAATTTTTGTGTGATTGGAGATCGATTTATCTGAGGGCTATATATAACTATAGACCGATATGGACCTAGTTAGGCATGGTTGTTAACGGCCATATACGGCACAATGTACCAAATTTCAACTGACTCGGATGAAATTGGCTCCTCCAATAGGCTCCAAAACCAAATCTCGGGATCGGTTTATATGGGGACTTTATATGATTATGGACTGATATGGACCACTTTAGGCATGGTTGTTAACCGAATTGGATGAATTTTGCTCTTCCAAGGGGCTCCGGAGGTCAAATCTGGGGATCGGTTTATATGGGGGCTATATATAATTATGGACCGATTTCGACCAATTTTTGCGTAGGCGTTTGAGGCCATATATTAACACCACGTACCAAATTTCAACTGAATCAGATGAATTTTGGTCTTCCAAGAGGCTCCGGAGGTCAAATCTGGGGATCGGTTTATATGGGGGCTATATATAATTATGGACCGATGTGGACCAATTTTGGCATGGTAATTATAGACCACATACTAACACCATGTACCAAATTTCAGCCGGATCGGATGAAATTTGCTTCTCTTAGAGGCTCCGCAAGCCAAATCGGGGGATCGGTTTATATGGGGGCTATATGTAATTATGTGGACCAGTTTTTCATGGTTGTTAAAGAGCATATACTAACACCATGTACCAAATTTCAGCCGGATCGGATGAAATTTGCTTCTCTTAGAGCAATCGCAAGCCAAATTTGGGGGTCCGTTTATATGGGGGCTATACGTAAAAGTGGACCGATATGAAATTAAATTAAATGGAATTAAATTAAATTAATTAAATTAAATAAAGTAAATTAATTTAATTTAATTTAATTTAATTTAATTCTAATTCTGTGGTTGATCCATTTTCCGTAGGGAAGATATTTTTAGTTAGATTGGTTCAATTTAAGTTGGTTTAGTTCAAATAATTTAATTAATTATATTTAACTAAATTGAATTAAATTAAATCCAACCAAAAAAAAATTGAATTTAACATAATTTCACTAAAATAATTGTTTTATTTTAGAAATGCACCACCATTCATTTGTTCGAGTATTCTTCCCCTTAATTTTCCCTCTAGACATAATATTTCCATCATGAACATTTTTTTTTTTTGTTAATTTATAAACTAGACTCTATTTACAAATTCCTCCATGATAATCCGAAATATGATGAGAAAATAATTCTCGGCACGCGTGAATACCTCCTTTTTCTCCGCCCCCCCATATACTAGACTGCATCTGTACGATTCATTCATTAATTCATTCATATGCATTTACGCCCCAAAGACATTCCCCTTTTTGTTCGGCGAGTCAAATGATTGTGGTTCTAATGTTAATGTTTATTTTATTGCCATAAATACAATGTCGTTGTGACTTTTAAATACTAATAGTTAAATTAATTCTAAATATGAATTATACAAATTTCGATGAGTCTGTGTGAATGGTCTATGATGTTCTAGTACTCCTCCCACTTAATGGTTTGCTAATGTGGTGCGTTTTCTTTGTGGTATTTTGGCGCCGTTTTCATTACAAAATTTATGATTAAACGAAACGCTTAAATGTTAGCTAGGCATTTGGTTTATCCCACGACCAAAGCATGTGAAAAAAAAACACAACTCATATGACGATGAGATTTTCTTTTATTTATTTTGTTTTCTCTTGACATTTTTAATGGCTTTTTCACAAGTGCTGGGAATAGATAGACAGCATTTATGTGTGTGTGTGTGGGAACCACAGGATAAGTTGCCAGCCCAATTTGTAGGCTTTTGAAATTACATAAAAATAAAAGTCATTCTATTCAACACCAAATATTTCAATAAATCATTTTTCTGTTTACCTTAAGTAAAGTTGATGTCATATGACAACATCTGGCACTGAAGTGTGTTTTGTTAGCAAAGATTTTTCTTAAGAGTTTTTGTTTTTGTTTTTTTTTTTTTTTTGTTATATAGAAAAACTCTACATATTTTTTTTTCGCAAATGCCTTGATGTTCCACGAGTATTTCCCTAATGGATTACTTGGACTTAGTAGTCACGAATGATATGTTTTTTCCTATTATTCGTAATTCTTAGTGACATTTCTTTGGGGGGAAGATGTAGCAAACTCTTATGAAAACTTTATAAATCCCTAAGGATTGTGAAAAAAAAATCTGCAATAGCTTAAAGCATTTCATGGATGGAAAGTTTTATTATTATTTCCAATTTAGTTAACATAATCAATTTTGTTGACATAATTAGGAAATTTTGGAAAAATTTTGACTTAGTGGAGTGACCAATCTTCCAAAAAATTATGAATGAAAAAATTCATGTATATAAATATAGCTTTATTTTTACCCGAAATGGTCTCAGTTATGAGGAAGTTTGTCTTTTCATTGAGCTAAAAATAACCACATACAATGAACAACCGGATATTGATGTGGATTCATGGCCGATTTTTCAATAGGGGTTTACGACAATAGAACAACATCGTGCCGTGAAAATCACATTATAGCAAGATGGACTAGGCTATAAAGAAATTTCGAATTTTTGGAATTTTTCCATTGAAAAATAGCATATGATATATGAAAAAATTATCACTTATCGACTTTTCAGTGGTTGTACCATCATGGACTAGAGAGTCTTTGAGTTTATTCTAGTAGAGGACCATCCCAACTAAATTGCTACTGAAGGTTATCGATAAAAACTGGTGGACCAAAGGTTTATGTTGCTAAGATTTCTGAGAAATTTTGCAGTTTTATTTTTTTATCAAAAGTTTTAGAAAACATTTTATTTTATTTTATTTTATTTTATTTTATTTTAATTTATTTTAATTTAATGTAATTTAATGTAATTTAATGTAATTTATTGTAATTTAATTTAATTTAATTTAATTTAATTTAATTTAATTTAATTTAATTTAATTTAATTTACTTTAATTTAATTTAATTTAATTTAATTTAATTTAATTTAATTTAATTTAATTTAATTTAATTTAATTTAATTTAATTTAATTTAATTTAATTTAATTTAATTTAATTTAATTTAATTTAATTTAATTTAATTTAATTTAATTTAATTTAATTTAATTTAATTTAATTTAATTTAATTTAATTTAATTTAATTTAATTTAATTTAATTTAATTTAATTTAATTTAATTTAATTTAGTTTAATTTAATTTAATTTAATTTAATTTAATTTAATTTAATTTAATTTAATTTAATTTAATTTAATTTAATTTAATTTAATTTAATTTAATTTAATTTAATTTAATTTAATTTACTTTAATTTAATTTAATTTACTTTAATTTACTTTAATTTACTTTAATTTACTTTAATTTACTTTAATTTACTTTAATTTACTTTAATTTACTTTAATTTAATTTAATTTAATTTAATTTAATTTAATTTAATTTAATTTAATTTAATTTAATTTAATTTAATTTAATTTAATTTAATTTAATTTAATTTAATTTAATTTAATTTAATTTAATTTAATTTAATTTAATTTAATTTAATTTAATTTAATTTAATTTAATTTAATTTAATTTAATTTAATTTAATTTAATTTAATTTAATTTAATTTAATTTAATTTAATTTAATTTAATTTAATTTAATTTAATTTAATTTAATTTAATTTAATTTAATTTAATTTAATTTAATTTAATTTAATTTAATTTAATTTAAATTAATTTAATTTAATTTAATTTAATTTAATTTAATTTAATTTAATTTAATTTAATTTAATTTAGTTTAATTTAATTTAATTTAATTTAATTTAATTTAATTTAATTTAATTTAATTTAATTTAATTTAATTTAATTTACTTTAATTTAATTTAATTTACTTTAATTTACTTTAATTTACTTTAATTTACTTTAATTTACTTTAATTTACTTTAATTTACTTTAATTTAATTTAATTTAATTTAATTTAATTTAATTTAATTTAATTTAATTTAATTTAATTTAATTTAATTTAATTTAATTTAATTTAATTTAATTTAATTTAATTTAATTTAATTTAATTTAATTTAATTTAATTTAATTTAATTTAATTTAATTTAATTTAATTTAATTTAATTTAATTTAATTTAATTTAATTTAATTTAATTTAATTTAATTTAATTTAATTTAATTTAATTTAATTTAATTTAATTTAATTTAATTTAATTTAATTTAATTTACTTTAATTTACTTTAATTTACTTTAATTTAATTTAATTTAATTTAATTTAATTTAATTTAATTTAATTTAATTTAATTTAATTTAATTTAATTTAATTTAATTTAATGTAATTTAATTTAATTTAGTTTAATTTAATTTAATTTAATTTAATTTAATTTAATTTAATTTAATTTAATTTAATTTAATTTAATTTAATTTAATTTAATTTAATTTAATTTAAATTAATTTAATTTAATTTAATTTAATTTAATTTAATTTAATTTAATTTAATTTAATTTAATTTAATTTAATTTAATTTAATTTAATTTAATTTAATTTAATTTAATTTAATTTAATTTAATTTAATTTAATTTAATTTAATTTAATTTAATTTAATTTAATTTAATTTAATTTAATTTAATTTAATTTAATTTAATTTAATTTAATTCAGTTTAATTTAGTTTAATTTAGTTTATCTTTTTTTATACCCTTCACCACTACTGTAGTACAAGGTAAATATAAGTTTGTGCATTTGTATGTAACGCCAAGAAGGAAAAGTCTGAAACCCATCGTTTAGTATACCGATCGTCTTAGAATTAAAGACAAAGACAATCGCCATTGATTTTGGAAAAAATCGGTTCAGATTTAGATATAGCTGCCATATAGGTTAGGTTAGGTGGCAGCCCGATGTATCAGACTCACTTAGACTATTCAGTCCATTGTGATACCACATTTGTGAACTTCTCTCTTATCACTGAGTGCTGCCCGATTCCATGTTAAGCTCAATGACAAGGGACCTCCTTTTTATAGCCGAGTCCGAACGGCGTTCCACATTGCAGTGAAACCACTTAGAGAAGTTTTGAAACCCTCAGAAATGTCACCAGCATTACTGAGGTGGGATAATCCACCGTTGAAAACCTTTTTGGTGTTCGGTCGAAGCAGGAATCGAACCCACGACCTTGTGTATGCAAGGCGGGCATGCTAACCATTGCACCACGGTGGCTCCCATATAGCTGTCATGTATCTGATCATAATTGGCGTGGTTATCAACCGATGTTCTTCAAATTCCGCACATCCGAATATTTTAGGAGTCTCGAAAAACTTGCAAAATATCAGACAAATCGGTTCAGATTTAGATATAGCTTCCATATAAATCTTTCGTCCGATTTAGACTCATATGACCACAGAGGCCAAAGTTTACTACCGATTTTCTTGAAATTTTGCACAGAGAGTACAATTGATATTCTACCAATGCTTGGTAAATTTGATTGAAATCGGTTCAGATTTAGATATGGCTGCCATATATATCTTTCGACTGATTTGAACTTATATGGCCTCAAAAGCCAGAGTTTTGCCGTGAGTTGCTTCAAATTTTGCACAAGGAGTATGTTTAATAGTATCGGTAAGTGTGCTAAATTTCGTTGAAATCGGTTCAGATTTAGATATAGCTCCCATATATATTTCGTCCGATTTGCACCAGAGATTTGCCGTGATTTTCTACAAATTTTGCACAAGGGGTACGTTTAATGATGCTGTTATGTGTGCCAAATTTGGTTAAAATCGGTTCAGATTTAGATATAGCTTCCATATATATCTTTCATCCGATTTACACTCATATGACCACGGGGGCCAAGTTATACTCCCATTTACGTGAAATTTTGCAGAGATAGTAGAATTATTATTTTAACTATGCATGTCCAATTTAATCAAAATCGGTTAAGATTATATATAGCTCCCATATATACGTACAACAGGGTTGAGGAAATATGGTAGACTGTTTCATATTTTAGACCCATTTTTAATGGGATTTTCCTCCAATTAACTGGATAGTGTTGGCCGATTTAAATTTTAATTCTAGAGATTTTGCACAAGTAAAGGGTGATTTGTTAAGAGCTTGATAACTTTTTTTTTTAAAAAACGCATAAAATTTGCAAAATCTCATCGGTTCTTTATTTGAAACGTTAGATTGGTCCATGACATTTACTTTTTGAAGATAATTTCATTTAAATGTTGACCGCGGCTGCGTCTTAGGTGGTCCATTCGGAAAGTCCAATTTTGGGCAACTTTTTCGAGCATTTCGGCCGGAATAGCCCGAATTTCTTCGGAAATGTTGTCTTCCAAAGCTGGAATAGTTGCTGGCTTATTTCTGTAGACTTTAGACTTGACGTAGCCGCACAAAAAATAGTCTAAAGGCGTCAAATCACATGATCTTGGTGGCCAACTTACCGGTCCATTTCTTGAGATGAATTGTTCTCCGAAGTTTTCCCTCAAAATGGCCATAGAATCGCGAGCTGTGTGGCATGTAGCGCCATCTTGTTGAAACCACATGTCAACCAAGTTCAGTTCTTCCATTTTTGGCAACAAAAAGTTTGTTAGCATCGAACGATAGCGATCGCCATTCACCGTAACGTTGCGTCCAACAGCATCTTTGAAAAAATACGGTCCAATGATTCCACCAGCGTACAAACCACACCAAACAGTGCATTTTTCGGGATGCATGGGCAGTTCTTGAACGGCTTCTGGTTGCTCTTCACTCCAAATGCGGCAATTTTGCTTATTTACGTAGCCATTCAACCAGAAATGAGCCTCATCGCTGAACAAAATTTGTCGATAAAAAAGCGGATTTTCTGCCAACTTTTCTAGGGCCCATTCACTGAAAATTCGACGTTGTGGCAGATCGTTCGGCTTCAGTTCTTGCACGAGCTGTATTTTATACGGTTTTACACCAAGATCTTTGCGTAAAATCTTCCATGTGGTCGAATAACACAACCCAATTGCTGCGACATTTCATTCATCGACATTTCACGGTCTTCAGCAACACTCTCAGAAACAGACGCAATATTCTCTTCTGTACGCACTGTACGCATTCGTGTGGTTGGTTTAATGTCCAATAAAGTAAACTGAGTGCGAAACTTGGTCACAATCGCATTAATTGTTTGCTCACTTGGTCGATTATGTAGACCATAAATCGGACGTAAAGCGCGAAACACATTTCGAACCGAACACTGATTTTGGTAATAAAATTCAATGATTTGCAAGCGTTGCTCGTTAGTAAGTCTATTCATGATGAAATGTCAAAGCATACTGAGCATCTTTCTCTTTGACACCATGTCTGAAATCCCACGTGATCTGTCAAATACTAATGCATGAAAATCCTAACCTCAAAAGAATCACCCTTTACAAAAAATTGTCTCAATTATAAGTTTTTGTATCTGCAAATGCAAACCTTTATATAGCTCCCAGAAAATTTGAATGTTGGTCTACATAGTGGTGAAGGGTATAATATAGTCGGCCCCGCCCGACTTTAGACTTTACTTACTTGTTTTTCATTTAATTTAATATTTAAACTAATGTAGTTTAATTCAGTTAGGATGAGTGTAGCATAACTTAAATGAATTATGTTTTATATATTTTAATTTTTATATAAATTTTATTTACTTAAAAATTAAATTACATTTTTAATTATCTTTTTATTTGGAAAAGTCCATTTTGGACTTTAATGCTTAAGGTATTGACATGCATTTCCGTTTATCCATACTTGCGCTTGAGTGGTCATATGCATATTTGCTAGGTGAATTCTTCTCAAATGTTATCTAATTGCATAGCAAAGCATAGCACCTCCACCCCCCCCCCCCCCACACACTCACGCATTAATTAAGCACATCTTAAAGGCGTACCACCACCATATGGAGAGTGGTGATTATCTGGATAGAAGGTGAGAATATTACCTAAGACATTTGGGGGAGTGTTAATGTGACTCTATGTCAATAAAGATAAAGATTTTGCATCTACTACAGCTACTCTCTTTCATTCCCTCTCTCTCACTTTCTCTATCTCTCATTAATGACCACTCTTTGCATAGATCATATGAAATGCTTTTGTGATTTGATTAGATTTGGCATCCAGTGGTAGGCAGACTGGCAGCATATTAAATTATTCACAAATCGGTGGGTGTTCATTCGTATGATTCTCGAATCGTATATTTGATGCTTTCACTGAAGCTGTTATGGTGGTGTTGTTGTTGCTGTTGTTCTTGTATGTTGTATGTGTGCAATTTTTGTGATTAGCTTCAATGAGTTTTTATTATTTTCATTATTACCCGCTTGCTTTGCTCGCTGGTGTTTACTAATTATAAATAAATTAATTTATTCAACATTTATTGCCCATTTATTTTTTTTTTTCTATAATTGCTTTCAAAATATTACTTATATGCGGTTGTCCATGGTTGGTGGTTGTATGTGGGGCTTTTGCAATTGTAAATGAAATTAATGTTAATGTTTGGTGTGTTGTGTTGTGTTGTGTTTTTCTTGTTAGATTTTATGGAATTTTTCCAAATAAAAATTATTCCACACCTTGGTCAATTAAATAATGGGGCATGGGTTATAAAATCAAAGCATTTCATGCATTGAAAAAATTTGGTGTCGAAAAATTTTATGCAAAAAGGAAATTTGTTATAAATTTTTGTAGAGGAAGAAGATGCCATTAAATGTTGAGATATTATATTAAACAGAATATATAATTTGTTTTTTATTTATTATCAATATAAATATTAAATATTTAATACGGCTCAGGGTCAATATTTAATATTTGGAAGGGAATGTTCTATTGGTACAACAAAAACGTACCATTTGTAACGAAAAAATTATATATATGGATTTCAAGGTTTTTTTTTGTCATTGCCCATAAGGTTAAAAGTGCAAAGACAAATATTCAATGGCAATTGATGAAATTACTTTTAAAATCTCTTATATCATTGAATTGCCATTTCTCTTTTGTTTTCTATTTTTATTAGTATTGTCTAAAATAAATGGAAACCTTGCCATTTTCAGTTTTCTTACTACCAAAAACATCAAGCTAAGTGAAATGCAAAAATATGCAGAAGAGAAAAAAAAAACAATAAAGATGAGAACTTGCATTTGTTGATCCATGAAACATCTGGAAAATGTTAAATGTAGCCAAAAGTCAATATTATTCATCATTTAGAGGCATACCGACACTTATACGAGTATATAGGACAGGGAAAACGACAATGATTTTGCTTTCTCTCTTTTTGCATAATACCAGCAGATAATATTGAATTGAATATGGATTGAATATAGCAGACTAGACTGCTAAACAGAATACCAACACAAGGCATTATAGATCGGGAATGAATGGCTAGAATGATTCCTTTTGAATGTGAATATTAACGATAATAAATGGAATATCCAACATAGCGAGAAAATATATTGCAAATTGAATAATAATTCATTGTTTTCATTTCATTCCATTCATTGAATGAAGACTATAGGAAACGATGTTTCCCCAAACAAAATCCATTGGTGGAAAAAATTCTTTTCCCAAATGATTTATGAAGACACCAAGTAGTAGATGCACCATAAACTGCAAGCTATCTACAAAAAAATGGAGGGAAATATTTTTTCCTAGGTTGATGTTTCATTACCATCAGTTTTGCAATAATATTGAACTTGATTGTTGTTTATTTACTAAAAACAAAATAAACATAATTCAATGAAAATGGGAAATATGCGATAATAGCTCACCCATACGAAAAGAATAGCTTATACGAAAAAAGAATTGGATATAAAACAAGATTTCAAAAGTCTATTATTTAAAAAAAAATAAATAAAAAATTTTAATTTAAATGAATTAAAAATAAATAAAATTCTATGTAAGAAAATTTTCCAAAATTCGGATTACAAAAAGAAAAGAAATAAATAAATAATAATTAAATAATAATGTAAAATGTTTCGAAAATTTCCGCAAATTGAAATTTTTGTCAAATGTGAAATATTTTCCAAATTTCCAAATTTTTTGATTTGTCTACACGCAAAAAAAAAAGTTTACTTGGATCCAAAGATTTTGACTTTCCTTTAAGGATTTTGGCATTGATTCCGAGCCAAAGTCGCGGGTTCTTTAAAATAAAAAATTTTTTTGCGACCTATCTGGCTTGAAATCTAGGATCTATAAATTTAGCATACACATCGCACTTATCGAATTTTCATTCTATTTTTCCGTTTAAAAATCCAAATTATGACGGATAATTCGAAGTAAAAAATATTTTCTTAATTCCAAAAAAAAAAAAAAAAACTTTAAACCAAAAATATTAGCTCCTCAAAATAAGTCTAACGGCCATTTTCATGTAGCTCCGTTAGGCTTTAACTGCCAGTTAACAGAAAGAAAAATGGAAAATTTTTTTTTCCGGTTAACTTTAACTGAAAAATTTTCAGCAGTTAAGTTTCTAACTGGCATATGGAATATATACGCAAGATGGCAGCTATGGCCATAATACGGTTTAAAAGTTCGTTAGTTAACGGAGCACTAACGGAACTTCATGAAAATGGGCGTTAGTCTATATTTGAAGAGTTTTTATGTTAAATCTAAAGATTCAATATTTCATTTAATTTAACGATGATTTCTTTAAATCAAAAATGTGTTTAAGAAAAATTGCGTTTTTAAGAAAAATTTGTCTTCGTTAAAAGACATGCAACTTTAACGTAGGGACGCAAATTTTCAAAATGTGTGTCCTAAATTTTATGAAAAAAATTTTTGAAGCAAAGATTATAGACTTTCTTTTAAAATTTAAAATTTAATAAAAATTAAAATCTGTAGAAGTAAAATCTGGAAATTTTACATTGAATTTCAAGCAATTTTCATGATCAGTGCGCCTTCTACATCCTCAAGAAGTGAATTCGGTCTATATGGAGGCATTACCAAATGGACCGATAAAAACTTAATCCGATACACGTTTTTGTGAGCCTAAAATACCAGAATATTTACAATTTCAGGCAAATCAGATAAAAACTACGGTTTCTAGAAACCCAAGGAGTTAAATCGGGAGATCGTTCTTATGGGGGCTATACTAAAATATGGACTGATACTTACCGTTTTCGGCACACCTCTTTATGACCCGAAAATACCTCTAGATTTCCAATTTCAGGCAAATAGGATAAAAACTTCGGATTCTAGAAGCCCAAGAAGTAAAATCGGGAAATCGGTCTATATGGGGGCTATACCAAAATATGGACCGATACTCACCATTTTCGGCACACCTCTTTATGGTCCTAAAATACCTCTAGATTTCCAATTTCAGACAAATTGGATGAAAACTACGGTTTCTATAAGCCCAAGACCCCAAATCGGGAGGTCGTTTTATATGGGGACCATATCAAAACATGGACCGATACTCACAATTTTTGGCACACGTATTTGTGGTCCTACAATACCTCTAGATTTCCAATTTCAGGTAAATTGAATAAAAACTGCGGTTTCTATAAGCCCAAGAAGTAAAATCGGGAGATCGGTGTATATGGGGGCTATACCAAAATATGGACCGATACTCACAATTTTTGGCACACGTATTTGTGGTCCTACAATACCTCTAGATTTCCAATTTCAGGTAAATTGAATAAAAACTGCGGTTTCTATAAGCCCAAGAAGTAAAATCGGGAGATCGGTGTATATGGGGGCTATACCAAAATATGGACCGATACTCACAATTTTTGGCACACGTATTTGTGGTCCTACAATACCTCTAGATTTCCAATTTCAGGTAAATTGAATAAAAACTGCGGTTTCTATAAGCCCAAGAAGTAAAATCGTGAGATCGGTCTATATGGGGGCTATACCAAAACACGGGCCGATACTATATACCATTTTTGGCACACCTCTTTATGGTCACAAAATACCTCTAGATTTCAAATTTCAGGCAAATTGGATAAAAACTACGATTTCTATAAGCCCAAGACCCCAAATCGGGAGGTCGGTTTATATGAGGACTATAACAACACCTGGACCGATATAGCCCATCTTCGAACTTGACCTGCCTGCAGACAAAAGACGAGTTTGTGCAAAATTTCAGCACGATTGCTTCATTATTGAAGACTGTAGCGTGATTACAACAGACAGACAGACAGACAGACGGACATGGTTATATCGTCTTAGAATTTCTCCCTGATCAAGAATATATATACTTTATATAGTCGGAAATCGATATTTCGATGTGTTACAAACGGAATGACAAACTTATTATACCCCCGTCACCATTCCATGGTGGTGGATATAAAAAAGGTAAAGGTTGTAAGCTTAAAGAAAATTTTTATACTGCGAATACTTAAGAAAAAAAAAAACAAACAATTCAAAATTTTCCGCAATTTGAAATATTATCAAACGTAAAATATTTCGAAAACTAATTTTTTTTAATTAAATTCCATTAAAAATTTTTATAAAAAACATTTATTTCTATAGAAAATTTTTTCAAAATTTTATTTCTATTGAAGGTTTTGTCAAAATTTTATTTCTATAGAAAATTTTTGTCAACATTTGTTTTTCTATAGAAAATTTTTGCCAACATTTTATTTCTATAAAAAAAAAATTGTCAAAATTTTATTTTCTTCTTCTAACGAAATCCTTCTAATTCTAAAATGTACTATTTAGTACTAAATATTAAATTTTAATTCCCGAAAATATTATTTTTAAGAAAACGAAATATTTTGGTTTTAAATATCGTTAGAAAAAAACTATTTTTTGTTTAATAGTAATGGGCGGATGGACTATTTTGTACCAAACAGTTTTTATTGTGATATAATTGCGTACTTTTTAAAGTGAAGCTAAGATACGGTACCAAAACGTACTATTAAGGGTAATTTAATTTAAAAAATTTAGATTTTTTTTCAAACATCAAAAATTGTTGAAATTTGAAAAATTATAATATTTTTCTAAAAAATTAAATTCTAATGAAAAATTTGAAAATTTTGGAAAAAATTCAAAATATAGAGTCTAGTAGATATTAAAACTACATCTACAACAAATATCAGCGAACTGTATGATGGTGGTAGGATATAAACCAAAAATAAAAATAACAAGTATATACAGCAGTAAGTTCGGCCGGGCCGAATCTTAAATACCCACCACCATGAACCAAATATTAGGGTTTCCTTTGAAATGTCAGGAGGGCTTGAGGACTTGAGGACACTTCCCGAAGGAATCGTTAACATCTCTTGTAAGTGTGCAAGAAAATTATAAAATAACGTCTTGATTTAATCTTAAATCTGTAGAAGTAAATTTTACATTGAGTTTCAAGCAATTTTCATGATCAGTGCGCCTTCTACACCCTCAAGAAGTGAAGTCGGTCTATATGGAGGCATTACCAAATGGACCGATAAAAACTTAATCCGTTACACGTTTTTGTGAGCCTAAAATACCAGAATATTTACAATTTCAGGCAAATCTGATAAAAACTACGGTTTCTAGAAACCCAAGGAGTTAAATCGGGATATCGTTCTTATGGGGGCTATACTAAAATATGGACCGATACTCACCGTTTTCGGCACACCTCTTTATGACCCGAAGATACCTCTAGATTTCCAATTTCAGGCAAATAGGATAAAAACTTCGGATTCTAGAAGCTCAAGAAGTAAAATCGGGAAATCGGTCTATATGGGGGCTATACCAAAATATGGACCGATACTCACCATTTTCAGCACACCTCTTTATGGTCCTAAAATACCTCTAGATTTCTACTTTCAGACAAATTGGATAAAAGCTACGGTTTCTATAAGCCCAAGACCCCAAATCGGGACGTCTTTTTATATGGGGACCATACCAAAACATGGACCGATACTAACAATTTTTGGCACACATATTTGTGGTCCTACAATACCTCTAGATTTCCAATTTCAGGTAAATTGATTAAAAACTGCGGTTTCTATAAGCCCAAGAAGTAAAATCGGGAGATGGGTCTATATGGGGGCTATACCAAAATATGGACCGATACTCACAATTTTTGGCACACGTATTTGTGGTCCTACAGTACCTCTAGATTTCCAATTTCAGGTAAATTGAATAAAAACTGCGGTTTCTATAAGCCCAAGAAGTAAAATCGGGAGATGGGTCTATATGGGGGCTATACCAAAATATGGACCGATACTCACAATTTTTGGCACACGTATTTGTGGTCCTACAGTACCTCTAGATTTCCAATTTCAGGTAAATTGAATAAAAACTGCGGTTTCTATAAGCCCAAGAAGTAAAATCGGGAGATGGGTCTATATGGGGGCTATACCAAAATATGGACCGATACTCACAATTTTTGGCACACATATTTGTGATCCTACAGCACCTCTAGATTTCCAATTTCAGGTAAATTGAATAAAAATTGCGGTTTCTATAAGCCCAAGAAATAAAATCGGGAGATCGGTCTATATGGGGGCTATACCAAAACATGGACCGATACTCACCAATTTTGGAACACCTCTTTATGGTCATAAAATACCTCTAGATTTCAAATTTCAGGCAAATTGGATAAACACTACGATTTCTATAAGCCCAAGACCCCAAATCGGGAGGTCGGTTTATATGGGGACTATATCAAAACCTGGACCGATATAGCCCATCTTCGAACTTGACCTGCCTGCAGACAAAAGACGAGTTTGTGCAAAATTTCAGCACGATTGCTTCATTATTGAAGACTGTAGCGTGATTACAACAGACAGACAGACAGACAGACAGACGGACAGACGGACATCGTTATATCGTCTTAGAATTTCTCCCTGATCAAGAATATATATACTTTATATAGTCGGAAATCGATATTTCGATGTGTTACAAACGGAATGACAAACTTATTATACCCCCGTCACCATTCTATGGTGGTGGGTATAAAAAACAATCAAATCCTACAAAAGTTCTTGAGTAAATGATCTGTCCACGTACGTTAATGTTTTTTTTTTTTTTCAAAGTCAGGTGCATTATTGTTGAACAAATCTCACATCACGTAGAACTGACAACACCCCCAAAGGATTGCGGAAAAGCATGATTAATTACATCTGGGGAAAATGCTATCTGCACAAAATATTTAATTTGAAAAAAAAAAAAAAAAAAAAAAAAAATATTGCGATGAGACTGGTCAAGACCAACCAGCGAGGCAGCCATACAGCCTCTTTATTTATCATAGATGAACGAAGAGATGGTGAACAACGATGGTGTCTCGGTATGAAGAACAAATTATGGCAACAACAAAAGAACACAGATTCATTGCACTCATCTAAAAATGTTTAAGTGTTTTATTTATAAGCATTTAATTAAAATAAGCATACAAATGATGAGATAACTTTCGAGACCTCATGGGATATTATGGGGAAGAATTATTCCCATATGTCTGCCTTGTATTCGGTTTTGCTTTTTCCCACTTGCAGGTGTTGACATCTATGATAAAGTGAGAGGTGTGGGCAGGATATTGAAATGGAAAAATATAATAATAAGCAATCGTTAATTATCTAAATGCATTTGGGGAATTTAGTGATGTACGGCAAAATGGGAAAAGGATTTGCAATGCAAATATGGTGAAAGGGTTCTTCAACTTTCCTCCCATAAGGGTCTCACAAGGCCATTGATCCAATACGAATTTGAATGGGATGTTTTTATATGATTATTATGTTTAATGATATTTTTCTTTAAACTCTATCTGAAGTGTTGGGTTACACAAAATGCTGTGATATAATTTTTCATATCAATCTTTTTAATTAAAATGTCTTCTTTATATACACATATGAAACTCAAGGGTTTATGTTGAAGGCTTTTGATACTTACAAATAAATATAATAATTACTATTATATATAATTAAACATTTCGTGCATTATGATTATAGGATTTACATCACATTGATTTAAAAAGTTCCAGAAACTTACCTAGAAAGAGATAAAAAAATAGAAAATTATGAGTATTAATGCAATTGGAAATTATTTAATAAAAATAAGCAAGACTTAAAATTTCCATTAATAGTTATTCAATTTTAAAAATAAATTATATTATGTTTAAAAGTGTCTAAGCTAAGTTTATAAGAAATTGTTAGGTTTAGTACACTTTTTGTACCATTTGGTACCTTGTCGTTAAATAAATAATTTCTAAATCTTCTAATCATATGTGACTAAGATAAGCAAGACGAAAGAGATACCTCAAATAAATAAGAAATAAAAAAAATTATTTTTATAAACACTTGAGTTTATTAAAAAATGGTACGATTTAGTACATTTTTGTAACATGCAATTTCAAAAATATTTAGATTTTGAGAAATGTTAATTTTTAGATCATCTCAAAACCATATATTATGTTACAGTGGATCTTTATCGGAATACGCTTGGGTGCGGTACCCTTTGGTACTTTTTGTACTATTTTGGTACTTAAACAAAAGCATTAAAAACATAAGTTGACCCATGGCTATTTATTAATTAATTTCAAAAATTTAAAACAATATATAAATACGATAAGCAAGACCAAAGAGAGATGTCAAAGAAATTAGAAATAAAATAAATTATGTTTAAAACTGTCCGTGTTCCGTCTATAAGAAATAGTACGATTTAGTACATTTTTGTACCATTCATTTTCCAAAATGTTGGAAATTTGAACAATTTTGCGTTGTGGCTTATGTAAAAATCTCTCACGAAATCACGTTGGATTGGTGAGCCCTATTCAGTCCATTGTGATACCACATTGGTGAACTTCTCTCTTATGACTGAGTGCTGCCCGATTCCATGTTAAGCTCAATTACAAGGGACCTCCTTTTTCTGGCCGAGTCCGAACGGCGTTCCACATTGCAGTAAAACCACTTAGAGAAGCTTTGAAACCTCAGAAATGTCACCAGCATTACTGAGGTGGGATAATCCACCGCTGAAAAATTTTTTGGTGTTCGGTCGAAGCAGGAGTCGAACCCACGACCTTGTGTATGCAAGGTGGGCATGCTACCATTGCACCACGGTGGCTCCGTGGTACAATGGTTAGCATGGGACTGTGCATAAGCGTAGGAAGGCCTCTGGGGAGGGGGCTTAGACCCCCCCCCAGAAAAAGTTTAGCCCCCCCCAGAATTTGAAAACCTATTTACGATTTTCCATGCTTTTAAAGATGTGCCTTTAGAACAACTCCCATTTTTTTGCTGGGAAAAGTGTGGAACTACTTTAAGTTGCATTATTATAAATTAATTGTCGAGTTATTTTGATGTCTAATTTTTGATTAATTTTTATGAAATAAAACATTAATTGAAGTTATATGTTCAGTCTATAAATTTTTAGATAGGGGGGCTATAGGCCCCCCTAGGAAGATTGTCTAGCTACGCTAATGGGTCTGTGGCTCTTCTCAAAACCTTCCAATGTGCCACAGTGGATCTTTATAGCTTTAGTTCCCCCCAGCTTTTTGGTATTCTTTAGTACGTTTTGGTACTATTTTGTAACCTTAACAAATTCATTTAAAACAAATTTCTCCTTAATTTTAAAAATGTCAATCAATTTATGAAAACGATAAGAAAGATTAATGGGAGATGTCAAAAAATAAATAATTTTATGTTTCAACACGTCTGAGTTCAGTTTATATGAAAAGGTACGATTTAGTACACTTTTATACCATTCAATTTGCAAAATTTTCGAAATTTGAAAAATATTGGGTTCTGGTTCATCAAAAAATCTTTCACGTAACCACATTGACCTCTCTGTTCGGAGTACCTTGTGATTTAATCTTTAGTATGATTTTGTACTGTTTGGTACCTAAATAATTGTATTTAAATAAATAAGATAAGAAAGATGAATGCGAGGTGTCTAAGAAATAAGGGTTTGTGGTTATTTTCAAAACCTTCCACTATGCCACAGTGGATCTTTATAGCTTTAGGTCTCCGCTGCTTTTTGGTATTCTTTAGTACGTTTTGGTACTATTTTGTAACCGTAACAAATTCATTTAAAACAAATTTCTCCTTAATTTTTAAATTTTCAATCAATTTATGAATACGATAAGCAAGATGAATGAGAGATGTCCAAAAAAAAATGAGAAATAAAAATAAATAATTTTATGTTTACAAATGTCCGTGTTCCGTCTATAAGATATAGTACGATTTAGTAAATTTTTGTACCATTCAATTTAAAAAATGTTGGAAATTTGAAAAATATTAAAATTTCCCACAATGTACAATTCAGTCTATACCAAACAAGAATAGCTAGGATCAGTCCTGGCAATGGCACAAAATTTTTTTTTCGGAAAAAATTATATTACGTATCGAAATAGTTCCACAAAACAAACGGAACCAAAGGTTTTTGTGGAAATATAGGATTTTTTCAAAACACTGGAAGAAAATGTAATTAAATTTTCAACCACCCATCAATTTTGTGTATAACAAAATTTCCATTTTGCAATTTATTGACATTCTATTGTGTATCTTATTTTGCTTACTTTTTTAAGAACAACCACAAGTTTTTATTTTTGTTTTTAGGTGTTGGCTTAATGTAAGCTTATCAATATCCATGGCCCTATAAAGGGAATCTCAATCTCAATTATTCATAGAACTGTTTTTTTGATTAACCCGAAAAGGTCTAAACATTTTCACATAAAATGGGTTCAAATTAGCAAACCTTGAAAAACTCATATCAATCATCCAAAAAAAGAATCTTCCTGACATGACCCTTTTGCTTATATACTTTAACACATTTTTCTTTTCTTCATAACTAGAATTTTATGCAAAAATACAAGGATATTTTTCATGACTAATATGGGGGTAAGAAATCCTAAGGCTGGTTAGTTTGATGATTGTCTACCTACGTCATTTGTCACTCTGTAGGATAAAAGCAAAGATGGATTGAATTCAAATGGGTTTCATTTTGCATAGCAAATAAAAGAGAAAACAACAACTGAATAAAAACTGAATATAAATTTTGTGTGTTTTCACACTTCTCACAAAAAAAACAGAGAGGACAAAAAGGTTGTGATAAAATCTATATGGAAAAAGGAACTTAATTTAGGGATAATATTTCCTCGCTAGTCCACTTTTTTATTTTACTGGAGAAAATTATGTAAACATCTTAATATATATATATTTTTTTTTGTATTAGAGGCCAATTTTTTTGTATAACCTCAATTTTCATGAAACTCTGGTAGTTATACGATAGGTAACGAACTTTTTGCCATATCCAGTCAGGAACTTAACTGCAGAAAAATGTTCAGTTAAAGTTAAACGGAGAAAAGATAATTTAATTTAGTTAAATTAAATTAAATTAAATTAAATTAAATTAAATTAAATTAAATTAAATTAAATTAAATTAAATTAAATTAAATTAAATTAAATTAAATTAAATTAAATTAAATTAAATTAAATTAAATTAAATTAAATTAAATTAAATTAAATTAAATTAAATTAAATTAAATTAAATTAAATTAAATTAAATTAAATTAAATTAAATTAAATTAAATTAAATTAAATTAAATTAAATTAAATTAAAATAAATTATATGAAATGAAATTATATTAAATTAAAACAAATTAATTTAAATTAAATTAAATTTAACTAAAATAAATTAAATTAAATTAAATTAAATTAAATTAAATTAAATTAAATTAAATTAAATTAAATTAAATTAAATTAAATTAAATTAAATTAAATTAAATTAAATTAAATTAAATTAAATTAAATTAAATTAAATTAAATTAAATTAAATTAAATTAAATTAAATTAAATTAAATTAAATTAAATTAAATTAAATTAAATTAAATTAAATTAAATTAAATTAAATTAAATTAAATTAAATTAAATTAAATTAAATTAAATTAAATTAAACTAAATTAAACTAAATTAAATTAAACTAAATTAAACTAAATTAAATTAAATTAAATTAAATTAAATTAAACTAAACTAAATTAAATTGAATTGAATTAAATTAAATTAAATTAAATTAAATTAAATTAAATTAAATTAAATTAAATTAAATTAAATTAAATTAAATTAAATTAAATTAAATTAAATTAAATTAAATTAAATTAAATTAAATTAAATTAAATTAAATTAAATTAAATTAAATTAAATTAAATTAAATTAAATTAAATTAAATTAAATTAAATTAAATTAAATTAAATTAAATTAAATTAAATTAAATTAAATTAAATTAAATTAAATTAAATTAAATTAAATTAAATTAAATTAAATTAAATTAAATTAAATTAAATTAAATTAAATTAAATTAAATTAAATTAAATTAAATTAAATTAAATTAAATTAAATTAAATTAAATTAAATTAAATTAAATTAAATTAAATTAAATTAAATTAAATTAAATTAAATTAAATTAAATTAAATTAAATTAAATTAAATTAAATTAAATTAAATTAAATTAAATTAAATTAAATTAAATTAAATTAAATTAAATTAAATTAAATTAAATTAAATTAAATTAAATTAAATTAAATTAAATTAAATTAAATTAAATTAAATTAAATTAAATTAAATTAAATTAAATTAAATTAAATTAAATTAAATTAAATTAAATTAAATTAAATTAAATTAAATTAAATTAAATTAAATTAAATTAAATTAAATTAAATTAAATTAAATTAAATTAAATTAAATTAAATTAAATTAAATTAAATTAAATTAAATTAAATTAAATTAAATTAAATTAAATTAAATTAAATTAAATTAAATTAAATTAAATTAAATTAAATTAAATTAAATTAAATTAAATTAAATTAAATTAAATTAAATTAAATTAAATTAAATTAAATTAAATTAAATTAAATTAAATTAAATTAAATTAAATTAAATTAAATTAAATTAAATTAAATTAAATTAAATTAAATTAAATTAAATTAAATTAAATTAAATTAAAAATTAAATTAAATTAAATTAAATTAAATTAAATTAAATTAAATTAAATTAAATTAAATTAAATTAAATTAAATTAAATTAAATTAAATTAAATTAAATTAAATTAAATTAAATTAAATTAAATTAAATTAAATTAAATTTAATTTAATTAAATTAAATCAAATTTAATTAAATATAAAAATAATTTAAATTAAATTGAATTAAATTAAACTAAATTGAATTAAATTAAATTTAGCTTTACTTTAATTTAGTTTACTTTAATTTAGTTTAATTGGAATTTTATTTAATTTAATTGGAATTAAATATAATTTATTTAATTTAAGTCTTTTTAACGATTTAAATTGGTAATTATTTTTCTACTTGAATGTATTTTAGTTTAGTCTAAATTAAATTCATAAAATAGAACTTAATTTTACAATTATATTTAATTTAATAATTTATTTCAATTAAATTAAATTCAATTAATTTCAATTTGTTAAAAATAAAAAAAAGAAATTTATTTTTTTAAATTTAATATAGAAGGAATAAAATTAAATTAAAATCACTTGAAATCAAATGAATGTAAAAACAAACAAAAAAATGGCTCCAAATTAGATGGACAAGTGGGGTTCGGAGTATATTCTAAAGATCTGGAAATTCGAATAGCGAAAAGATTGCCTAATCATTGTAGTGTTTTTCAGGCTGAAATATTGGCAATAAGAGAGGTGGTGAATTGGCTGAGAAGTAATGTTCCAACAAATTTTGGCATTAATATATACTCAGACAGTCAACCTGCAATAAAATCCTTGGACTCTGTGTTCCTCAACTCGAAAACGGCCATCGACTGCCGCAAATCTCTCAATGAGATGGCTGAGCAGCACAATATTCACCTAATATGGGTGCCTGGCCACAGGAACATACCGGGGAACTGCGAAGCAGATGAGTTAGCAAGCCTAGGAACTACCTTACATATTCCAGGGGAACTAGAATCTGTTGGTATGCCTCTGGCCACCTGCAAGCTCTTACTGCGTGAGAAGGCTGTTATGATGGCCAATATTCGATGGGAGAATTGCAAGGGTTGTAACGACACCAAGCAAATATGGCCCCATTTAAACTTAAAGCGCACACTAGATATGCTAGTGTTCTCAAGGCGTCAGATAGCACTCCTGATATCTGCTACAACGGGTCGCTGCCTGATAGGCGAATTTGCAAAAAAACTATAGGCGCGAAGTATAATGACTATTGTATAAGCTGTCATGACGTGGAGGAAAAGGAATCAATTAAACACCTCTTGTGTGAGTTTCCCTCTTTTTGGTGTAAGGCGTAAACGAATTTTAGGAGTATATAGCTTTAGATTACTGGCGGACCTGGAAAACGTTAACTTAAGCAGTTTGTTTATATTTTTGGGGCAATCTGGTTGGTTCAAAAAAGATAAATAATAGAGAAGGTTCAGTGGTTAAAACTAGAAGTGCCCATATGTAATAGGTACTTTTAGTTAAATGTGGTATCACAATGGACTGAATAGTCTAAGTGAGCCTGAAATTTAATCGGGCTGCCACTTTAACCTAACCTAACCTAACGATTTAAATTGGTAATTATTTTTCTAATTGAATGTATTTTAGTTAAGTCTAAATTAAATTCATAAAATAGAAATTAATTTTATAATTATATTTAATTTAATAATTTATTTCAATGAAATTAAATTTAACTAACTTCAATTTGTTAAAACTAAAAAAAATGAAACTTATTTTTTTTAAATTTAATATAGATGGAATAAAATTAATTTAAAATCAGCTGAAATTAAATGAATGTAAAAGCAAAAAAAAAATAATTAAAACTTAATTTAGATAAATAATATAAAAGTAAAGAAAGTAATAAAAATTCTACCTAAAACTATACAATTTAATTGAATTTTTGATAATACAAATTAAATTGTTAAATTGTATTACAAAATGGAGTCGAATTTATGAATATAAATGAATTTTTTTTAATTAATCTAATGTAGGCTTGTTTATTTAATTTAAAGTTAAATTAAATTTATTTCAGCTTAGCACAATTTAAGAAATTAATTTATATTTTTCTGAAATTTTAATAGTTTATTTTTGAAAAAAAAATTAATTAATATAATAAAATTTTGATTTGCGTAATTTCAATAAATTCCTTTAAATTTTCCTTAGGCTTTTTTAAATGTATCTACGAAACAATTACTCTTCGTGTTTTTATTTATTTATTTTTTTTGTTACAAATGCATGTAAAGCACTTAAAGTGTTGTTTTTTTATTTTACTCCCCTTTTATATTTTTATTCTGATATGCTTGGTGTGTGTGTTCTGGTGATGGGACCCTAAAGATAAATGTCTAAAAACTACTGGGGGTTTTTGGGGTGGTACGAAAAGGATTTATGTTAGAAACGAACAACCAGAAAACTGTACAAATATACAGTCGCACTTAAGTTCACACCTTCTAACATCATTTGGGTCAAGTGATGACAATTCCGATGACAAAGGCAAAGATAATGGATACGTAGGAAAATGGATGAAATGATCATATTATAGTAGGTCGTTGGGATTTTCTTTTTTTACGTTACATATTTCTTAGTTTAGTTGGAATATTTGCGGAAAGCTGGGACGAATTAAATTCAAAATATTGAAAAAAAAAATGTATACAAATAAATAAATAATAATAAATAAAATTTATTACAAAATGTGAGTGTAAAAAAATTAAGCTGCAAACATAAGAAATTAAAAAAAAATTAATATATAGAAAAATAAATAATCTTACTACTTTATAAGAGATTTTCCATAAAATTTTATTTTCTTAAAAATTTTTTGAAGTTCTCAAAAAAAAAACGAAAAATATTTTTAAATTTTGCAATATTACTACTATTAAAAATTATTTTTTTACTATTTTAAATAAAAGACCTTTTCTAAATATCACCCCAATTTTTATCATTCCTGAAAAATATCTACCCCACCCCCCTCCATTAGGGTTTTGTGCCTTCACACCCCACCAGTTTTTCTTCACTCAACAAAGTTCATTCGCCTAAAAATATATTCCATATATGTGAGAAACATGACAAGGTTACTGTTCGCCTAACATTAGACTTCCATTATTATACCCCAACCAGAAACAAATATGGAAAATCATTGTCATATTAGCACACTTGCTAACAAAACTTAATGGATTTCTTTTACATAAGTTGTCTCCTTACATCTTTCGCATAATATGTGCACAAAAAAAAAATATGAAAATAAAAAATAGAAAAAAAAATCAAAGAAAATGTTCATGTACAAAGTTACAGAAAATAATAACATGCACTTGTTCATATAACACAATATCTTCTATACATCATCAGCGGAGTATCAATGAACATTTGTTTGGTAGTAATGAAAGATTTCTTTTTGTGGGGGAATAACATCATGATAATAATTGAAATGCATTAGAAATGAACTATGATAGCAAAGGAAGAAATGTATTTTTATTTTTTTTTAATATAAAGGAGTTTAGTTTCTAAAGCACTTATACTATAAAATCTTAATAGGAAGAACTTTTTGTATTAAATAGGAATCTAGAAATTTATATTAATGAATTTATATAAATAAATATATTACATTAAATATAATTTAGGTTAATTTATATAAATAAGTTAAATTAGAAAAATATTTAAATCAGCAATAATACAAAATTATTTTATCTTATTCAACTATTTTTTATTATTTTTTTTTTTTAATTATTTGATTTGATTAATATAAATAAATAAAAAAAAACAATAACTCAAATATCTTATTTATTATACTTTGATTAGATTTAATGAAATAAATATAACTATATATAAATTATTTTAATGTAGGTTAGGTATAGTGACAGCCCGATAATGCAGGCTCACTTATTAAATTAGATCAAATTTAATAAATTAAATTTTATTTCTATTGAGAATTTTTGTCAAAATGTTATTTCTATTGAGAATTTTTGTCAAAATGTTATTTCTATTGAAAAATTTTTGCAAAATTTTATTTCTATAGAAAATCTTGTCAAAATTTTATTTTTATAGAAAATTTTGTCAAAATTTCATTTCTATAAAAAATTTTGTCAAAGTTGTATTTCTATAGAATATTATGTCAAAATTTTATATCTATAGAAAATTTTATTTCTATAGAATATTTTGTCAAAATTTTATTTCTATAGAATATTTTGTCAAAATTTTATTTCTTTAGAAAATTTTTGTAAAATTTTATTTTTATAGAAAATTTTGTCAAAATTTTATTTCTATAGAAAATTTTTGCAAAATTTCATTTCTATAGCAAATTTTTGCAAAATTTTATTTCTATTTACAATCTTTGTCAAAATGTTATTTCCATAGAAAATTTTGTCAAAATTTAATTTCTATAGAAAATTTTCCAAAAATTTTATTTCTATAGAAAATTTTGTCAAAATTTAATTTCTATAGAAAATTTTCCAAAAATTTTATTTCTATGGAAAATTGTTGTCAAAATTTTATTTCTATAGAAAATTTCTGCAAAATTTTATTTCTATAGCAAATTTTGTTAAATTTTATATCTATAGAAAATTTTTGTCAAAATTTATTTCCATAGAAAATTTTGTCAAAATTTTATTTCTAAAGCAAATTTTTGCAAAATTTTATTTCTATAGAAAATTTTGTCAAAATTTTATTTCTATAGAAAATTTTTGCCAAATTTATATATAGAAATTTTTTTGCAAAATTCTATTCTATAGGAAATTTTGATAAAATTTTATTTCTATAGAATTTTTTTTGAAAATTTTATTTCTATGGAAAATTGTTGGAAAATTTTATTGCTATTGAAAATTTGTGCAAAACTTTATTTCTATAAAAAAATTTTGCAGAATTTATTTCTATAGAAAATTTTTGCAAAATTTTTTTCCTATAGACAATTTTGTCAAAATTTTATTTCAATAGAAAATTTTGTCAAAATTTTATTTCTATAAAAAATGTTGTCAAAATTTTATTTCTATAGAAAATTTTTGTCAAAATTTTATTTCTGTAGAAAATCTTTGCAAAATTTTATTTCAATAGAAAAATTTTACACAGTTTTATTTCTATAGAAAATTTTTTTCAAAATTTTATTCCTATACAAGATTTTGTCAAAATTTTATTTCTATAGAAAATGTTTGCAAAATTTTATTTCTATTGAAAATTTTTTGCAAAAGTCTATTTCTATAGGAAATTTTGTCAAAATTTCATTTCTATAGAAAATTTTGTCAAAATTTTATTTCTATAGAAAATTTTGTCAAAATTTTATGTCCATAGAAAATTTTGTCAAAAATTTATTTCTATAGAAAATTTGTGGAAAATTTTATTTCTATACAAGATTTTGTCAAAATTTTAATTCTTAAGAAAATTTTCTCCAAATTTTATTTATATAGAAAATTTTTGCAAAATTTTATTTCTATAGAAAATTTTGTCAAAATTTAATTTCTATTGAAAATTTTCCAAAAATTTTATTTCTATAGAAAATTTTGTCAAAATTTTATATCTATAGAAAATTTTATCAAAATTTTATAAATGAAAACTCTGGTATTTGAATTAATTTTCAATTACGAAAAATTCTGATATTTGAATTAATTTTCAATTACGAAAAAAGGCATTTGATATAAACTTCGATTTGGAAATTAGTAACTACAAAAAAAATGAATTTGATTACATCCTAAGGATATGCATCATATTCGATTACATCCTAAAGGTATGCATCATAATCTTAGTACTTGGAAATTCATAACATTTCCATTTTTGATCATTTTTAAATCCCAGGAAGAGACACAAATTAATTTAAAACCAATTTGATTTAGTTAATTTTTTCGTATACATTTTGATATTAAAAAAATTATTATCACATCCTAATAGTATACTTGAAAATTTTTAGATTATGAAATAACTAAGAAATTAAAAATATTTTATTTCTCATACAAAACACCTTAAATTGCAACCAATTAAATTAGTTGCAATTTAATTAATTTAATTTAATACACTTAAATTTAATAATAAATTTACCACATTCTACAAGTATGCTTTATAATTTTAATATTTGGAAATTCATAAGATTTCCCTTGTTTTCATTGCCTTTTATTCGTATACATTTTGATATTAATAAAAATGTTATCACAAAATAAATGTTTCTTTCGAAATTTTAATATCGAGAAATCTTAAAGAAAAATATTTAAATTTTTCTTATTAAGTAACAATTTAAATTAATTGCAAGTTAATTAAATTACTATTATTACAAACACTTACATTCAATAATAATGTTATCACTTCCTAAAAGTATGCATCATTACTTCAATATTTGGAAATTCATAAGATTTCTATTGTTTTTTTTTTATTTATTTATTTATTTGTTTACACGGCTAATAGCATTGCCTTTAGAATTTTCTAAATCTCAGTGTTATATACAAGTTAAACTAAATCATATTTGTTTTAATTACTTTGTATGAATTTAGAATTTATAAAAATATTGTCTTATCCTAAAAATATACTTCAAAATATAAAGGAAATTGCAAATATTTTATTTTCCATACAAATGCAATTACATAGTATTTTAATTGCATTAAATTAAACCAAAATAAATTAATTTTAATTTAATTAAGTTACTATAATTACAAACAATTAAATTCAATAATAATTTCATATGCTCCTAAAAGTATGCATCATAGTCCTAGTATTTGGAAATTCATAGATAGTCTAAATTATTTTATTTTCTACATGACAAAACAAAATGCTCTTCTCTGTCTCGAGTCTTTTAGCTTTGTTTAAATTTTTTTAAATTCCTAAATATTTAAATTCTTGGCAATCACAATGGTTTTAATAGACCATATATTTTAAATTTAATTTAATTAATTTGTTCTTTGTTTTGTTGTTATTTTTCGAAAACCGAGACACAAATTCTATTTAATAAATTTATCAAATCTACATACAAATGCCTTAAGCATCAAGGCATTGCATTGCATACAGAATAATCTTTGTGGTTTTCAGTCCATTAGTCTTAGCCGGCCATCCATCCTTGGGTTTATCATTGCTTCTTTTGTGTATGAAAATTTTAAATGTTGATCTTCTATATCATATGACACCTGCAGGTGATGCCTTCAAATGTTTTTTTGTTTACAATTTTTGTCTGTCAAATTTTACACAAAACAAAAGACCACAACAAATTTGCTAAGATTTACAAAACTACAACCCATGGATGTATACATTATACAGTTCTTGTAAATTATTGCACATTTTTTTACAAATATAATTTATTATATTGTGAAATTTTTATATCAAACCATTGTTAACAATACAAAGTAATAATGAAGCATGTCTTTAACATCAAGGAAAATAAATTACTACAAATACCTCAAAGCCAAAGGGTATAACGAAACTATTTTGTAATACTAAATATACATTTTGCTATTATATTTTTTAATAACCCCCAAATGTTTTTAATATTATTAAAAAAATTGTTTTCACAAAGACTTATGTTTGGAAATGGGTATAGTGTAGGTGGTTCTCCCTAGACCACAAAAAATGGTTAACCACATCTTCGTTTAGTACTGCCACCTTTTGTGCCACCCCTTTCGCATTTATTTTGTAGTCCATCATGGTTATGTATTTCGGTTTTTTTTTTCACAAATTTGTTAAAAACTTTTGGTTTGTATTGCCACATTTCCTTTCTTGTCATGGCTTTTTACAACTACAATTGTTTGTGGCAGGAGTTTCCTTACACAACTGACGTTTTCTTGTTTGGCTGCAGGAAAAGCAATGCTAATGCACTTATACATCAAAGTTGGTGCAACAACAACAACAACAACGAAAACTTGTCAACTCTAAATGCAAAAAAGTAGTTCCTTTCTGGTGACAAAGTAAAAGACAGGTGTTCCTGGCACTTGGGGTTTTTATGTAGCAGATCTTTTAGTTTAATTTTATTTTGGGCGTTTTAAATGTATACAAAACACAACAAAAGTTGGTTGGTCCACAAACTAACAAAAACATGGGGAAATATTGAATAAATATGAAAACCCCATGCTTGTACAATTACTTGAAATATTATAAATATATGCTTTAAGAGCAATTGATGCAATGAATATTTTTTTCTAGCATATTCAACTTTGAAACCCTAAAAGTATGTACGCGTTAGAATTGTTGTTATAATGTGCGCGTTAGAATTGTTGTTGTATCCTGGAAACCAGTTTCTGTTAATTGTCATATGTTGTAGTTGACTGTAGAAACAATAAGCATTGTTCGACTGTTCACCACTTAGGTGAATTCTAACAAATTAGCTTTCTAAAAATAAATTTCGTGTTGTTGCATTACTATGTAACAAAACGAAATAAAAATAAGATTAAGGGACTTGTAAGTTATATGAAAAGATGGGAGAAAAGATGATTCAATTTGTAAGAGGAAATTTCCCAAATGTTTTCTCCATAAGGAGTTAGCATAAAGGGCCCAAAATTGAGTTATCTCTCCCAGCCAGATCTATACTAAAGGCTGTGGAAAGGTTCATTCGCCCGAACCGAAACATGTACAGTCCAGGCGTGTATAGATTTGTATCTGGCGTTTTCTTTTCAATGGCTCTATTAACCATGTTCCTTAATCTATATCTGTCCATAAAGCTCGAAAAATAATTGTATAATTAGTATGCAACAATTCTTTGTTTTGACATAGTAACATATCAGTATTTTAAACATAAAAGATTTGGATTGTATTCTTCTCCATTGCAAACCAGAAATCATCGCCAATGTTTTAAGTCTCACATTCCTCTCCAATTAAGAGGTGATAGAAATAAAATTTTGCAAAAATTTTCTTTAGAATAAAATTTTGCAAAAATTTTCTATAGAAATATTTGTTTAGTAGATTACATCACATTGTTAAATATCAAGCCTTGCCGGCTTCTAGCCACCACCAAAATGTAAATATAATTAAAAATTGAGTTTAGTGAAAAAGTCCCTACGTCCCTACAAGAGGCTAAATATTAGAAAAAAAAAACATACCTGAAGAGAATTTCCCCTACTTCTGGCAACACTGGGGTGGACTAGAACAACCTAAAATTTTGACAACATTTTCTATAGAAATAAACTTTTGACAAAATTTTCTATAGAAATAAAATTTTCTATAGAAATGTTGACAAAATGTTCTATAGAAATAAAATTTTGACAACATTTTCTATAGAAAAAAACATTTTGACAAAATTTTTTATAGAAACAAAATTTTGACAAAATTTTCTATAGAAATAAAATTTTGACAAAATTTTTTATAGAAATAAAAATTTGACAAAATTTTCTATAGAAATAAAATGTTGACAACATTTTCTATAGAAATAAAATTTTCTATAGAAACAACCTTTTGACAAAATTTTCTATAGAAATTAAATTTTCTATAGAAATAAACTTTGACAAGATTTTCTGTAGAAATAAACTTTTTACTAAATGTTCTATATAAATAAAATTTTGACAAAATTTTCTATATAAATAAAATTTTGACAAAATGTTCTATAGAAATAAAATTTTGACAAAATCTTCTATAGAAATAAAATTTTGACAAAATTTTCTATAGAAATAAAATTTTGACAAAATTTTCTATACAAACAAAATTTTGACAAAATTTTCTATAGAAACAAAATTTTGACACAATTTTCTATAGAAATAAAATTTTTTTTTTGTTTGTTTGTTATTGTTGGCTTCTCTTCAATCGTTATTGTTGTTTTTTTGTTTTTTGATCTCAGCTTAAAGCCATGCATTGACTAAACTGCAAGTGTAGCTTAACCAACAGAGGAAAAGTATGCTTGTCAAATTTATTTGGGCAAAGCTCTATAGACTGCAAGATGGTTGGATGTACAGCTGTTTCGGAATTACCACATTCCTCATCAGCATCCTCTACTTGCAGCAAAACTATCAACCAATTATCAGAATAAATTCGGGTAATTCACTCAACCCAACGTGAACTACACTTGAACCTCCCGAAAAAAGGAAAAGAGATATGCTGGCAAATTTGTTTAGGCAGTAGCCGACTATCAAACCCTTTTTCGGGAGGTTCAAGTGTAGTTCACGTTGGGTTGAGTGAATTACCCGAATTTATTCTGATAATTGGTTGATAGTTTTGCTGCAAGTAGAGGATGCTGATGAGGAATGTGGTAATTCCGAAACGTGCGTCCATCCAACCATCTTGCAGTCTATAGGGCTTTGCCCAAATAAATTTGACAAGCATACTTTTCCTCTGTTGGTTAAGCTACACTTGTAGTTTAGTCAATGCATGGCTTCAGGCTGAGATCAAAAAACAAAAAAACAACAATAAAAATAAAATTTTGACAAAAATTATAATAGAAATAAAATTTTGACAAAATTTTCTATAGAAATAAAATTTTCTATAGACACAATATTTTTACCAAATTTTTTTATCGAAATAAAATTTTGACAAAATTTTTTATAGAAATTATATTTTGAGAAAATTGTCCATAGAACTAAAATTTTGAGAAAATTTTCTATAGAAATAAAATGTTGACAAAATTTTCTATAGAAATAAAATTTTGACTCAATTTTCTATAGAAATAAACGTGTGACAAAATTTTCTATAGAAATAAAATTTTGGCAAAATTTTCTATAGCAATAAAATTTTGACAACATTTTCTATAGCAATAAAAATTTGACAAAATATTCTTTAGAGACAAAATTTTTACCAAATTGTTCTATAGATATAACATTTTTACAAAATTTTCTCTAGAAATAATATTTTGACAAAGTTTTCTATAGAAATAAAATTAGAACACAAAAATAAAATTTTCTATAGAAATAAAATTTCGACAAAATTTTCTATAGAAACAAAATTTTGACAAAATTTTCTATAGAAACAAAATTTTGACAAAATTTCCTTAGAAACAAAATTTTGACAAAATTTTCTATAGAAATAAACTTTTAACAAAATTTTCTATATAAATAAACTTTTTACAAAATTTTCTATAGAAATAAAATTTTGACAAAAATTATAATAGAAATAAAATTATGACAAAATTTTCTATAGAAATAAAATTTTCTATAGACAAAACATTTTTACCACATTTTTCTATAGAAATAAAATTTTGAGAAAATTTTTTATAGAAATTATATTTTGAGAAAATTGTCCATAGAACTAAAATTTTGAGAAAATTCTCTATAGAAATAAAATGTTGACAAAATTTTCTATAGAAATAAAATTTTGACAACATTTTTACCACATTTATCTATAGAAATAAAATTTTGAGAAAAATTTTTATAGAAATAAAATTTTGGCAAAACTTTCTATAGAAATAAAATTTTGACAAAATTTTCTATAGAAATAAAATTTTGACAAAATTTTCTATAGAGATAAAATTTTCCTTTTGACAAAATTTTCTATAGAAATTAAATTTTCTATAGAAATAAACTTTTGACACAATTTTCTATAGAAATAAAATTTTGACACAATTCTCTATAGCAATAAAAATTTGAC
This sequence comes from Haematobia irritans, assembly GCF_050003625.1. Lineage (NCBI taxonomy): Eukaryota > Metazoa > Arthropoda > Insecta > Diptera > Muscidae > Haematobia > Haematobia irritans. The sequence continues at coordinate 39,136,216 of NC_134401.1, read as the reverse complement.
AAAATTTTTACCAAATTTTTCTATAGAAATAAAAATTTTACAAAAATTTTACCAAATTTTTCTATAGAAATAAAAATTTTACAAATATTTCTTTAGAAATAATATTTTGACAAAATTTTCTATAGAACTAAAATTTTGACAAAATTTTCTATAGAAATAAAATTTTGACAAAATTTTCTATAGCAATAAAAATTTGACAAAATGTTCTTTAGAAACAAAATTTTTACCAAATTTTTCTATAGAAATAAGAATTTTACAAAATTTTCTTTAGAAATAATATTTTGACAAAATTTTCTATAGAAATAAAATTTTGACAAAATTTTCTATAGCAATAAAAATTTGACAAAAGTTTATATAGAAATAAAATTTTTGACAAAATTTTCTATAGAAAAAAAAAAATTACAAAATTTTCTTTAGAAATAATATTTTGACAATATTTTCTAAAGAAATAAAATTTTTTACAAAATTTTCTATAGAAATAAAAATTTGACAAAATTTTCTATACAAATAAAATTTTGACGAAATTTTCTATAGAATTAAAATTTTGACAAAATTTTCTATAGAAATAAAATGTTGACAAAATTTGTTATAGAAATAAAATTTTGAAAAAATTTTCTATATAAATAAAATTTTCTATAGAAATAAAAATTTTACAAAATTTTCTTTAGAAATAATATTTTGACAATATTTTCTAAAGAAATAAAATTTTCTATAGAAATAAAAATTTGACAAAATTTTCTATACAAATAAAATTTTGACGAAATTTTCTATAGAATTAAAATTTTGACAAAATTTTCTATAGAAATAAAATGTTGACAAAATTTGTTATAGAAATAAAATTTTGGAAAAATTTTCTATATAAATAAAATTTTGAGAAAATTTTCTATAGAAATAAAATTTTGACAAATTTTTCTATAGAAATAAAATTTTGACAAAATTTTCTATAGAAATAAAATTTTGAAAAAATTTTCTATAGAACAAAAAAAATGTTGACAAATTTTCTATAGAAATAAAATTTTGACAAATTTTTCTATAGAAAAAAAATGTTGACAAAATTTTCTTTAGAAATAGGTAGCCACCGCGGTGCAATGGTTAGCATGCCCGCCTTGCATACACAAGGTCGTGGGTTCGATTCCTGCTTCGACCGAACACCAAAAAGTTTTTCAGCGGTGGATTATCCCACCTCAGTAATGCTGGTGAAATTTCTGAGGGTTTCAAAGCTTCTCTAAGTGGTTTCACTGCAATGTGGAACGCCGTTCGGACTCGGCTATAAAAAGGAGATCCCTTGTCATTGAGCTTAACATGGAATCGGGCAGCACTCAGTGATAAGAGAGAAGTTCACCAATGTGGTATCACAATGGACTGAATAGTCTAAGTGAGCCTGAAATATCGGGCTGCCACATAACCTAACCTAACCTAACCCTTCTATAGAAATAAAATTTTGACAAAATTTTCTATAGATATATTTATTTGGTAGATTACATCACATTGTTAAAGATCAAGCCTTGCCGGTTTCTAGCCACCACCAAAATGTAAAAATTATTAAAAAATTGTGTTGAGTGAAAAAGTCCCTACATTGTGGTCCTATGTCCCTACAAGACCCTAAATATTAAAAAAACCCTACCTGAAGAGAATTTCCTCTACCTGGGGCAACACTGGGCTGGACTAGACTTCGTCTGAACAACCTAAAAGAAGTTGGACTTCCTAGATTTCTTTTCAAGCTTTATTTCTATTTTATCAAAAATATATATAAGTGCTATCCTTCTGTGACAGTTATTTTGTATTAACAAAAAAACAATCTTAGGCAATAAAAAATATATATACAAAAACCCTCAACGATTAAAAGGTCAGAGTTTAATTACGTGTTAAGTTTAACTTTTATGTGCCAATTTGTAAAATAAAATAAATTGCCACTGTGATTATTTTTTTGTGTATGCTTTTCAGAGCCATTTACTTGCTTTTTTTGGTGTGCGACAGATTATGGGTACTTTGCCAAAGGCCCCTTTGGTACATTGATTTTATTCAATACAAATATGCAGCTCTATATTAATTTAAATACAATTGCAAAAAAAAAACGGATTGCCGTAAGGTATATTAAATATTATAAAAAAAAATAAATTCCATTAAGCTTTTAATTTCCTTTTTGTAAAAATAAAAATAAAATTTCCATTTCCTATAAAATTGTGACTTTTCCTTTAAGAATATTAGAGTGTTTCTTTACACTAAATTTTTTTTCCCAAATTTTATATACATTGCAATGTGCGGTTATTACAATGTCCAGGTTCTTAAAAATATTTTCCCCATAATATTGTAAAAATTGTACAAAATCTATAGGTTATAAAAACTTTAGTATTCATTTCCGCTTCCGGTAATATAATTTAATCAAGCAAGCAGGGTCTTTTCAGTTGTTTTTTTTTTTTGGTTGATGGTGCTTGAAAAGCAAAGCTTTTGTAGGTTGATTCTAGGGCTGGCTTTTGAAGCAATAAAAATATCCTGCAATTGCAACAACAACAATATACCCTCAAACATTAATTGTAATTTTAGTTTGGCCTCAATATTTGTGTTAACCAAAATGCCTACTTGAGGCTATAGAGGGAGCAAAAACAAACAAAAAAAATGAACGAGGCAGATAGTCAGGCATTTACACAAATCCCCAATCCAAACCTGGCCTCAGACCAAATGATTTGAAAAAATGCAAAAAGGCAACAACAATGCTACCAACGAATTGGAATAAAAGCAAATGAAACGTAGTTGTAACTATAAGGCAAAGGAAATTAAAAAACTTATGCCTCATTGATAAAGTACCAGCTTTACTCGGGGAGCAAAGACCGCGTTCTCTACGCTAAAAGACTAAGAGTAGACCATAAGGATGAAGCTATAGAAGGGGGAAATATAAAAACAGGACTTGACTAGGAGCAATAAACATACATTACTCCAATTATGGTTGAGTAGGGAAAAAAATTTACAGGCAAATTGTTTTTGTTTTGCTGGTATTGCTTCACATTTCTTTCAAAAAGGCTAATAAATGTGGTCGTAATCGAAAAAAAACACAAAACAAGTTAGAAAGTGTATTAGATGTTCCCAGCAGTTATCAAACGAAAACTCCAACATCAAACACATATACTTCACTTAAATCCCCCCCAACTAGCCCTCCTTGCATTTTCCTAAGCCTGCCAAACAACTTTGCTCTGATAATAAAAACGGCTAACCAGGAAAATATCGTAACCCAAGCCAGTCTAGTATTGGCTACGAACAAAAATAATAATACGCACTATACACCAATTTTCAATCGACACAAGAGTACCATGGAAAATTTTCCAGCATTTTGATGATTGACTCTTAGGTCGCAGGGGATATTGCTATTTTCCAAATAACATAGCAAGCAATCAGGTTGACCAAAATATATGTGGTAACAGTTAAATCGATGGCGAAGCAACAACTTGATAAGGTATGGCCGAATATTTCTCAGATTCGTGAAAGCCATAAGAAAAAAAAAATATTGTAAATTTTTTCTTACATATTTTTCGGGAAAATTTTTATTATTGCGATACTGTTGTTTTATTTATAAATTTTATAAATAAATTAGATACCATTATTATTAACTTTTTTGTTAAGTTTTTGGTATATTTGAATAGGATTTTTCCGATTTGTTCTTTTTATATTTTATAAAAAAAAAATAATTATAATTAGTGGCAAATTGGTAAGCGTGAACACTTTTGTGCCACCTTTTTGCAATGTTGTGCACCTTTTGTATTTCTGATCTTTTCCATAAAACAATTTTAATTAATGCTATTAAAATCCGAAAATTTCCTTTGGAAAGAATTTGAACTTTAGATGCTGATTTGCCACTTTTTAATCGTTAACACATTTGTGTCACCTTTTACATTTTTGTGCCACCTTTTCTGGCATGCTGTATCACTTTTTGTATATTTTATATAAAATAATTATAATTAATGCTATTGAAATCCGAAAATTTCTTTCAGAAAAATTTTCACATTTAGAGGCCAATTTGCGGCTTTTTAATCGTTAACACTTTTGTGCCACCTTTTACATTTTTGTGCCACCTTTTCTGGCATTATAATTAATTCTATTAAAATCCGAAAATTTCCCTCAGAAAAAATTTCAACTTTAGAGGCCAATTTGCCGCTTTTTAATCGTTAACACTTTTGTGTCATATGAAATATATATAAAATAATTTTGCAACTAATGCAAAGAATTTCAACTTGAGTGGCACATGTGTCACTTTTTAATCGTTGACACTAAATGTCATACATTTTAGATTTTTATTCTTATTTCTTATATTTGAGATAAAACAAACTTGCAATTAATACGTTTAAAATCCGAAAATTTCCTCTGGAAAGAATTTCAACTTTAGTGACAAAATTGCTACTTTTTCTATTATTTTACATAAAATAATTATAATAAGTGCTAGTCAGAGATAACGTTTGGCAATTTTGTAGTAAACTTGCCACCTTTTAACAGTTGTTTTATATTTTATATAAAACCACTATACTTACTGCTATAAAAATCCAAAATTTCCGCCGAATAGATTTATAACTTTAAGTAAATTTGCCACTTTTTTATCGTGACAATTTCGTGCTACTAAATGTCATACGCTTTACATTTTTATGCCACCTTTTTTGCCATTTTAGGCTACCTTTTGTATTTTTTTATATTTTATATGAAACAATTATAATTATTGCTATCGAACTTCGAAATTTTCTTCAGGAAATAATTTCAACTTTAGTGGCAAATTTGCAACTTTTTTAAGCGTTGACACTTTCGCGACACTGAATGCTATACTTTTAACAGTTTTGTGCCACCTTTTTGCCTATTTGTGCCACTTTTTGTATTTTTAATATTTTATAAAAAAATAATAATAATATTTGATAAAAAAATTAATAAAAAATAACAATTAATGCTATAAAAATCCAAAAATTTTTGGAAAGAATTTTAACCTTAGTGGCAAATTTGTCACATTTTAATCGTTGACAATTTTGTATTTTTTTTATTTTATATAAGATAAACAGAATTAATGCCACTGCAAGTTTTATCTAAATTGGTAATTTCCTCGGGAAAGAATTCCCCAATTAACACGAAAATAAAACAACTTGACGACTTTTGGAAAAAATAATTAATTTATTCTCTATTGGCGTATGATGTAATTTAAATCGTCTTAGAGAAGATGCTCTAAAGGCGTATGAGCATATTTAATTATAAATAATTTTTATTATAGTTATTTGGTATTTATGAGAGTTATATCTAAATTGGAAATTTAATATGAAAAACAGAGATTAGAGCTAAAACAAATAAACCCTCCAATTTGATATAATTAAATATATTTAAATTATATATGGTGAAGTCCTCAATGTCTTATGAGCACTTTTAATTACGAAAAATCTACTTACTCAGTATATATGACTGATATATCTAAATCCGTAATTTCCTCCTCAAAGAAGTACAAAAATAGAACGAAAATGAAGTAACTAAATAATCACCTAAATTCGATTGCTGTTAAAAAGGTTAATTGATTTGTACTACATTGCGTATGATAGATTTAAAATTGTGGATGCCTCCACGGCGTATAAGTATTTTTAATTACGAAGAGTTTTCATAATAGTTAGCTGCTATATGTGAGAGCTATATCTAAATTTCCTCTGGAAAAAAGTACTAGAACTCACTATAAAACCGTCTAAGAAAATAGCCCAATTTGATGAATTTAAAAAAAGAAATTTTTATAATTAATTTGGACTCTATTGCGTATGATATATTTTAAATAGTGCTATAGTGGATGCCACAATGGCGTATGATTTTTTTTTAATTATGAACATATGAGAGCCATATAAAATTTCCTACGGAGAAAAAAATTTCCTACTTTTTTAAGTGTTGATACTTTTGTGTTGTGTCATTTTTGCCACTTTTTCATTAATTCGTTGTTTTATTTCAATTAATTTCGTAATATTTAGAAAATATAATTAATTTATATTTTATATAAAAGATAATTAATTTAATTTTACTGTATTGCGTATGATATATTTTAAATCCTTTTATAGTGGATTCCCCATGCGTATTTTTAATTATGAAGAATTCTATTGTAGTTAGCTGGTATATATGAGAGCTTTAACTAAACTTCCCCTGAAAAACGTACATGACTAGGACTTGTGTATGATATATTTTAAATAGTTTTATATTCGATGCCTCATGGTAATATATAAGCTAAGGACCGGCCGAAGACCCCGTAGCCTTTTCAAGTTTCTGTCCGGCCGTATCTAAATAAGTATTAGGCCTTCGGCTATAACTAAGAAAAAAATGCAATTTTAAACTATTGCAAAAACACTATGACTACTTAAAAACAAAATACTAAAAGAAACTTTTGATTTCCCAGGAAACTTTTAAACAAGGCAAAGTGGAGAAACAACGCAGAAACCTGATAGCACGCGAAGTGGAAATGTTGACATGTGAAATATGCCAATCGTAGAGGAAATGTGGTAATCAATACCAAATAATTTAAAACAAACGAAGTATAGTAACTTGAAAGAAATCGTTATTAATAAATTAAAAAAAAACACTGTTTTAAATTTAAATTAAATTTTGATTGTTTTTTTATAATTAGCTACACAGAGACAATTTAAGGGAAATTCATTAATACAGGCATTATTTTTAAACAACGAATTGTCGGTTCCACTTCTATTGCACTCGATTTTCTTGCCGCCCACCTGTATCACGCTTCTTAATCGTTTATTTTTAAAGAATATTCTAATGAATGAAATTTTTAAATTTTTACAACGACATCACAAAACATTTGACTGCAACAAATAGTTGTCCATCTCATCTCATAATCTTATAAAACCCTACTACGTCAAGAAAGAACATTTGTATGAGTCTTTTCATCTAAAGACCAGAAACAAAAATGTTGATTGAAATTTTAACAAAAATTAAATTTAATTTTGGCATTTCAGATGAGATTTTGCGTTTCAAAATATATCGCAATAATACAATAGCATAATAAAAAGGAATTTTGTGGTTTATTAAAAACTAAAGAAAGACTTTTTTACAAGTTTATGAGTCAGAAAATAAAATCAATGATGTATACTCTTGGTAAATACAATATTAAGAAGATTTTAATTAAAAATAATAGCTGATGGCCTTAGCAGCCAATGCTTTTTTACTTTATTTTATCTTGTATTACTATAACCCATAAATAAATAAATAATTAAAAATAATCATACGCTCTAAGGGCTTCCATCACAAATAAATCATACGCAGTGTGGTACCATAATACGATTATTTAAAAATTCCTTCGAATTTCGATTTTATTAAAAAAACAATAAATTAATTAAATTTGTTTCCAATGATAGTGGATTCCAATGGTAGGTATAAAGATGTCGCAGCAAGACAATAGGAAAATATTTAAACATACGCGTACATCATTGAAATCTATAGAAGAAGCGATCTAATCTAGATCATATGGAAAAGGTACAATTTAGTTATGCTTGAAAATACTTAAATTCGGCATATGTAGTTTGAAGTTTTTCCTCCAATTTTATTTAAATTCATTTCATGCAGAATGAATATGTGTATTATTAATTCGTTTATCGGTAGTCCGACAGCAAGACCAAGCAATAATATGTAAGTATATATAAATATAAAAATATAAAAAAGAATAGTAACCGAAAATTATAAACGACCTCCAAACAGGGCTTTATATATAGCTCTGTGGGTTTATATGAACCTCTAATATACTAGGCGCATGATAACTGAAAATATTCATACGCCCTAAAGATGAATATTTTTGATAATTGATAATTGAAAATATTCATACGCCCTAAAGACCCTTAGAATAAAAAAAAATCATACGCAACATAGGACCATATAATTAATCTATTTTAGGCTTTTTAAATTTACATTTTTATTTTTGAAATTCTATGTCATTGACCTATACGCTATTATTTTAATTTTTCAGTAGTTTTTTTTAACCCCCGAGAATATATTTCTAGACTACAAATATATTTTTTTTGCCACTAATAGTATTTTTTAAGGCTTATCCATTCTCTATGTTTCTTATATAGCCTCAACGAAATTTAAACATCAAACGATGACACTGACAATGATGCCGCTACTTCATTTAAATGCCACAAAGATATTTCCAATTTGTCCGACACTGTATATTATTGCCAATGACATGCCTCATAGTTGCTATACAAAAATTTTCTAATAATCCCCATTGTGTATATTTCATCATAATGTCCTTAACCGTTACCTTAACTTTCAGCAACGATTACACAGCCTTATATTTTAATGACAACGAACAAGTGATGCTTTTGTACAAAAACAAATAATGGTTTGACATGAACAGGTTTGGGGTGGGGGCCATTTGAGCGAAAATATAAAGCCAGCATTGGTAGATGACCAAAGTCAAATTAATAAGTTACCTTGAAGTGGAAAAAATTTAATTAAAATATCAACATATGCTTTTAATCACAACCAAAGCGCATCGTCGTTCAATATGAACACCAAAGCTGACAGGCTGTTATATATCTTACGCATGCATTGGCTAGAAAACGACATTGACCTTTCTTGGATTCTCGATGCAATTTTGAAACGAGGGGGACTAGGCAGTTTTCAATAATAGCAAAAACAAAAAAAAAAACAGCAAAACAAATTTTTATTGAATTCTAATCGGATAAACACTATCGTGGCATATAAGCTATGTTAATGAAAATAATATATCAGGCTCATATTGGCTATTTGTATAGCGGCAATTTAGTTAGTTATCAAAGATATTTTTAAGAATCGTTTGAAATTGTACACATGATAGGGGAGGGATTTTGGGAAAATGCATTGATGTTACAAAAAACCACAGAGTGGGCGTTTGAATATATTTAATTATATATGCTATACAAATGTGAATTAATCTTCCGGTGTTATTGATGATCTAGCATGAGATTGAGTGACTTGTCTATTTTCTACCCTCTTCATTTTGGCTTTGAGAAATTTTTGGCTACTAATATAAACAAGTTTTTTTTTCAAATGAAATAAAGACTTGATTTCTTTATTCATTTGTTTATATAAAAGAAATAGAATGAATGCAATTACTTATTCATTATTAATGGAAACGATAGATAATTTCAATGTAGAATTGCTGTAGAAAAGATATTTGAGTTATTCGAATTCAAAGATATGCATCTGAAGGCATTTATTTAAAGAATGCCATGTCAATTTGATATTGATTGACGGATGTATTGAAATAGGGACTTCAAAGCGTATAATTAATTTTATTTAGAACAAGGTGACGTATAATTAATTTTATTTGGGAAAAGGTGGCGTATGATATATATTGTTAGTGTATTAGTATAATAAAATAAAATGCAATTGTCTTCTTATTGTATTAATGGATCGGACCTGGTTATCTGTGGGATCCATTAATAATATTAATTATGTGTCACCCTGTTCTAAAAAATATTAATTATACACTGTGTGGTCCCTATTTTGTTGAATTGTAGCTGAAATTATATTTGAGCTATCCAGACTCTAAGATATGCATCTCCATTTGATATTTATTGATATTAGCAGAGGTATCAAAATAGGGACTTCAAAGCGTATAATTAATATTATTTAGAACAGAGTGACGTACGATTACTTTTATTTATAAAATACAATTGTGCTGACAAACTATTTGAATGTGGAATTGTAATTCAAATAATATTCGGATACAAATCGATGTATCTGCAACACGGTTGCCACGGTTGGTATAATTCTACCAAAAATGATAGATTTTTTATTGATATGATGGATAGAATTGATGTTTTGGTAGATTTTAGGAAGAGGTACTTAAATTCTCTAAAGAAATAAAATTTTGGAAAAATTTTCTATAGAAATAAAATTTTAGAAAGATATTCTATAGAAATAAAATTTTGACAAATTTTTTTATAGAAATAAAATTTTCACCAAATTTTCTATAGAAATAAAATTTTGACCAAATTTTCTCTAGATATAAAATTTTGTCAAAATTTTCTATGGAAAAAAATTTTTAAAAAATTTTCTATAGAAATAAAATTTTGACAAAATTTTCTATAGAAATAAAATTTTGACAAAATTTTCTATAGAAATAAAATTTTGCAAAAATTTTCGATAGAAATAAAATTTTGCAAAAATTTTCTATGGAAATTAAGATTTTGACAAAATTTTCTATAGAAATAAAATTTTGAGTAAATTTTCTATAGAAATACAATTTTGACAAAATTTTCTCTAGAAATACAATTTTGACAAAATTTTCGGTAGAAATAAAATTTTGACAAAATTTTCTATAGAAATACAATTTTGACAAAATTTTCTCTAGAAATACAATTTTGACAAAATTTTCTTTAGAAATACAATTTTGACAAAATTTTCGGTAGAAATAAAATTTTGACAAAATTTTCTATAGTAATAAAATTTTGACAAAATTTTCTATAGTAATAAAATTTTGATAAAATTTTCTATAGAAATAAAATTTTGACAAAATTTTCTATAGAAATAAAAATTTGACAAAAATTTTCTATAAAAATAAAATTTTGGAAAGATTTTCTATAAAAATAAAATTTTGGAAAGATTTTCTATAGAAAAAATTTTTAAAAAATTTTCTATAGAAATAAAATTTTGGAAAAATTTTCTACAGGAACAAAATTTTGGAAACATTTTCTATAGAAATAAAATTTTGCAAAAATTTTCTATAGAAAAAAAATTTACAAAATTTTCTATAGAAATAAAATGTTGACAAAGTGTCAAAATTTTATTTCTGTAGAAAATTTTGTCAAAATTTTATTTCTATAAAAAATTTTTGCAAAATTTTATTTCTATAAAAAATTTTTGCAAAATTTTATTTCTATAGGAAATTTTGTCAAAATTTTATTTCTATAGAAAATTTTCTCAAAATTTTATTTCTGTAGGAAATTTTCTCAAAATTTTATTACTAAGAAAATTTTGTCAAAATTTTATTTCTATAGAAAATTTTGTCAAAACTTTATTTCTATAGAAAATTTTGTCAAAATTTTATTTCTATAGAAAATGTTGTAAAATTTTATTTCTATAGAAATAAAATGTTGACAAAGTTTCCTATAGTAACAAAATTTTGATAAAATTTTTTTTAGAAATAAAATTTTGACAAAATGTTCTATAGAAATAAAATTTTGACAAAATTTTCTATAGATATAAAATTTTGCAAAAAAAAAATTCTTTAGTAATAAAATTTTGACAAAATTTTCTATAGAAATAAAATTTTGACAAAATTTTCTATAGAAATTAAATTTTGGCAAAATTTTCTATAGTTATAAAATTTTGATAAAATTCTCTTTAGAAATAAAGTTTTGATAAAATTTTCTATAGAAATAAAATTTTGAGAAAATTTTCTAAAAATAAAATTTTGACAAAATTTTCTATAGAAATAAAATTTTGGCAAATTTTTCTATAGAAATAAAATTTTAACAAAATTTTCTATAGAAATAAAATTTTGACACAATTTTCTATATAAATAAAATTTTGACAAAAATTTTTATAGAAATAAAATTTAGACAAAATGTTCTATAGAAATAAAATTTTGGAAAGATTTGCTATAGAAATAAAATTTTGAGAAAATTTTCTATAGAAATAAAATTTTTGAAAATTTTTCTATAGAAATAAAATTTTGACAAAATTTTCTATAGATATAAAATTTGCACAAATTTTCGATAGAAATAAAATTTTGCAAAAATTGTATATAGAAATAAAATTTTGGCAAAATTTTCTATGGTTATACAATTTTGATAAAATTTTCTTTAGAAATAAAGTTTTGACAAAATTTTCTATAGAAATAGAATTTTGAGAAAATTTTCTATAGAAATAAAATTTTGACAAAATTTTCTATAGAAAAAAATTTGTACAAAATTTTCTATAGAAATAAAATGTTTACATAATTTTCTATAAAAATAAAATGTTGACAAAATTTTCTATAGAAATAAAATTTTGACAAAATTTTCTATAGTAATAAAATTTTGGAAAGATTTTCTATAGAAATAAAATTTTAACAAAATTTTCTATAGAAAAAAAAAATTGACAAAATTTTCTATAGATATAAAATTTTGCAAAAAATTTTCTATAGAAAAAAATGTTGACAAAATTTTCTATAGAAATAAAATTTTTACAAAATTTTCTATACAAAAAACATAAGACAAAATTTTATATAGAAATAAAATGTTGTTAACATTTTCTATAGAAATACAATTTTGACAAAATTTTCTATAGAAATACAATTTTGACAAAATTTTCGGTAGAAATAAAATTTTGACAAAATTTTCTAAAGAAATATTTTTTTTTTACCTAAAATTATAAGTTTTCTTTTTATTGATTTTCAAGTTTTAAAAAAATAATAATCTATTTATTTTATTTGTTACTTTTTTGTGAGAAGAACAATTTCCCCCAAAAATTGGACTTCAACTCATTTAAACGTACACTCAAAAAACCTATAGAAATACCACACTGATGAGTAAAGAAACCAATTACGTTGACACTATTTTAGAAACACTCATCAATTGATGACTTATTTGTAGCAGAACTATATTTAGATCAATTAAACCGAAAATCCATAGCTAAAGCAAAATAGTTGTGCTTTTTGTTCGAAAGTTACCAAGCGCAATTGATCAGTGTGGGGCTGTTGTTATTTTCAATAGTGGTGGTCCCCTCTAGCATGGTAGACATTTGATTTGTTTTTTGTTTCGATTGGAAATACATGTTTAATGCAAATGGACGGACACATGCAGTTGGCTGCCAATCATCACAAAAACACATAGTGTTTTTCCGTAGCTTAAATTTCAATAGATTCAACAAAAAGAAGAGGGAATGAAAACAAAACAAAAGAAAAGCATAAAAATGCACACTAAATATATGGCTAACTAGCTAGGCAAAGAGTCCATGGCATTACCATAACAAAACAAAATCAGCCATTGATGTAAAAATTTCCTCATGAATACCTTTAATAGCAAATATTTTACTAAAATAATACGAGGAACTCTGGTTTTTTGTTTTTGCTCGTTAATATTTGCATTTGTTATTAGTTAGTTTTTGTGATTAAACCCATTTTGTATGACTGTGTAAGAAAAAAATGAGATAATCGTAAAGGATAATCATAGGGGCTGTGGATGATGAGATACAAATGATATGATAGGAAAATTGTTTTTTTTTTTTTCAAGTCGTATTATGATTATTTTGTGAATACAAAACTAACATAGTAATTAAAGTTGAAGAGAATTACAAATATAAAGCCAACAATTTTTGACTTTTTGGGAAGATTGTTTTTTCACTAGGGTTGCTAAATGATATTAAATTTAAAATTCAAAATATATTATAACTTTAATTTACGCAAAGTAGATAAAAAATATATTGACCAATGCAAAATATTTTTCATCGAACATAAATGCGTATACAGTATGTTATTTTAAATCAAAGGATTGCAAAGCGTATGATGTATGTTAATTTTGATATCCCAAATTTATGTTCCACTCTATTCGAATAGCATTATTTACCGAGAAAATCGGAATAGATCATTGATTGTAGATAACTTTTCATTTAAATGCTCCCAACAATAACTTATAAAATTAAACATTTTCCAAATGCTATAAAGGCGTATGATTAATTTTAATTTTAGGGACAGACATGGTTGCCACTCGAGCCAAAAATAATCTACCAACTTTTTAAAAAATTTTACCAAAAATATATAGAAATAAAGTTTTGACAAAATTTTGTTCAGAAATAAAATTTTGACAACATTTTCTTCAAAAATAAAATTTTGACAAAAATAAAATTTTGGCAAAATTTTCTATAGAAATAAAGTTTTGTCACAATTTTCTATCGAAATAAAATTTTGACAAAATTTTTTATAGAAATAAAATTTTGACAAAATTTTCTATAAAAATAAAATTTTGACAAAATTTTCTATAAAAATAAAATTTTGATAAAATTTTATACAAAAATAAAATTTTGACAAAATTTTCTATAGAAATAAAATTTTGAAAAAAATTTTATAGAAATAAAATTTTGAAAAAGTTTTGTATAAAAATAAAATTTTGACAACATTTTCTATAGAAATAAAATTTTGACAATATTTTCTATAGAAATTAAATTTTTACAAAATTTTCGATAGAAATAAAATTTTGAAAAAATTTTCTTTCGAAATAAAATTTGGCACAATTTTCTATCGAAATAAAATTTTGACAAAATTTTCTATGAAAATTACATTTTGACAAAATTTGCTACAGAAATAAAATTTTGACAACATTTTCTACAGAAATAAAATTTTGACAAAATTTTCTATAGAAATAAGATAAGATTTTTCTATTTGTTAGTATTTTGGTAAAATTTTTTAAATAGTTGGTAGATTATTTTTGGCTCGAGTGGCAACCATGTCTGTAGTCCCTAAAATTAAATTAATCATACGCATTTATAGCATTTGGAAAATGTTTAATTTTATAAGTTATTGTTGGGAGCATTTAAATGAAAAGTTATTTTGTCAAAATTTTAATTCTATAGAAAATTTCGTCAAATTTTAATTTCTATAGAAAATTTTGTCAAAAATCTATTTCTATAGAACATTTTGTCAAAATTTTATTGCTAAAGAAAATTTTGTCAAAATTTTATTTCAATAGAAAATTTTGTCAAAATTTTATTTCTATAGAAAATTTTGTCATAATTTTATTTCTAAAGAAAAATTTGTCAAAATTTTATTTCTAAAGAAAATTTTGTCAAAATTTTATTTCTATAGAAAATTTTGTCAAAATCTTATTTCTATAGAAAATTTTGTCAAAATTTTATTTCTGAAAAAAATTTTGTCAAAATTTTATTTCTTTGGAAATTGTGTCAAAATTTTATTTCTGAACAAAATTTTGTTAAAACTTTATTTCTATAGAAAATTTAGTCAAAATTTAATTTCTATAGAAAATATTGTCAAAATTTTATTTCTATAGAAAATTTTGTTAAAATTTTATTTCTATAGAAAATTTTGTCAAAATTTTATTTCTAAAGAAAAATTTGTCTAAATTTTATTTCTACAGAAAATTTTGTCAAAATTTTATTTCTATTGAAATTTTTTTTCAAAATTTTATTTCTATAGAAAATTTGTCAAAATTTTATTTCTAAAGAAAAATTTGTCAAAATTTTATTTCTATAGAAAATTTTGTCAAAATTTTATTTCTAAAGAAAAAATTTTTCAAAATTTCATTTCTATGGAAAGTTTTGTCAAAATTTATTTCTATACCAAATTTTGTCAAAATTTAATTTCTATAGAAATTTTGTCAAAATTTTATTTCTTAGGAAATTGTGTCAAAATTTTATTTCTGAACAAAATTTTGTTAAAACTTTATTTCTATAGAAAATTTAGTCAAAATTTAATTTCTATAGAAAATTTAGTCAAAATTTAATTTCTATAGAAAATATTGTCAAAATTTTATTTCTATAGAAAATTTTGTCAAAATTTTATTTCTAAAGAAAAATTTGTCTAAATTTTATTTCTACAGAAAATTTTGTCAAAATTTTATTTCTATTGAAATTTTTTTTCAAAATTTTATTTCTATAGAAAATTTGTCAAAATTTTATTTCTATAGAAAATTTTGTCAAAATTGTATTTCTATAGACAATTTTGTCAAAATTATATTTCTATAGAAAATGTTGTAAAAATTTTATTTATTTATTTTTGTTCAATCCCAAAGGGTATTGTACGACATAAACTCATCGCCAGCATTCATAATTTATTTAAATATTTTCCAAAAACACTATAGGTGCGTATGATTTATTTTAATTCAAGGCATTGGAGGCGTATGATTTATTCTAATTTCTAAATCTACATGGAACACGGGTGCGTATAACATTTACGAAATATATTTTGTGTACAGAAAATTTATGATGAAAATACCTTTTAGAATTCTGATCAAAGTATTGAATGAAATTTATAGTGGATCCATTTCTGTTATGACCACATATAGCACTAGGCTCAACCTCCCTCAGGACGGTCCTCAACCCGCCGAAACCTAGCCCGAGGTATAACATGAAAAAAGGAACTTACAACTGTCGATAACACACTTACAAACACAAAGGGACACATACGTTGAATGAAGTTTTTTAGTTCACAGATACCTTTTCACCAATTTGTCATTGGTTTGTTATATTTTACAGATGCTCAAGTCTATATTTTTCCATTTTAATTTTTTTTTTTTAGATTTTTGGATTTATTTTTCTATTATTTTACGCAACTTTTTTCAACGACATCCTAATTTGCTTTTTTTAATCCACATCTCTAAGACTACTGTATAATATATTTCTAATGAAATTCATCTCCTATTGCATGAAAATTCTCAACGATAAAACATCGTTCTCTGTCATTTACACTTGACGCACTCAATTAATTAGTTAATGTATATGGGCATACAAAAACAAGAAAGAATTTCAGCAACATCAGCTACTTGAAAAGCCAAGAGTGCAAAATATTTTTTCGTAAGGGAAGATAGTGCAAAGAAAACCACAAATAGTATAACATTAGTTCATAAGAACATTTTCTGATGGACAGTAAACTGGTAGACACTTATTAGCCATCTCTGGCTGTTTTAAATTGTAAAAAAAAATCGGGCAATTGGTGGCATTGATGAAAATCTACTAGACTTTGAGTACGCGATTGCAAACATTTCAATGCTAATGAGGCGTAGCGTTTGAAAAGATCAAATATGTTTTTAAGTTTAAGTAACAAATCCCACCCACAAAAATCATGGGAAAGGGGCTAGTGCGAATTCTTCAAAACAGAAATGGATAAATTTTTGGAAAATTTTAATTAATTTTAGGATTTTTAAATAGAAATTAAAAAATAAGCATATGATTAATTTTTATTAATGAGGTAGCGTATAATCAATATCAATATTAAAATATAACCACAAATCCGCCTATAGCTCTAATTTCAAAATAAAAAATTTTAAAAAATTTTGGTCCGATTACCATAACATATAGGAAAAGTACCCGTATTTTTAAAAACTGTCACCCATAAATAATTTGAAATAAGAAATTTATTTCTGTCCCCTTAAGCGTATGATTTATTTTTTTTTTTAATCGAATGAGGTAGGGTATAATTAATATCAATATTAAAATATAAGTTATTTTTATGAAATATCGAAGTAAGTGATTGCGTATATTTAATAACAATTGGACGAAGAATAAGAACAACTTTCAAATACAATACTGATGAGGCACAATAATTGAAAAGATCAAACCTCTATTTACTTTTAAAAAATGGCACTCACAAAAATGGGAAAGTTTTTAAGATAGAAATTTGAAAAAAAAAAAAACTTTTGGTCCGAAATTTAGAATTTGCCACCCACAAAACAACGGAAATAAGAAAATTATTTCTGTCCCCTTGAGTGCATGATTTATTTTTTTATGAAATTTGGTAGGCTGAGGTAGCGTCTAATTTCAAAATAATTTTTGACCTATGAGCTGCATGAGTTATTTTTATGAAATTTTCGAAGTATGAGGCAGCGTATAATTAATAACAATTGGATTAAATATAAAAACAACTCTCGAATACAATGCTAATGGGGCATAACATTTAAAAGGATCAAACATATTATTAATTTTTAAAAAAATTGCAAATATGAAAAAGTTTTTAAATTATAAATTTTCAAAAAAAAAAAGAAAAACAAACATTTGATCAGATTACCATAAAAAATATTCCTGTACCACTAAGCGTATGATATATTTTTTTAATTGTAAAAACTGCCACCCACAAAACAACGGAAATAAGAAAATTATTTCTTTCCCATAAAGCGTATGATTTATTTTTATTAAATTTGGTAGGCTCAGGTAGCGTAGGTTAGGTTAGGTTAAAGTGGCGGCCCGATTAAGATTCAGGCTCACTTAGACTATTCAGTCCATTGTGATACCAGGTAGCGTATAATTAATATCAATATTAAAATATAACCACAATCCGTCTATACCTCTAATTTCAAAATAATTTTTGGCCTATGGGCTGCATGAGTTAATTTTATGAAATTTCGAAGTATGTGGTAGCGTATAATTAATATTAATAGGATGAAGAATAAAAGCAACTCTCAAATACAATGCTAATAAGGCTTGTCAATCGAAAAGATCAATCATATTTATTTTTTACTTTTCCACAAAATATGGAAAATTTTTTAAGTTAGAAATTTTCGAAAATAAAATAGCAAAATTTTTGGAAAACCATTTGGGTCCGATTATCATAAAAAATAAGACAATTATTTCTGTCCCCTTAAGGGCAGGATATATATTTTTTTACTTTTACAAAATCTCATCCAACAAAAAATGAGTAGGTTTTAGGTTAGGAATTTTCGAAGAAAATGGTAAATTTTTTGAAAATCTATATCTATACGTATACGTAATATTAAATATGTTTCAAACCAGTAGAGCGTATATGTCATGGTTATTGTTTATCTTAGCCAAGGGTACGTATAATTGATATGGTTATGGTAAGAAAATTGTATAAAACTTGTTGAAAATCATTTTGGTGCCATTGTCGTAAGAAATTACCAAATTTTTCCTTTCCCCTTAAGCGTACGATTTATTTTTATTAACCTTGTAGTGTATAATTAATGTGAATATAAATATATAACCCTAAATGCATATACGAAAAACTATTGATTGAACAATTGAATATTGGTAGAATATTTAGTGTTTAGAGGCTTATGAAAAAGTGGGACGATGAATAAAAAACTCTTGAAATACTCAAGATCGAAAAGAGATTGTTTGGTCCATGAAGCGTATGAGTTATTTTTTTTATGAAATTTCGAAGTAAGTTGTAGCGTATAAGTAATATCAATAGATATACTGGATTCATGAATTATAGCCTTCATTGTGTGTAGAAAAAGTATTAAATTTAGTAAAATATTTAATATATATATTAGACAATATGGGTGACAAGAAACCTGAGAGAAAATTTGGAAACTTAATTTTTCCTAAAAACGTAAAAATTTGGTTGATTTTTCAAGCTAAGAAAAATCTAATTTTTTTTTTGGAAAAAATCTTAATTTTTTTTTTAGGAAAAAATCGTAATTTTTTTTTAGGAAAAAATAGTAATTTTTTTAGAGAAACAAAAATCGTATTTTTTTTAGAGAAAAAAATCTTACTATTTTTCCTGTAATCTTCCACAAATTAGCGAATACGAAGTTGATAATTTTGGAAAATGTGATATGATTTAAGTAAATTTCCCTACACTATAATCACTTACAGAACATGATTGCGTATGATTAATATTATTAAATTAGTCAATTAAATATATTCAATAACTAAATATTTAACTAAGGTGGATCTATTTTAATTATCATTTTACTTCTATTTTCTATTGAGCATTAAATTTAATTTAATTCGTATCCTCTTTTCATGACAACTCAAATCAATAAACCATAAAACATTACAAAGACATCGTCCCTGAAGTTACAGTGCTGGTGCTGATGGTGAGATGAGGTTATTAATGATGTCCAACATCATCAGCCATCAACATGATGTGAATAAATTAAATGCCAAAGCTAATGGAATTATGTGATGCGAATTAAAAATAGAAAATTGTTGATTGTTAATTAAAGGAAATCTTGGTAATATATAAGGGATAAAATGGACTGTCATTGCTTGGCTAAAGCATTATAAGCAACGATGGCCATTTTACAATTATGTAAATTAAGAATTATGTTGACATTTCAGAGCATAGGGAAAGGGAAAGACAAAGCTTTGAGAATAAACGAAGGAAATATTTAGTATAGGAAAGGGAAATGTGCAAATGCTATCGATCTTTTGGATTACGTTAATTAAATTGAATATATACCATAACATTATCATAGAGAATATTGAAGTAACTAAAGTACTCAATCATTTGGCAGGGGGGTTGGAGATGAAGAATTAGATATTAAATCATTTTTAATTTTCAAAGAAAAGATTAATTCTTGGGAGGCATAGCATGATATACTAGAATGACTGGTAGATTGATTTTATTTTTAATTTTTTTGTTAATAAAAATATCCAAAATATTTGTTACCTACAAAAACAAAAATAATTTGAAACATGGAAGCGTATACGTACTATAGACCTTAAATGCGTATACGTAATATTAAATAGTTTTTTTTTTTTAACCAAATAGTAATCAATCATTGATTCGGTATTGGAGATGAAGAATTATAATTTGCATATGATGGACTAATTTTTTATAAGTATAGCCTGATGCCCCAGAACGTTTGGATAGATTATTTATAACCTTTCGTTTTTTGAAAATATAGAAAACAATTGCCGTTCAAAAATAGTCATTGGTTACGTATGAGTAATATTCTATATATCGTTTAATTAAATAAACATGTATGCGTATAATAGGACTTCTATGCGTATACGTAATATTAAATAGTTTTACAGCCATTGGAGCGTATACGTCATGGCTATTGAGTATCTTAACCAAGGGTACGTATAATTGATATGGTTTATTTAAGATCCAAGGAGTGTATACTTAATGTGTATATGTTTAAGAAAATAATAGAAAAGTTCCAATATTTAGATCAAGCAACACAGAGTGTAGTAAAAATGAATGAGAAAAACTATATTTGGTACTAAAAAATTTTGTGATTTACTACGCACTGGAAGACCAATTGTAGGAAAAAATCATTGCTGTGTCCAGTAGTCGTGTAGACTATTTATGGATTATGTTTTGTTCATGCAGAAAAAATATATTAAAGTATGGTACAATGGTCGATTTTCGAAGTGAAAAATAGCTTATTTTCGCATTTACTTATTTTAAAATAAACAAAAACGTAAATGACAACAAACGCATTCTTATTAAATTGCAAATAAATATAAATATAAAAAGGACGTTGAGTAAAATCGATTGTTTTAAAATTTTATTATTTTCAAAAAAATAACCGCGAAAATTATACGGACCTTTATATATAAAAATTTATATTAAATCGTTTCACATTTACGAAAATGCCATAAAATTCCAAATGTTCCAAAACTATGAAATTACATATGTTTTTAATAAAAAAATTTTATAGAAATAAAATTCTATTTCTTAATAATCATACGCTCCCTGTTCAAAATGAAATAAAATTACTTATTCGCTCCCTAGCTCACGTGAAACAATGTTACTCATTCGCAACCAAGGAAAAAACAAAGTAAATGAAATTAAAACAATAACGCCATAATGGATAGCACTTAAAGACATACATACAATTAACATAATATGGTTTGTTTAAGATCCAAGAAGCCTATGATTAATGTGTGACAATATATATCAATCCAGTGTTGCCGTAAAAAGAAAAAAGGTTAGTTTTCCAATGGATTGCGTTACTTATCTAAGTCCCGTGTTGTATTAGTTTAAAGGTCGCGATCCAGTAGATGGCCATAGAAAGATGACATTTTGTGTTACAAACCCTGTCTGACAGCTTTACGACATACCACAACGTTGGTAGAATTCTACAAAAAATGGTAGATTTTTTACTGTTTGGTAGATTGGTAGAATTCTTGATGTTTTGGTAGATTTTGCGAAATATTCCTCTCTAAAAATTTTCTATAGAAATGAAATTTTGACAAAATTTTTCGTAGAAATAAAATTTTGGAAAAATCTTCTATAGAAATAAAATTGGGACAAAATTGTATGTAGATATAAAATTTTGACATTTTCTATAGAAAAAATTTTGGCAAAATTTTCTATAGAAATAAAATTTTGGCAAAATTTTCTATAGAAATAAAATTGGGACGAAAAAATCTGTAGAAATAAGATTTTTGACAAAATTTTCTATAGAAATCAAATTTTGACAAAATTTTCTATAGAAATAAAATTGGGTCAAATTTTCTATAGAAATGACATCTTGGCAAAGTTTTCTATAGCAATAAATTTTTGGCAAAATTTTCTATAGAAATAACATTTTGGCAAAATTTTCTATAGAAATAACCTTATGGCAAAATTTTCTATAGAAATAAAATTTTGACAAAATTTTTTATATGTTAGAAATAAAATTTTGACAGAATATTCCTTAAAAATTTTGACAATTTTTTTTTTTGGAAATAACATTTTGATGTTTTTTTTTTTTTTTTGTTTGTTTTAAATTTGGTAGATTTTTGGTAAATTTTTATTCCAATTTTGGTAGATTATTTTTTGCACGAGTGGTAAGCGTGAATACCACGGCAGCCAAATCATGGATATTGTTGAGTCCAGTTTTTCTGCATGAGAATATTTTTCAAAAAATGACCGGCAAAATAAAGTGAAAACATAATACTGTCCTCTATATATACAAATGTAAATTAAACCATTTTACAATTTATGAATTTAAACCATTTTACAATTTCAATAAATATTCCAAAAATAGAAATGAAATAATATATTTATTAGAAATTTAAATTTATTTAAATATAAAAATTATGGAAATAAAATTATAAATGCATAATTATTATACGCTCCCTGTCTTAAATGAAATAATATTACTTATACGCTTCCTGGTCCATGCGAAACATTATTACTCATTCGCAACCAAGGAAAAAATCAACGCAGTTCACTTAGGGCATGGATTGAATAATAGAGAGAACTTAAAGTGACAAAAAAAGAGCTTAAAACTCAATTTCGAATATTAAAACCTTTTTAAACAAAATCATGGCCTTATTAGCCATGATTTTGTCCCTTTGTAGTAGCCAAAATTTTGTAATTTTTTCTCCTATTCATTTTTTTTTTCATTTTCTGTTTTTTTTTTTTTTTTGCCAAATTTTTTCTTTTCTTAATTTAGTTCTTAAATTTCAGTTTTTTAAAGTTTCCTAGTTTTGCTCCAATTCATTGAAGTGGAAATTATTTCCTCTTGTCTTTTTTTTTTTTGGTTTCTTACTAAAGAAAGTATGTGAAGCAGAAATGGTCTAGCCGCAACCCCCCCACCAAAAGAAGAAAACAAAAACGACAAACAGCAAGGCATTTACAATACTTTGAGAATCATAGCAACCAAAAAATTAAAAACGAGTAAAAAACGAAACGAAACAACAATTCTTAGTCACCTCAACAATTTTCTTTTCGTCCGTCATTTTGTGTGAAGTTTAATGCCACCAGTGGCAACTCAAGTTTTCCACTCTGTTTACTCGGTTTGTGGGGGGAAATTCGGTGGAAAAAAAAAACAAATATATTTTGTAAGAATTTCTTAGGGGTTTTCAAGCAATCTACCGAAGAAAACCACAGCCTTTTTTGTGTTTACTCATACACATGGATGGTGTATAAAGAAAAAGGCCTAGGAACAAGAAATTTTAATTACTTTAGCAAAGGAGACAGATTTCAGAAGTTTAAATTGTAATTATAAAAAACCAAAATAAGAAAACAACTTGGTTTTCTTAAAATAAAAATTAAATAAAAAAATTACAATAATTTTCGTATGCAAAATATTCCACAGGAAATTTTCTATTGAATTTCTCACACCAACAATTAAATGTAATTCTGGAAATTGTCTTTTACACATTCAAATGGTTCATATGGAAAATAATTTCCTTGGGTATGCAAAGATTAAAAATAAATACCAAAATTTTCTAATTGATAAACTTTTTGTGGAGTTTTGTAGCTAAAACACACTGAGGACCAAAATGTTCCCTCTTCTAACAAAAAGATGTTGACATTGCTATTAAGCCCTGGTATTTTACGGTAATTAACTTTATCTGTATTGCATTTGTTCAGTGTCTTCGAAAAAATATGTGTTTATTACCAGTTGATAAAAAATAATCTTCTGTTAACATTTTAAGAATTTTTTCGTCTTTCTCCAATAATTAAGTAATTTCCAACTTTGTTGGATATTAAAATTCCATTTTATGACTTTTTTTGTTCACCGGAAGTGTAATGGTTCGAAATGTTTGAATACATTTGCATTTTTAGAAGTTTTTTCAGAGGCAAGGCAAGGGTTTTGGTATTATCAAGACATAAAATATTTCTTAGAATATTCATAGAAAATTTTCTTGGGTCTGTATGTACTGAAGCTCATAAAAAAAGGGATCGTTTTCCTAGTAGTTTTAGAAAATGCCAGAAGAGGAACGATATATGCATAAGTTATTTTCCCTGTTCTATGATCACACGATTGCTACAATTCGTGGAATTCAACCAAAAATTGTAGATTTTTTATTATTTGGTGAATAGATAGATATTTGATGTTTTGGTAGATTTTGCAAAATCTCTTTTTATAATCTTTTTCTAGGAGCTTCATAAATTTTGTATAAAAATAAAATTTTGACAACATTTTCTATAGACATAAAATTATGACAAAATTTTCTATAGAAATAAAATTTTGCCAATATTTTCTAGAAAAAAAAAATTATATAGAAATAAAATGTTGACAAAATTTTCTATAGATATAAAATTTTTACAAAATTTTCTATAGATATAAAATTTTGACAAAATTTTCTATAGATATAAAATGTTGACAAAATTTTCTATAGAAATAAAATTTTGACATAATTTTCTATGGAAATACACTTTTTACAAAATTTTCTATAGAAGTAAAATTTTGACAAAATTTTCTATATAAATAACAAAAAATTACACAATTTTCTATAGAAATAAAATTTTGACAAAATTATCTGTAGAAATAAAATTTTGACAATTTTTTTTAAATAAAATTTTGACAAAATTTTCTATAGAAATAAAATCTTGTCAAAATTTTTTATAGAAATAAAATTTTGACAAAATTTTCTATAAAATGACATTTTGACAAAATTTTCCACAGAAATAAAATTTTGAATACAAATAAAATTTTTTTCAGAAATAAAATTTTTATATTTTCTATAGAAATAAAATTTTGACAAAATTATCTGTAGAAATAAAATTTTGACAATTTTTTTTTAATAAAATTTTGACAAAATTTTCTATAGAAATAAAATCTTGTCAAAATTTTTTATAGAAATAAAATTTTGACAAAATTTTCTATAAAATGACATTTTGACAAAATTTTCCACAGAAATAAAATTTTGAATACAAATAAAATTTTGACAAATTTTTTTTTTCAGAAATAAAATTTTTATATTTTCTATAGAAATAAAATTTTGACACAATTTTCTGTAGAAATAAAATATTGACCAAATTTTTTATAGAAATAAAAAATTTACCAAATTTTCTATAGCAATAAAATTTTCATTCGTTTTGTTTTGTTATTGTTGGTTTTTTTTCTTTAATCATTGTTTTTTTTTTTTTTTTTTTGATTTCAGCTTAAAACCATGCATTGACTAAACTACAAGCGTAGCTAAACCACAGAGGAAAAGAAAAAATTTTGACAAATTTTTTTATAGAAATAAAATTTTCTATAGAAATAAAATTGTTGACAAAATTATCTATAGAAATAAAAAAAACTTTCTATAGAAATACAATTTTGACAAAATTTTCTAAAGAAATAAAACTTTTTCTCTAGGTATAAAATTTTGACCAAATTTTCTATAGGAAAAAAACTTTTGACAAAATTTTCTATAGAAATAAATAAAAGTTTTCTATGGAAATAAAATTTTTACAACTTTTTCTATAGAAATAAATGTTGACAAAATTTTCTACAGAAATAAAATTGTGATAAAATTTTCCATAGAAACAAAATGTTGACCAAATTTTTTATAGAAATAAAATTTTGACGAAATTTTTTATGGAAATAAAATTTTAACAAAATTTTCTAAAGAAATAAAAATTTCCCTAGGTATAAAAATTAAAATTAAATAAAAATTTAAATTAATTTAAAATAAAAAATTTTGACAAAATTTTTTATAGAAATAAAATTTTCTATAGAAATAAAATATTGACTAAATTTTCTATAGAAAAAAAAACTTTGACAAAATTATCTATAGAAATAAAAAAAAAATCTATAGAAATAAAATTTTGACAAAATTTTTTATAGAAATAAAATTTTGACAAAATTTTTTATAGAAATAAAATTTTGACAAAATTTTCTATAGAAATAAAATTTTGGCAAAATTTTTTATAGAAATAAAATTTTCTATAGAAATACAATTATGACGAAATTTTTTGTGGAAATACAATTTTAACTAAATTTTCTAAAGAAATAAAATTTTTTCTAGGTATAAAATTATGACCAAATTTTCTATAGAAAAAAACTTTTGACAAAATTATCTATAGAAATAAAAAAAAATCTATAAAAATACAAGTTTGACAAAATTTTCTATATAGCGATAAAATTTTCACAAAAGTTTCAATTTGACAAAATTTTCTATAGAAATAAAATGTTGACAAAATAAGATTTGTTTTTGTTTGCTAGGTTTGTTTTTTGTAAAAAATTCTCCAAATTTTGGTAGATTATTTTGGGGTCGAGTGGTAACCGTGACCATGATTCGTATACGTATTTTTAATTCATTGGGACTGTAGAGCGTATGATTGGTAAAAATTATGCTTCTTTTTTATTTGTGTCAGAAAAGCAATGCTTGTACTATGATTCGTATACGTATTTCTAATTCAGTGAGTCCATAGAGCGTATGACTGTTCAAACTTATGCTATTAATAAGAAGTAGGCTAATTTTATGTTATTTTAACTTATTTTTTGCACGAAGATCTTGTTTTATTTGTCCCAGAATATTGGTAAATATTATTCCCTGTATTAGGATTCGTATACGTATTTTTTATTTACTGGGACAATAGAGCGTATGATTGTTAAAGATTATACATGTGGACTGTGTAGCGTACGATTGTTCAAAATTATGCTTATGTTATTTTGTCCCTGACTATTAACCCTTGTACCAGGATTCGTATACGTATTTCTAATTCAGTGAGACCATAGAGCGTATGACTGTTCAAAATTATGCTATTAATAAGAAACAGGCTAATTTTATATTAGTTTAAGATATTTGCACAAAGTTCTTTTTTATTTGTTTCAGAATATTGGTAAATATTATTCCCTGTACCAGGATTCGTATACGTATTTTTAATTCACTGGGTCAATAGAACGTATGATTGTTAAAGAGTATACTTAATACGAGCAATGGTTATGCAAATCACGCTTATTCTAAGCACAGAAAATATATAAAAATAATTTTGTCAATAAAATTGTTAAGCCATTTTAATTAAGAAATAATTGTATAAATTAATTTTGTGACTGAAAATCTGTCGGGATGTGAACATCAAATACAATAAATTCTTTTGTATTACACCTGTTTAAAATTTATTTTTGAGGCAACATTAAACAGGCGATTACCAAAATTTCCCCCCCAAATATGCAAGTTTTAAGAACGAATGGATGAAAACATCCTCTAACAAACGATTTTGTATTGATATAAAATTAAAGAATATATTCTAATACTCAACATCGCTCTCTCTCTCTCTCTCTACTGCTATATTTTTAATGTATTGATGTAATGGACTTCTTTATAATTTTACAAATTAATTAAAATTAATATTTCCCTAATTTGATATAATTTGATTGTTATAAATACTACATGATTTTATATTTAAAATTTTTCTTAATAAATAATACAACTCATACGCCACCTTGTATAGCCGAAATAATAGTACTCATACGTACCATGCTCTTTTGTCATATATAAATTTTTATATACGACCAAAAATTTCCCCCTCACACATGGAAGTTTTAAAAGCGAAGTTTTCTTCTTCTAACAAATCCGATGATATTGATTTAAAATCGAAGAACATTTTTTTAAAAAAATATTCAACATGGTTCTCTCCAATAGATAGACCACATCTGACAAACCACCAATAGATTTTGTGGGTCAATTGGCATTGTTCAATATTGAGAGACCACAACTACGGCAAACTACACTTGCTTGCTGGTGTTCTCCTATCGACAGCTTGAGTGAATATATGGTGTACTGGATTTTTATGGCCAAATGAATTCATGTGTAAATATTTGCCATAAATGAAATCTCCTGCTGCCAATGTGGCTCAACTCTTAGAGATTGTGAGTGAGTGTATATATGTAAGTGTGGCCTTGCACAACTACCATTATTAAACAATGAATAGAAGATATTAAATGAAAAATGCCAACATGTTCCTCTTCGTTTGTGGGGAGGGGTTACCACCTTCTACCCATCCTCCTCCTCCCTTCTGATACAGAGCATACACATTCTCTCGATATAAACCATATCCATTTGCCAGACAGCATCAAGTAAAAATCCTTGTATTTCTTTTGGTTGTTCTTTTGTATTCCCTTTGATTATTAATAAATTCGGTATTGGCGTTTTTTCTCCGTTGGCATTGCAATTTGTTCGAATTCAGCTATTGCAAGTCGTTCCTCTTGATATGATGAACGAGCTGTGGGGATTATTACTGTAAATGCAGCAGCTGCATTGACTTGCACGGCTCGGATGATGTATATCTCTCTCTCCCAAGGATTTATATGGGATTTTTTTCATTCAATGTCTTTTTTACGACCTCCTTTAGAAACTGTCTTATTTTTGGTCCTTGGCATTGTATTGCTGGTGCTTTTTTTCTTGTTTTTGGTTGAGTTATATATTGGAGTTTATGACAAAAATTTTTTGGCAACAGCTGTATGGACATGAATGAAGACAATATCGCAGGACATGCTGTGTATATTTTATAATGATGGCCCATTGTTAATATCCTGGGAAGTAGGAAGCCTTAATGCTTTTGCATTAAGCAAAAAAAAAATGTATGAGTATTTCTTTGGGGATATATAAAATCAGTGTCCGTTTTTCATTTAAGAGAAATACAAGACCGAAAAATTCCTAGCAGATTTTCTTTGTGGAATATATTCAATAACGAAGATTTGTAAACATTTTTTTGCGTAAACATTTTTTTGAAGCGAAAAAAAGTAATGAAGCGATTAATCCCGAGTGGTGATGAATCAAAATGTTACAAAAATACAAACAGGAGTAATGCAGGACTTTGGGATTTTAAGACATACAAGGAAGATCCTAGATACAATTTTATTTATAAGATTTAATATTCGCTAGTTTTAAATGATAGAAAGTCTCGTTCATCGTCATAAAATATTCAATAACTAGTAATCTTCTAAGTGGAACTGTTTTGCGTATAATTAATATTATTTAGTTGCTCTCTATAGGTATTGCAACAGGGTACGTATAAGTAATATGAAATTGTGAGTTCCATGTGGCGTATGACTAATAATATTTCTTTATTTTGAATTCTAAAAAGTAATTAAATAAATAACCTCTGTGTAAACTTTTGGGAGAAAGATATAAAAAAGGCAAACAATTACTATGCAGTTTTAATTGTGGAATATAAAATTTGTGACACAATTTTCTATAGAAATACAATTTTGACAACACTTTCTACAGAAATAAAATTGTGACAAAATTTTCTATAGAAATAAAATTTTGACAACATTTTCTACAGAAATAAAATTTGACAAAATTTTTATAAAAATAAAATTTTGACAAAATTCTCCATAGAAATAAAATGTTGACAGAATTTTCTATTTAAATTAGATTTTAACAAAATTTTGTATAGCAATAAAATTTTCTATAGAAATAAAAATTTGACCAAATAAAATGTTGACAAGTTTTGAAAACAATTTCTATAGAAATAAAAATTTGCACAAATTTTCTATAGAAACAAAGTGTTCACAAAATTTTCTATAGAAATAAAAATTTGCACAAATTTTCTATAGAAAAAAAATGTTGACAAAATTTTCTATAAAAATAAAATTTTTACAAAATCTTCTATAGAAATAAAATTTTGATAAAATGTCCTATAGAAATAAATTTTTGACAAAATTTTCTATAGAAATATAACTTTGACAAAAGTTTAGATAGAAATAAAAGTTTAGACAAAATTTTAGATAGAGAAAAAAATTGACAAAATGTTCTGTAGAAATAAAATTTTGACAAATTTTTTTACGGAAATAAAATTTCGACAAAACTTTCTATAGAAATAAAATTTTGACAAAATATTATATAGAAATACACATTTTTACAAAATTTGCTATAAAAATAAATTTTGACATCATTTTCTATAAAATTAAAATTTTAACAAAATTATCTATAGAATTAAATTTTTGACAAACAAAATGTTGAAAAATTTTCTATAGAAATAAAATTTTGCCAAAATTTTCTATAGAAATTTTCTATAGAGCCACAAAAATTCGCTAGAAGTAAAACTTTGCAAAAATTGTCTATAGGATTTAAATTGTGCAAACATTTTGTTATAGAAACAAAAGTTTGCAAACATTTTCTATAGAAATAAAATTGTGCAAAAAATTTCTATAGAAATAAAATTGTGCAAAATTTTTCTATAGAAATAAAATTTTGCAAAAATTTTCTATGGAAATAAAATTATGCAAAAATTTTCTATGGAAATAAAATTATGCAAAAATTAGTTGTAGAAATAAATTTGTTCAAAAACTGTACATGGAAACAACATTTAACAAAAATTTTCTATACCAGTAATATTTTTCAAAAATTGTCTCTAGCAATAACATTTTGACAACATTTTCTATAGAGATAAAATTTTGACAACATTTTCTATAGAAATACAATTTTTACAAAATTTTCTATAGAAATAAAATTTTTACAAAATTTTCGATGGTAATAAAATTTCGAGAAAATTTTCTATAGTAATAAAATTTTGAGAAAATTTTCTGTAGAAATAAAATTTTGACAAAATTTTCAGTAGATATAAAATTTTGAAAAGATCTCGAATAGAAATAAAATTTTGACCAAATTTTCTATAGAAATAAAATTTTGATAAAATGTTCTATAGAAATAAAATTGTGACAAAATTTTCTATAGGAATAAATTTTTGACAAAATTTTATATAGAAAAAAATTTAGACACAATTTTGTATAGAAATAAAATTTATACAAAATTTTGTATAGAAATAAAATTTACACAAATTTATCTATAAAATTAAAATTTTAAGAAAATTTTCTATTGAGATAAAATTTTGACAAAAGTTTCTATAGAAATAAAATTATTGACAAAATTTTCTACAGAAAATAAAATTTTGACAAAATTTTCTATAGAAAACAAAATTTTGGCAAAATTTTCTATAGAAATTAAATTTTGCAAAAAATTTATATAGAAAACAAAATTTTGATAAAATCTTCTATAGAAATAAAATTTGGTAAAATGTTCTATAGAAATAAAATTTTTATAAAATTTTCTATAGAAATAAAATTTTGAGAAAATTTTCTATCGAAATAAAATTTTGAGAAAATTTTCTATACAAGTAAAATTTTGACAAAATTTTCTGTAGAAAAAAAATTGCAAAATTTTCTATAAAAATAAAATTCTGAAAAAAAATTCTATATAAATAAAATGTTGACAAAATTTTAAACAGAAATAAAATTTTGACAACATTTTCTATATAAATAAAATTTTTAACAAATTTTCTGAAGAAATAAAATTTTGATAAAATGTTCTATAGAAATAAAATTGTGACAAAATTTTTTTCTATAGAAAACAAAATTTTGTCAAAATTTTCTATAGAAAACAAAATTTTGGCAAAACTTTCTATAGAAATTAAATTTTGCAAAAATTTTATATATACATAAAATTTTGCAAAAATTCTTTAAAGAAAAAATTTTGCAAAAATTTTCTATGTTTAACTGATTTTTTGACAAAATTATATTTAGAAATAAAATTTTGCAAAAATTTTCTATATAAATAAAATGTTGACAAAATTTTATACAGAAATAAAATTTTGACAAAATTTTCTATATAAATAAAATTTTTAACAAATTTTCTGAAGAAATAAAATTTTGATAAAATGTTCTATAGAAATAAAATTGTGACAAAATTTTTTTCTATAGAAATAAAATTTTGACAAAATTTTCTGAAGAAATAAAATTTTGACACCATTTTCTGTAGAAAAAAAATTTTGACAAAATTTTCTATAGAAATAAAATTTTGAAAAAATTTTCTATAGAAAACAAAATTTTGGCAAAATTTTCTATAGAAAACAAAATTTTGGCAAAACTTTCTATAGAAATTAAATTTTGCAAAAATTTTATATATACATAAAATTTTGCAAAAATTCTTTAAAGAAAAAATTTTGCAAAAATTTTCTATGTTTAACTGATTTTTTGACAAAATTATATTTAGAAATAAAATTTTGCAAAAATTTTCTATAGAAATAAAATTTTGAAAAAAAATTCCAATAGAAATAAAATTTTGACAAAATTTTCTATACAAAAAAAAATTTTGGCAAAATTTTCTATACAAAAAAAAATTGAAAAAAGTTTTCTATAGAAAGTAAATTGTGACAAAAATTTTACGACTCGAAATGTAAAATATATCCGCGAATATAATACTTGTTGCAATATAATATAAATACAAATTTTATTATATTGCAATAAAAAAATTTTGATAGTACTTAATGTTAAATTATGAAAAGATTGGCATTGCATAGATTGAAAGCCTCGAGTGCTCATGTTCAGATATATTTGTTTATTATAATTTGTAATTATAATAAATTATGTCATAAATAAAACTAAAATAAATTTATAGATTTCGTTTACTTAATTTTATTTATTATTTCCTACGTAGACCTGGTACACCGGCAAGTATAAGTAATATTAAATTGTTTGACCAATGTGGCGTATGATAGATAACAATTGTACACCGGCAAGTATTACTAATATGAAATCATAAGGTCCATATGACATATGATAATTAATATTAATATGTATATTGAAATGTTTTATTTTATTGATTATTTTTATATTCATTTAGAATTTATTTGTTATTATGGTTTTCTTTATAAATTTAATGTTTAACAAAAATTTCAACTCTTATCGCCTTACCAAAAAACCTCATTCTTTTTCAATTTAAAGGAGAACATTTTCAAAATGTATAGTCTCAGATAGTGTTTATGTTCGTCTTCCTCTTTTTTTTATTCAGTGACAGCTTAAGGTATTATATGGCCATTGTTATTGTTTCATTTTCATGGATGCCTATATGCGTCAACATAACAACTATAGCAAGGCCCATTGAGGACAATAGAGAAACTATAGACAATAACCGTAGCTAGCGGAATTAGCAGTGAAGGACAATACCGAACGGAAGTTGGAGCATTAACTTATTGCGAGCGGAAAACAAGTCGAAAAGCAAACAGGCGAGTAGGTGGGTATCTAAATGAAAGTTTAGCATGAAAGTTGCGAGTTTTCTTGTACCCCGTAGGATATTAAAAATGTGAAAACATATATTCAAAATCCTCTTTTGACGGAAGAGCTATGGAAATTATTTTTTACTTTCAAGAAACTGGGAAAAAAAGATTTTTTTTCCAATGAAATTTAAATAAAGTAGTTAATTAATTATTAATGGTATTATTGAAAAAAAAAAAATCCTTGATAGCTATTCATATTAAGTTTTGAAAAGATTGGCGTAGACTACAATTAAAAAAAAAATAATAATAATAATCCCTAGATTGCTTATACTTAATAAAAGTTTTCGAATAGATAATTTAATTTTTTAATAAAATAAATTCCTGCCAAAAATGGTCCGAGCACATAATTGCATTTTCCATTAAATAAAATTCTCTTTACATCGCTTTAATATTCATTTCCAAATATTGTCCTTCGAGCATATCTTTTTGCATTTTCTAACTAGATAAAGTGACTAGCATATATAAGTTATAATAATTAATATTACATTAAAAAACAAGAGACGAGATATTAATAATACCACAATTTCTATTTATTTTTGCAATTATTTATTATATTTAATTTATTTTGACATTTATTATTTATTGCAATCATTTATTCTCTCCAATTTATTTTTCGCATTTCAAATTTTGTTATTTCTAAATGAACAGCTAATTCTCGTCTTGTGTTGCATACAACAAGTTCCAGACTAATAATAATATTAAAACGATGAAATGGTCTTAAATGAATATATTCCTTGAATTTTACTCCCTCCCCACCAACCCCTTGCAAGAGCAACATCAGCTTTCAGTTTTTGTTGTTGTTTGCAACAATGCAAAAAACTATTCAATAAAAAAAAAAGTTTTAATTGAATTTAGTTTGTTTTAAACTAAATTTGTTGCATCTTTTCATTTTATTTCGAATGGATGTACAACAGGCTGATGTACGTACAACGTACGACCAGATGAAAACCCCCTAATTTTTTATCAAGAATGAGGCAAAAATAAAGTATTTATAATTTCGTTGTGTTTTTTTTTTAACAATAGTTTTAATTGAAATTAAAATATTCTTCCACAAACTGGTGTTAGTGGTTTAAGAATGGGGGTGCGGGGCAACTCTTTACGAGGAAAAGAGTCAGTTTAAAAGTTGAAAAGTTTTACCTAACGCTTCATCACTTCGAGAGAATTGCTCATTTTATGTGAAATTTTTAATGAGCCCTTCAGAAACAGCAGGGGTAACCTCACCACCACCACCACTGCCACTATTATTCTTCTTGGCATATAAAAAGTTCTGTGCATGTGTGCGTTTCGTTTTTTGGCAACGGAAGAGAACTATTAAAACTGTTTTCAGTGGTTTGGAGACAAAAGACATATTGGGGAAAAAATATGGCTTTTGCCAATAGAGTTTTGAAAATAAATATAATAGGATAAACACTGAGATTTAATTTGAGAAAAAATTAATTTAATTTATTTTGATTTAAAGTAAAGTAATTTAATTTAATTTAATTTAATTTAATTTAATTTAATTTAATTTAATTTAATTTAATTTAATTTAATTTAATTTAATTTAATTTAATTTAATTTAATTTAATTTAATTTAATTTAATTTAATTTAATTTAATTTAATTTAATTTAATTTAATTTAATTTAATTTAATTTAATTTAATTTAATTTAATTTAATTTAATTTAATTTAATTTAATTTAATTTAATTTAATTTAATTTAATTTAATTTAATTTAATTTAATTTAATTTAATTTAATTTAATTTAAATTTAATTTAATTTAATTTAATTTAATTTAATTTAATTTAATTTAATTTAATTTAATTTAATTTAATTTAATTTAATTTAATTTAATTTAATTTAATTTAATTTAATTTAATTTAATTTAATTTAATTTAATTTAATTTAATTTAATTTAATTTAATTTAATTTAATTTAATTTAATTTAATTTAATTTAATTTAATTTAATTTAATTTAATTTAATTTAATTTAATTTAATTTAATTTAAATTTAATTTAATTTAATTTAATTTAATTTAATTTA
The DNA here is from genome assembly GCF_050003625.1 of Haematobia irritans. Lineage (NCBI taxonomy): Eukaryota > Metazoa > Arthropoda > Insecta > Diptera > Muscidae > Haematobia > Haematobia irritans. Next base: position 39,101,090 of record NC_134401.1, on the reverse strand, counting down.
ATTTAATTTAATTTAATTTAATTTAATTTAATTTAGTTTAATTTAATTTAATTTAATTTAATTTAATTTAATTTAATTTAATTTAATTTAATTTAATTTAATTTAATTTAATTTAATTTAATTTAATTTAATTTAATTTAATTTAATTTAATTTAATTTAATTTAATTTAATTTAATTTAAATTAAATTAATTTAATTTAATCTAATTCAATTTAATTTAATTTAATTTAATTTTATTTTATTTAATTTAATTTAATTTAATTTAATTTAATTTAATTTAATTTAATTTAATTTAATTTAATTTAATTTAATTTAATTTAATTTAATTTAATTTAATTTAATTTAATTTAATTTAATTTAATTTAATTTAATTTAATTTAATTTAATTTAATTTAATTTAATTTAATTTAATTTAATTTAATTTAATTTAATTTAATTTAATTTAATTTAATTTAATTTAATTTAATTTAATTTAATTTAATTTAATTTAATTTAATTTAATTTAATTTAATTTAATTTAATTTAATTTAATTTAATTTAATTTAATTTAATTTAATTTAATTTAATTTAATTTAATTTAATTTAATTTAATATAATTTAGATAACATAATCTGTAATATTTGTTTCTGTGTTTTGATATTTCCAAATTAAATCATCAAACACCCCAGAGACTTCATACTACAGCAAGAACATTTGAAAAACATGAACTTTTCAAAGTTATCTTTTTATGATTATTTTGTGATATTATTATGGTGGCAAACAGAGCCCACTACTAACACAGAAAAATGGAATCGAGCACATTTTATGGCAAATTAGATGTGGGCAAATTGAATTCTTTATGAAAGTTAACTGTAACAAGGCAAGAGGAAAATGAATGAAGAATTGTGTGAAGGGACGGAGTGAGGGAGAGAAGGAGTGGGGACATCATCGTACAATCCTAAACTAATTTCCCCAAAGACTCCACATAACACAAGAATGAGATCAACGAAAGCATTCCTTCGACTAGCCAACGAATACCAAAGGCCTTTTCCACACCTCCTTCGAAAACCACCAAGGATACAGAAAGCCAAATATCTCATTATCCAGGAACAAGAATAAAACTTCCACCAAACGATGTTTTGGTGTGGACAGCAGCAATAACTACCTTAAAAATTAAAGGAAATTACAAGAACTACCAATAACCAGCAAGCATCTCCATCACCACCGCCACCATCGCAACCAAGATAATTTTCCTCTCCTTGAGAAGATAGTTAAGGCAACAACCATTCCTCTACCACTTGGCCATTTCTTTTGGTCATTAAAAAAGCCAAAGTGTTCGAAATGAATTCCAAAAAGCAGGAATTCTTAATGAAACCCCAAGAAATCCATTTGACAAGACTGAAGTTTTCTCGCCAACCACCTTTAACGAACAAATGCTTATTTAACCAAAGGGCGATGGCGGTGTTAATGGCATATCAACCGTATGCCAGGGCTTTGGATATTACGAAACAATAATTGAAGAAAAGACCCAACCTCCTGGTGTCATGGGTTAAAGTTATTTTCTTTTATGCTGACAGTACCATACCAACAGTAGGCAGACAATCTTGACTCAATTCATTTCCTATTTAAATTATAAAAGGAGGAGGAGGAAATTTTAAGTGTAACCATAGAGGGAAAAAATGAATATATTGACAACTTAAGTGAGCGAGAATTGATGGTTTTTGAAGAATTGGTGGAATTTGTATTTAAAGATTTTTGGATAGAATATTTCTTTAAATTTTAATTTTTAAAATTTATACACTACCCGAATACTAAATTTAATTCAATTTATTTAATTTAATTTAATATAATTTAATTTAATTTACTTTAGTTTAATTTAATTTAGTCAATTTTGTTTCAATTCAATGATAATAAATTGGAGATAAATAATATTAAAATACGAAATTCCTATTTTTAAACAGCCTTCTCAATTTATAATTTTTTGGTGTGTAAAACCACCACCATCCATTGGTTGAGCTTATACACATTATATTATGAAAAAGAGTATTCACAAGAGAGTAGCAAAACGTACTCATATTCAGGGTTGTCATTTTGGTCCAATCTGACCAAAATTGGTCAAAAAATTATTAATTTTTAAATTTTGACAAAATTGTCCACAGAAATAAAATTTTGACAAAATTTTCTATATAAATAAAATTTTGACAAAAATTTTCTATAGATATAAGATTTTGACAAAATTTTCTATAGAAATTATGTTTTGACAAAATTTTCTATAGAAATAAAATTTTGACAAAATTTTCTATAGAAAAAAAATTTTTACAAAATTTACTATAGAAATAAAATTTTTAAAAAATTTTCCATAGAAATACAATTTTGACAAAATCTTCTTGAGAAATACAATTTTGACAAAATTTTCTATAGAAATAAATTTTTGACAAAATTTTCTATAGAAATAAAATTTTGACAAAATTTTCTATAGAAATAAAGTTTACGCAAAATGTTCTATAGAAATAAAGTTTTGACAAAATTTTCTATAGAAATAAAATTTTGACAAAATTTTCTATAGAAATAAAATTTTGACAAAATTTTTTATAGAAATAAAATTTTGACAAAATTTTCTATAGAAATAAAATTTTGACAAAATTTTCTATAGAAATAAAATTTTGACAAAATTTTCTATAGAAATAAAATTTTGACAAAATTTTCTATAGAAATAAAATTTTGACAAAATTTTCTACAGAAATAAAATTTTGACAAAATTTTCTATAGAAATAAAATTTTGACAAAATTTTCTTTAGAAATAAAATTTTGACAAGATTTTCTATAGAAATAAAATGTTGACAAAATTTTCTATAGAAATAAAATTTTTACAAAATTTTCTTTAGAAATACAATTTTGACCAAATTTTCTATAGAAATAAAATTTTGACAAAATTTTCTATAAAAATAAAATTTTGACAAAATTTTCTATAGAAATAAAATTTTGACCAAATTTTCTAAAGATATAAAATTTTGACAAAATTTTTTATAGAAGTAAAATGTGGCAAAATTTTCTATAGATATAACATTTTTTGGCAAAATTTTCTATAGAAATAAAATTTTGACAAAATTTTCTATAGAAATAAAATGTTGACAAAATTTTCTATAGAAATAAAATTTTGACAAAAATTGTCTATAGAAAAAAAATTTTGACAAAATTTTCTATAGATATAAAAATTTGACAAAATTTTCAATAGAACTAAAATATTGACATCATTTTCTCTGGAAATAAAATTTTAAAAAAATTTCTATAGAAATAAAATTTTGACAAAATTTTCAATAGAAATAAATTTTTGACAAAATTTTCTATAGAAATAAAATTTTGACAAAATTTTCCACAGAAATAAAATATTGGCAAAATTTTCTACAGAAATAAATTTTTGACAAAATTTTCTATAGAAATTAAATTTTGACAAAATTTTCTTTAAAAATAATATTTTGGAAAATTTGTTACAGAAATAAAATTTGACAAAATTTTCTATAGAAAAAAAAAAATTGACAAAATCTTCTATAGAAATAAATTTTTGATAAAATTTTCCGTAGAAGTAAAGTTTTGACAGAATTTTCTATAGAAATAAAATTTTGACAAAATTTTCTATAGAAATAAAATTTTGGCAAAATTTTCTATAGAAATAAAATTTTGACAAAAATTTCTATAGAAATAAAATTTTGAAAAAATTTTCGATAGAAATAAAATTTTTACAAATTTTTCTTTAGAAATAAAATTTTGACTAAATTTTCTTTAGAAATAAAATTTTGTCAAAATTTTCTATACAAATAAACTTTTGTCAAAATTTTCTATAGAAATAAAATTTTGAAAAAATTTTCTATAGAAATAAAATTTTTACAAATTTTTCTTTAGAAATAAAATTTTGACAAAATTTTCTATAGAAATAAAATTTTGACAAAATTTTCTATAGAAATAAAATTTTGACAAAATTTTCTGTAGAAATAAAATTTTGAAAAAAAATTTCTATAGAAATAAAATTTTTACAAATTTTTCTTTAGAAATAAAATTTTGAATAAATTTTCTTTAGAAATAAAATTTTGTCAAAATTTTCTATACAAATAAACTTTTGTCAAAATTTTCTATAGAAATAAAATTTTGACAAAATTTTCTATAGAAATAAAATTTTGACAAATTTTACTATAGAAATAAAATGTTGACTAAATTTACTATAGAAATAAAATTTTGACTAAATTTACTATAGAAATAGAATTTTGACTAAATTTACTATAGAAATAAAATTTTGACAAAATTTTCTATAGAAATTAAATTTTTACAAAATTTTCTTTAGAAATAAAATTTTGTCAAAATTTTCTTTAGAAATAAAATGTTGTCAAAATTTTCTATAGGAATAAAATTTTGACAAAATTTTCCGCAGAAATAAAATTTTGGCAAAATTTTCTATAGAAATACAATTTTGACAAAATTTTCTATATAGAAATGAAATTTTGACAAAATTTTCTATAGAAATAAAATGTTGGCAAAATTTTTTATAGAAATAAAATTTTGACAAAATTTTCTATAGAAATAAAATTTTGACAAAATTTTCTATAGAAATAACATTTTTACAAAATTTTCTATAGAAATAAAATTTTGACAAAATTTTCTTTACAAATAAAATTTTCCATAGAAATACAATTTTTTACAAAATTTTCCTTAAAAATAAAATTTTGACAAAATTTTCTATAGAAATAAAATGTTGACAAAATTTTCTATAGAAATAAAATTTTGACTAAATTTTCTATAGAAATAAAATTTTGACAAAATTTTCCACAGAAATAAAACTTTGATAATATTTTCTTTAGAAATAAAATTTAGACAAAATTTTCTATAGAAATAAAATTTTGAGAAAATTTTCTATAGAAATAAAATGTTGACACAATTTTCTATAGAAATAAAAATTTGACAAAATTTTCTATAGAAATAAAATTTTGACAAAATTTTCTATAGAAATAAAATTTTTACAAAATTTTCTTTAGAAATACAATTTTGACAAAATTTTCTATAGAAATACAATTTTGACAAAATTTTCTAAAGAAGCAAAATAAAATTTTGACAAAATTTTCTAAAGAAATAAAATAAAATTAGCCCTCTCCCAAATCATCGTGTAAATTTAAAGATGATTTAAATTTCCATTAACTACTACACATATATTCCACCACCAAGCCCTTTTCCCTACCATAGTCAGCACCAATACAAGTTTGTTTGTTCTTATGAGAGTATTTGACTTTTATAAGTTTTAACTACTTTCTGTAGTAGTTAAGGGAACATGAAGTATAAACGTAAAACTGATGAAAACCATCAACTACTGAAACTAGGGGCTAATGCCAGTGCTAAACTAAAACTTAAATATGATGATGGGTTGTGGATTGGATTGAATATACTTTCGAAATCTGGACATTATCATGAGCACATGCTGAATTCCTGACCTGGCTATGGCTAACTACGAACCAGTTTTGCCGTAGACAAGATATTATCCAAAGTCGTCGTTGTAGTCATCGTTGAGCTTCTTCAAAGTAAAATGACTTTTTAAGTGTTAACTTCAAACTTTTGTAGTTTTGTTTATATTTTCACCAACACATGTACTTCGAAAGATAGTCGGGCTAAAGAGACATGGGTACTACTGGGATATAGTAGCAGTGCTAGCATCAGTGATTCTATTACTTGAGCAAGTGTTTTACTTAACGTATCAAAGTCATTTGCCTTTAGCTTAACCATGGCAGGCGATATTGGTCCGTTGAAAACAGGTCAGAGATTATTTCCCACTTGTTTTGAGAGTTAGGTATGCCATACCTAAGATTTCTGAAGTTCACAAGAGAAGTCGAAGGACCAAAATTTGTAAACCAGGATTTTTTCAACTCAATATTCAGATCGAAGCACTAAATGTTAAAGTCCTAAAACATTATAAAAAAAAATACTGAAGTTCACAAGAGAAATCGAAGGACCAAATTTTGTAACACATTGTAAACCAGGATATATTTAACTCCAGATTTAGCTTGAAGGACCAAATACGAAAGTTTTTATATTATAAAATAATATAACAAAAAACCTGGAGCTCACAAGAAAAATCGAAGAATTTGTTTAACAGAAGATTAAGCTCGAAGGGCCAGAACTGAGTGAAATATCTAATAATCGTAAAGAAAATCGAAAAGTCGACGGGAATTGTTAAGGTCACAATTTACCCCGAAGGACCAAAATTTTTAAGTGAGGTTAACTGGTCGAAGGACCAAACTTTTTAACTATGACTGTATGAGAAGTTACGTAATCATCAAAGTGAACAGTCAACTTAGGACCAGAGACAATAAAAACACAGGAGAACAAAACTGTGAAGAGAAACTGCGTCAATACGTGGCAGTCATGAGGAAAATTTCTCTAATATCACGCAGTTTTTGTCGGCGCTTCTCTCAAATATCATACAGTTTGCGTCGGCATCACCCAGTTCAATTCTCTGCCGACTTTACGAAACGTAAAGAAAGTAGGATTTAAAACCTACTTTGTAGTAACAAATGTTCTTTTTTATAAATGCTTTAATTTCATTAATTTTTTTGACAGACAATTTGAAATTATAACTGCCGATGCCTTTATAAAAAAATTGATCAAAAAAGCGTTTCGACCGCAACGTCGGTAATACCAAAGCTATAGGCATTGCGCGACATCTGTACGGTTGACATTTGTTGTTTTTGTAGAAGAGAAATTTTCGTCCTCTTGTGTTTTTATTCTCTCTATTAGGACTATTCCAAAAGTTGCCATTTTCAAATTGTGGGATTTATTTAGCTCGAAGGTCCACTTTTCAGCTTAGCGAAGCACCAACAATTTTAAGTGAAGTTAGCGCTAAAATCAGTTCGAGGGTCCAAATTTTTTAGCTCTAAAATAAGTCCGAAGGACCATATTTTTTAGCTCCAAAATAAGTCCGAAGGACCACATTTTTCCATAGGGCTGTATTTGTTACCTCGAAGGAACAACATTTTTATCGTCTGTTTTAGATTTAAAATATAAGTGGGAGTAGACCAAATTAAGTTTGAAGGACCAATTATGGACTAGGCATTGTGTAAAAAGTCAACTTTGACTTAATCTAAAAGTTGCCATTTTAAAATTGTGGGATTTGTTAAGACCAAACATTAGCTCGAAGGACCAAAAATTTTAAGTGAAGTTAGCTCTAAAATCTGTTAGTAAGACTAATTTTTTTTACCAACACTATATGAAAAATTTGGTAATTGTAAATCTAAAGATTGTAAGCAGTAAGCAGTAAATGGTTGAGTTTCGTTAGACTTTTTTAGTGCAAAATTTAATTCGAAGGACCAAATTTTTTAAGTAGGGTTTAGTTAGCCTAAAAATCAGTTCGAAGGACCAAATTCTTTATTAGGACTTTATAAACAATTTGCTTGATCATGAAACTAGGTATTGTAACCAGAATCATAACGACGACTTTGTGAAGCCCCAAATATGGCTCGAAGGACCAAATTGTGCAAAGGAGCCATTTTCGTAATAAGACATTTTGTGCAATACGGCTGTATGAAAACTTTGGTAATCGTGGCTGTAGGTATTGTAGTCAGAATCGATGGGAATTGTTAAGCCAAAAATAAGCTTGAAGGACCAAATTTTATTATTTTTTTAGTGGGATTTGGTTAGCCCAAAAAAGGGAGCCACCATGGTGCAATGGTTAGCGCCTTGCATACATAGGCTCGTAGGTTCAACCCCAGTTTCGAACGAACACCGAAAACCATTTTAGCGGTGGATTATTTATACCCTCTCAATAATACTGGTGACATTTCTGAGTGTTTCAAAGCTTCTCTGAGTTTTTTCACCGCAATGTGGAAAGCCGTTCGGACTCGGCTATAAAAAGAAGGTACCTTTGCATGTAGCTAAATATAGAATCGGGTAGCATTCAGTGTTAAGAGCGAAGTTCACCACTGTGGTATCACATTGGACTGAATAATCTATGTGAGCCTGAAACATCGGGTTGCCACTATACCTTACCTAACATATTCCAAAATAAAACTTGAAGGACAAGTTTTTATATTGAGATTTGTTTAGGGGAAAATTTTTGGGAAGCCCAAACTATAGCTCGAAGGACCAAAATTATGCAAAACGAATGTGTGATTTGATTAGCCCAAGATTCACTTCGAAAGACTAATTTTTGTAATATGAGCAATTTGGAAATCATTTGAAAACGGGATCTAAGAGTCGAATTTTTCTGCGTTTTGTTAAGCTGAATATTTAGGTCGAAGGACCAACATTGTGGCAAGTTTTTATATTGGGTTTTGGTTAGCGCAAAATTCTCTATGTGGGGGCTATTTAGAGTTTTGGATCAATACGGAAGAATTTGAGTTTTTGCTTAGGGTTGAACATCGAAATCTAGTACCGAATTTGAGGCAATTCGGATGGGTATAAGCATTCACGACGCTTCAGATGCCAAAACTGGGAATCGATCTGTATGTGCGGATGTTCCCGGCGAAATTTAACCATGAAAGACAATATTTATACTTCGTGGGATCTCAGACCAATATTTCTTCGAGTAACAAATAAAATAGCAACGTAGTATAAGATGTTGGGTATAAAAATTCGACTTTAGTTGGAATTTGTGAACTCCATAATTAAGCTCAAAGGACCAAATTGTGCAACAATTTCTATTGGGATTCGGACGAACTCGGTGTTCAAAGTCGACTTTAGTTGGAATTTGTAAGCTTAGAGGACCAAATTTTGTAAGACCAAATTTTGTAACAATTTCTATTTTGATTCAGACGAACTCGGTGTTCAAAGACGACTTTAGTTGGAATTTTGAACTTCATAGTTAAGCTCGAAGGACCAAATTGTGCAACAATTTCTATTGGGATTCGGACGAACTCGGTGTTCAAAGTCGACTTTAGTTGGAATTTGTAAGCTTAAAGGACCAAATTTTGTAACAATTTCTATTTTGATTCAGACGAACTCGGTGTTCAAAGACGACTTTAGTTGGAATTTTGAACTTCATAGTTAAGCTCGAAGCACCATTTTTTTTTCTATTGGGATTCGGACAAAATATTTCAACTTTATGTTCATAAACTTTGGGGTTGTAAACAGAACCAAATGTTGACTATTACAATACAAAATTGAGTTTTAGATTTTTCCGAATATTCAGCTCGAAGGACCAAATTTTTATTAGAAATATATAAACAATTGGGTACTCATTAAACTAAACTTTCAACTTCTTTTCTTTTCTCTCCCGAAAAATCCCAAAGTCCACAGAGTCCACGAATTGTTTTTTGTTTTTATGTCCCTATCTGCGAAGGGCAGCCCTATTTTGAAGTAATTTTTCCACAATTTCTACACAGTAACATCTGTTGTATTTCTGAGAATTGGCTCACAGTATTACCATAGGCAATCTGCGTTATCTAAATGAAACCGGAGAAACGGCACTGCTGGATAGTAGCTACTTCACCAAAACGGAAATAAGTAACCGAAGAATATAAGAAGTTTTCTTTGCATAATAATGATATAATCAAACTTTTCCATCCAACGCTAGGTAAGGCTAAAGAGAATGAGAACGGCAATGGTAAATGGAGTTTTTTTTTCTATTCCTTATATAAAAGGACAATAATAAGTGGCAATTTTCATATATTTGTCGCCCTCTGTTTTATGGAATTATTTTTAAGTGAGTGAAAAAAAGCTATGGAAAATTGCAATGTTAAAATGGCAAAGTTGATGAAATGAAGCAGGTTGTGATGTTTGCCATAGATTCTCCCACACTCAAGGACCAACAAGCTGGTATAAGGACCAAATGCTTGGTACTTCTTGATGACAAAACTAAGTGAAGTGATGCAATGAAAAGCAAGAAAGTGAAATGGGGTTTCCTCGAAATCATTTCCTAATTAGTCTATTAGAATTTATTAAAAAAAAATGTTCTTCATTACGATTGCTTAAATTTTGCTCATATTTCCTTTTCTTTGACATACATTTTGAACGACAAACATCTTGGAAAGTTCTTTGCTCGTACTCTGAATAAACCAAGTGGTTATGTATATAATAAGCCCTTCCAAAAAAAAAAAAAAAGAAACAGGCTAAATACATAAAGGTAAAAGCAATTAAGAAATTTATTTGCCTAAAACACTTGACCCACTTCAAAGCAAAGGACAAAAAAAACGACTAAAGCAATGGCTGGCGACAACCCAAAAAAGTACATACTCAGAAAAGACAAGAACACATGGAATTTCATGTGAGGGGGAATCTCGTTCATCTAATCAAACAAACGATGCAAGGAGTTTTAGTCCACAAGATTTAAATCGTTCTACTAGATGCGAAGCAAACAATTTTTAAACATATTTTATTTAATAAAAAAAATCTTTGAAAAGAAAAATTTTTATATTGTGGTCGAAGGACCATTTGTACTGACTCACACCACAAATTTCCAATGATAAGATGTCCGCTTTTCCATGATAAGAGAACCATTTTTCATTGGTTGAAAGATCATGAGCGAAAGACCATCATATCTTGATGGTCGAAGCAAACAATTTTTAAACATATTTTATTTAATAAAAAAAATCTTTTAAAAAAAATTTAAAATTGTGGTCGAAGGACCATTTGTACTGACTCACACCACAAATTTCCAATGATAAGATGTCCGCTTTTCCATGATAGGAGAACCATTTCTCTTTGATTGAAAGATCATGAGCGAAAGACCATCATATCTTGATGGTCGATGGACCGTTTTTTTAAGTCATTGACAACTTAGAGGTACAGATTTTTGAATCGAAGAAAAATTGATCAAAAAGTTTCAAGACTTTTCTTTCCAAGCGATTACAATTTACTTTTCAATGATCGGCTAGCGATTACAATTTACTTTTCAATGATCGGCTAATTTTCTTAATTAAGTCGAAGGACCATTTTGTAAATTTCGAATTATGTAAAAGTTTCAAGACTTTTCTTTCCAAGCGATTACAATTTACTTTTCAATGATCGGCTAGTTTTTTTAATTAAGTCGAAGGACCATTTTGTAAATTTCGAATTATGTAAAAGTTTCAAGACTTTTCTTTCCAAGCGATTACAATTTACTTTTTAATGATCGGCTAGTTTTCTTAATTAAGTCGAAGGACCATTTTGTAAATTTCGAATTATCTACAAGTTTCAAGACTTTTCTTTCCAAGCGATTACAATTTACTTTTCAATGATCGGCTAGTTTTCTTAATTAAGTCGAAGGACCATTTTGTAAATTTCGAATTATGTAAAAGTTTCAAGACTTTTCTTTCCAAGCGATTACAATTTACTTTTTAATGATCGGCTAGTTTTCTTAATTAAGTCGAAGGACCATTTTGTAAATTTCGAATTATCTACAAGTTTCAAGACTTTTCTTTCCAAGCGATTACAATTTACTTTTCAATGATCGGCTAGTTTTTTTAATTAAGTCGAAGGACCATTTTGTAAATTTCGAATTATGTAAAAGTTTCAAGACTTTTCTTTCCAAGCGATTACAATTTACTTTTTAATGATCGGCTAGTTTTCTTAATTAAGTCGAAGGACTATTTTGTAAATTTCGAATTATCTACAAGTTTCAAGTCTTTTCTTTCCAAGCGATTACAATTTACTTTTCAATGATCGGCTAGTTTTCTTAATTAAGTCGAAGGACCATTTTGTAAATTTCGAATTATGTAAAAGTTTCAAGACTTTTCTTTCCAAGCGATTGCAATTTACTTTTTAATGATCGGCTAGTTTTCTTAATTAAGTCGAAGGACCATTTTGTAAATTTCGAATTATCTACAAGTTTCAAGACTTTTCTTTCCAAGCGATTACAATTTACTTTTCAATGATCGGCTAGTTTTCTTAATTAAGTCGAAGGACCATTTTGTAAATTTCGAATTATTTATCCAAACAGCTATTTATTGTCGGTTCTATTTTCTCTACGTTGAAGGACTATTTTTAATTTTTCTACATATAATTTCTAAACCATGCAGAAATTAATTACATACAAACTGAAAAATAATTTTGTCTTTCGTAGGATAACAGTCTTGGATTTATTTTTGAACCATTTTCAATGGTCGAAGAACCCGTTTTCTTTGTTCGAAGTGCCAGTTTTCTACGATTGCAGATCTTTGCAAAATTTAAAGAGGTCGAGTTTAATACTTCTTTGATCGAAGGATTATTGGAAAAATTGGAAATATTTCTAGACCACCAAAAATTTTTTTTTTCCAGGTTGTGGGAACATTCTCCCTTGGTCGAAGGACCATTTTTCTGTGATTGAAGGCATGCCGAAATATAATTTCTAAACCATGAACAAATTTATTATACATGTGCTGAAAATCAGTTTGTCATAGGTTAGGTTAGGTTAGGTGGCAGCCCGATGTATCAGGCTCACATAGGCTATTCGAAGGATAATTGAAAAAATTGGAAAATTTTCAAAAAAAATTTCCAAGTCCTGAGAACATTCTTCCTTGGTCGAAGGACCATTTTTCTGTGATTGAAGGCATGACGAAATATAATTTCAAAACCATGAACAAATTTATTATACACGTGCTGAAAATCAGTTTGTCATAGGTTAGGTTAGGTTAGGTGGCAGCCCGATGTATCAGGCTCACTTAGACTATTCAGTCCGTTGTGATACCACATTGGTGAACTTCTCTCTTATCACTGAGTACTGCCCTATTCCATGTTAAGCTCAATGACAAGGGACCTCCTTTTTATAGCCGAGTCCGAACGGCGTTCCACATTGCCGTGAAACCACTTAGAGAAGCTTTGAAACCCTCAGTGTGCCATACCTCCCACAATGGAAAAAAACTATATATCCAGTGTGTGAACGATCAAAATCGAAGAGTTTTCTTAGGATTTACGAGTAATTTTCAATTGTCGAAGGACCTGTTTTCTTTGTCGAAGGACCACTTTTTTTACCATGGGAATTGAAAATGGTAGAATTTCATACTTCTTCGAGTGAAGGACGATTCATTAAAATATTAAAAAATCATCTAGATCACCAAAAACCTTTATCGGGTCGGAAGACCATTTTCCCATGGTCGAAGGACCATTTCTCTATCGTCGAAGGACCATTTTTCAATAATCATCGAAAAAGGACCATTGAGCCGAAGCATCAGTCTTTCAGGATAATAGATCCATTTTTCAATGGCTGCAAAACAATTTATATATGGACAAAGTACAACTATTAAAATTTGACTCAAAAATGAAGCCATCGAAACCGATCAATTCTTATATGTTTAAGTCAAAACTACACTTTTAAGGATCAACTGCGATGTAGTGCAAACAACACTGTATTCCAACATCAACAGGTTAGTAGGCTAGGGTACAGAGGATGAAACCAAATGGGTAGAAAGTGAGTTGGGAGTTGGTTTCCACACTTCCAGCATCAACGTCTTCGAAAGAGTGATTTTGAAGAATTGTAGAAATATTTAATTTTTTCCTGGTAGAAGACCCTTATTTTTTCAATCGTTGTAACCCTTTTCGAAGGTTAAAGAGCCTTTTCCCTATTACCTTTAATTTTTCGGCAGAACAAGTTTTCTCCCTGATTGTCGGCCCATTTTCAAAACTTCATGTAATGAGCCTTTTTCCTATTACCTTCAATTTTTTGGTAGAACAACTTTTCTCCCTGATTGTCGGCCCATTTTCAAAACTTCATGCCATAATACTTTAGAATAATGTCAATCATCAGATGGTTTCGGCTAGGCGATTGAATATTTCATCAGAGCTGAAAACAAGATCTCAATTCGAAGCACCATTTTTTTATTCTACTTCTTCATGTTCGTAGGACAGTTTAAAACAAATTTGCCCTGATCGAAAGACCATTTCTTGTGGGGTATTTCTATCACATCTATATTGGCCGAAGAACTATTTTTCTACCGAAAAATACCTCTTTTTTATTGGTCGAAGGACCATTTCTTTTAGAAATATGTTTCTCCTTTTTATAGTTCTAAAAATTATTTTTTATAACCTGATAATGCTTAAAAAAGTTTACTTGCTAGATCGATTAGTCGAGATTATATTCCACTGTTAAGCTTTTGAATATTTCATCAGAGCTAAAGAGAATATCTCTCGAAGCGAAGGACCATTTCTTTTGACGATTTTGATAATCGAATATAAAAATCTTGATGCTCGTAGGACCGTTTAAATTGAATTTTCCTGGTCAAAGGACCATTTCTTCTGCTGTCTTTAAAAAAACTCTTTATATTGGTCGAAGGACCATTTCTTCTACTGTCTTTAAAAATAATTATTTATCTCCACTTTTATGGTTTTTTAAGATTAGTTAAAAACGTGAATATAATAAATTTGATTTACAATATTTCGATTATGCAACACATTCGAGCAGTGAATTGAATTTTCTTGGTCGAAGGACCATTTGTTGTACGGTATTATATAGGAAGCCGGACCATTTTTCTATGGTATTGAAAACACATATTTTACATTGGTCGAAGGGCCATGTTTTACTGTATGAGCTGTCTGAGCTAAAGGTAATATCTCGAGTCGAAGGACCATTTATTATCAATTGTAATAATTGTATTTCTTTATGTTTGCAGAACCGTTTCAAGAGAATTTTCCTGGTCGAAGGACCATTTTTTTTGTATGTATTTAAATACCCCATATTTTGAAGGATCATTTTTCTACTGTAGTTAAAAAAACAAAAAATTCTTTTGTATTGGTCGGAGGACCATGTTTTACTGTATGAGCCGTCTGAGCTAAAGGTAATATCTCGAGTCGAAGGACCATTTTTTGTCAATTGTCATAATTCTATTTCTTCATGTTTGCAGAGCCGTTTCAAAAGAATTTTTCTGGTCGAAGGACCAATTTTTTTTATGTATTTAAATACACTCTATTTTGAAGGATCATTTTTTTACTGTAGTTAAAAACACAAAAAATTCTTTTTTATTGGACGAAGGACAATTTCCTCTACTGTATTTAAAAATAATTATTTTTCTCCACTTTTATGGTTTTTTAATATTAGTTTTAAAAACGTGAATATAATAAAATTGATTTACAATATTTCGATTATGCAACACATTCGAGCATAGAATTGAATTTTCTTGGTCGACGGACCATTTTTTGTACGGTATTAAAAAACAAACCCTATATTGGACGCCGGACCATTTTTCTACGGTATTGAAAACACATATTTTGTATTGGTCGAAGGACCATGTTTTACTGTATGAGCCGTTTGAGCTAAAGGTAATATCTCGAGTCGAAGGACCATTTTTTGTCAATTGTCATAATAGTATTTCTTCATGTTTGCAGAACCGTTTAAATAGAATTTTTCTGGTCGAAAGACCAATTTTTTTCGTATGTATTTAAATACACTCTATTTTGAAGGATCATTTTTCTACTGTAGTTAAAACAAAAAAAAAACTCTTTTGTATTGGTCGAAGGACCATTTCTTTTATTATTTTTATTTCTTTCCTCTTTTATGTTTTATGTAAAGTATAGTTTTTAAAACTTGAATATGCTTAAACCGCTTTATAAAGTGGTGTATTCTATCGATCATTGAATTGTATTTTCGTGGTCGAAGGACCATTTTTTTTTTGTTGTACGGTAGTCAAAAACCCTGTGTATTGGTCGAAGGAACATTGTTCTACAGAATTGAAAGCACTTCGGTATGTTGGCTCGGGAGCCACCGCGATGCAATGGTTAGCATGCCCGCCTTGCATACACACAAGGTCGTGGGTTCGATCCTGCTTCGACCGAACACCAAATAGTTTTTCAGCGGTGGATTATCCCATCTCAGTAATGCTGGTGACATTTCTGTGAGTTTCAAAGCTTCTCTAAGTGGTTTCACTGCAATATGGAACGCCGTTCGGACTCGGCTATAAAAAGGAGGAGGAGGTTAACATGGAATCGGGCAGCACTCAGTGATAAGAGAGAACTTCACCAATGTGGTATCACAATGGACTGAATAGTCTAAGTGAGCCTGATATATCGGGCTGCCACCAACCAAACCCATGTTGCTCGAAGGACCATTTCGATCATTGAATTGAATTTTCTTGGTCGAAGGACCATTGTTTTGTACATCTTTATGCTCGAAGGACCATTTTTTTTCAACAGTAGTTAAAGAAGAACTATGTCGCCACCTGTAAGGACTATTTTGGAGCCTTGAAGGTGCTTAAATTATTTAACTTTTTTTAATTATGCAACACCTTCTAGCATTCCACAGATAGTTTTTCTTACTCACTACCAGTTTGGTCTCTTACAAAATTTGCCAGAATATTCAAAAACGTCCCAGTAAACTTAATGGAAATACCATACTGTGGTTGGATTTCACAAAAGTTATTACCCCCTAGTATTGCAGACTAAAACCTGATGTAATTAGTTATGATGCCAAAACTAAGAACAAATAGCAAATGATTGCATTTAATAGTAAGCCAAGAGTATTAAGGACCTTCGTTCATCCTGTTCTGGAATTTTCATATGATAAAGTTTACATAACTTTTACACTGCAGCTTCTTGATGAATGCTCTACTCTATGAAATTTACACTTTTGTGGTGGGAGTTTAGGTGCAAAGGATAGTGGAGATTCGAAAGTTTTCAAGGAACACTTAGACACACACACACCGACAACCACCAAACTTATTCTATTTGTTTTAAGTAGAGAAAACAGAGATAAAGTGAATGGTATTAGTAATTGGAAGGAATGCATGGAAATATGGAAATTCTAAAGCAACAAAGAAAGGACCTTTCCACACAAGTCAGTCAGTTAGGAAGATCTATTTTGCCAAAGACCAAGACTAAGGAATGTTCTGTATTTGTTTTAGTGAAATATTTTTTTGTTGTTTTGGTTTCTTATTTGCTATACAAATTGTCAGTATTCATTAGGAAATCATCTCTACTACTTACTGTATTGCTGAGCGCGTGTTCCATAGAGTGGCTCCTGAAGCAAAGGTGAACGTCCATTGGTAATTTCTTTAACTAAAATTAAAGAAGAAAACACCAAACAAAAAAACCAAATTAGAAAACAGTCGGATATCTTACGAAACAAAACAAGAAACAAAAAAAAACAAGAGAATTTAGTGAACTACCCTAATGTATTTGGAGAGGGGAAAGCACACAGAGAGAGTGAGAGTGAGAGAGATAGAGTAGATTTTATATTTAACTTGCGAAAAACCAGACATTCAAAACCCATCACTCTTGCATAGGAACGAAAGGGTTATAAATTTGCTTGAATGGAACCACCAGCACCAGTATTTTTTAATTAGGAAACAAACTATACCACCAGTCAATCTCTTCAAAGTTCAATTAGAAGCACTTGAGCTATAAACTCACAATTGGATACAATTCAACAGTTTGGGTCTTTGATGAATGAAAACTCAATAAACCACCATCGCCACCACCACCACTACCATTGCCATCACTCTCCTTACCTCCTGGCAATTTAAAATTCACTATTCTCGGTCCCATCCCAATCAGCCAACACTTCAACACTGTTTGAATTTTCCCCCATTGAGATTTCAATAATTTTACATTTCTATAGTACATTTAAAGTATTTGATTTGTAACGAATCATTATGGAAATAAACGAATTGGAATTTTCAATGGTCAATATGAGTGAATTGAGAGGGAAAAGATAGAGTATTACAAAAATAATCATCTATTTCAGGTCAGTTAACATAAGAGGTGGCGCCATCATCAAATGCATTTGCTTTATCATGCAAAACTTTTTTTATTTTGTTTTTTATTGTACAAAAAAAAAAAAACAAAAAAATAAAATAAAAATATATGTATAATTCAATATTTGAATATTTTCTAATTGGTGAAATTTTTCAATTTGATCAACTTTCATTCAGCTCGAAGGACCATTTCTAAATTGGGAAAAAAATAAATTTCTTTCTAGTCAAGAATTTATAGAACAGCTTATCTTGAGCTCTAAGAACCATTTTGTTGGGAACGAGAATTCCTGTAAGAGCCATCCATAAGAAATATTTCCCCAATCTTTGAGCGACTATGACTAGAAACCATTTTGGGATTCTGCGAAGGCTATTATCTACTGCACGAAAGTCCAATTATAAAACAGCCCCTCTGTAGCTTGAAGGACCATTTTTCGATGAAAAGCGAACGAAATTTCGTGTAGAAGCCGTCCATAAGAAAGATGTTCTCAATGTTTGACGAACTATGACTAAAAGCCATTTTAAAGTTCTCCGAAGGCCATCTGTCTGTAATAGTCTTATCCACTGCAAGAAAGTCCAATTAAAAAAAAAAAAAAAAAAAACATTTCTTGAGCTCGAAGGACCATTTTTCGATGGGAGGCGAACAAGATTGCTTGTCTCCGAAGGACCCTCTACTATTGTCTTATCCGCGAAAATCCCATTACTTTCTATTCAAGTATTATAAAACATTTTTTTTTTGGACCTCGAAGGACCAATTCCCAAAGGGCTTTTTCAAGTTTTATTTCAAGGACCATAGAATAATGGTTTCATTCATGAGAATGAATTCCTGTAAGAGCCATCCATAAGAAATATTTCCCCAATCTTTGAGCGACTATGACTAGAAACCATTTTGGGATTCTGCGAAGGCTATTATCTACTGCATGAAAGTCCAATTATAAAACAGCCTTTCCGAAGCTTGAAGGACCATTTTTTGATGGAAAGCGAACGAAATTTCCTGTAGAAGCCGTCCATAAGAAAGATTTTCTCTATATTTGAGGAACTATGACTCGAAGCCATTTTAACGTCCTCCGAAGGCCCTCTGTCTGTAATAGTCTTATCCACTGCAAGAAAGTCCAATTAAAAAAAAAAACATTTCTTGAGCTCGAAGGACCATTTTTCGATAGGAGGCGAACAAGATTGCTTGTAAAAGCCATCCATAAGAAATAATTGAGAAACTGTGAGAAACCAATTTCATGTTCTCCGAAAGCTAGAAACCAAGAAATTAAAAAAAATTAAGTAAAAAAAAAATCATTTCTTGAGCTCGAAGGATCATTTTTCGACTGGAGGCGAAAGAGATTTCCTGTAAAATCCATCCATAAGAAATAATTGAGAAACTGTGAGAAATCATTTTCATGTTCTCCGAGAGCTATTAATATGGCCGCGAAAAACCAACTACTTTCTATTCAAGTATTATAAAACATTTTTTTTTTTTGACCTCGAAGGACCAATTCCCAAAGGGCTTTTTCAAGTTTTATTTCAAGGACCATAGAATAATGGTTTCATTCATGTTTTTTGAGCTCGAAGGACCATTTTTTCAATGGAATAGGAACGAGATTTTTTTCAAGAGGCTTAGAAGCTTAATAGGGTTTATTTTATTGCATGATAGCATATCAATACCACCAACGTTTATCTTTAATGGCAATCCATTAGGATTGCTATTAAGGGACGTTGAATTTCAAGAGCAAGTAACCATATGCAGATGCTCCATCAAGCATTGGTCTTGTCCCCGAAGACAATTTTGCCTTATCTACTACACGAAAGTCCAATTACTCTCTAGACAACAATTGCAACACTTCCTTTTTCTTCAGTTCGAAGGACCAATTTCCAATCGTTTTCATTCAGCTCGAAGGACCATTTGTTAATTTTCAAAGGAAATTTCTTTCTAGTTAAGTATTTATAAAAAAAAATATCTTGAGCTCGAACGTCCCCTTATTGAGGAAGAAGGAAATGCGATTTCCTTCAACAGGATAGGGAAGGGGGAACTATTTTCCATTGAAGCATATTCGATTTTTTTTATTACAATTTATGATGACGATACCGTCAATGTTTTTTGACAATGTCCATCTATTAGAATGATTTTCCAATAATTCGGGGACCATAACTACAATGACCAGGCAACCATATTTAGGTGCTCCTGCAACCATCCATTAGAAAGATTTTCCCATTAATTGAGGGGCAATGAATATCAAGACCAATGGTACACAGAAAAAAATTTCACGAAAAATTTTCCAATTAAAATTTTAATTGAGTTTCAAAAAAATATTCAATTACAAATTTAATTGAATCAACAATTTTTTTAATTGAAACAAAAATCAATCACAAAAATTAATATTATTAATTAATTTTTTAATTGGATCAATTAATTTTTAATTGACCTTCAATTAATTTTTTAATTGATACTATCATTTCTGTGATTGAAGACATTTCAATTAAAAAATTAATTGGATCAATTAATTTTGTGATTGAATCAGAATTTTTTTTTGTGTGTAGCCAAAGCATCCTCAAATGGTTACTTGGTCCTTGGAGGGCTCGAAGGACCATTTTTTTATTGCGAGGATGGATATTTACATTCTGTCTAAGAAGGCTATTTTAAAAATGCCTAGCCGGCAATATTGTAATGGTTCACAAATTTCACAATAATTAGAGAACAGTTTTTCTATTGCTGAAGGTCCATTTTTCTACTACTCGAACAATCATATTCATATTTTATACGCTTATTCGTATGTTTACAGGAGTTTCGGGTATTTTTTTTTTATCAAGAAAGTATTTTGGAGCGTTTGAAAAATAATATTTTAATGATAAATAAAATAGCAAGTGGTCGAATAACCATTTTTTGTGAGGGAGAAATCATTTAGTTTAAGTGTAACAGGACCATTTTAATAAAGCTTAAGTGGTCCAAATTAACAATAAATAAAGATATCTTTTGCTTCACAGACCAAGGGAGCATTCTTAGAGTACTCGAATGGTCATTTTTGGATTACTCGAAGGACCATTTTTCTTATTAAAGGGAGCACATTTTCGAACATTTGTTTACTGCAATGTTTGAAGCAATAGTTCACTTCAGCGAACAAGAAATCATTATTGGTAGTACTCGAAGGACCATTTTGGCCTACTCGAAGGACCATTTTGGCCAGTTTTGAACTAATCCAAGGATTATCTTTTTTACTAATGGATTGCGATTTGCGAAGATTTTTTAGTGTAATCTTTGAAGGGCTATTGCTCTACAGACCAGGGAACCATTCTCGGAGTACTCGAAGGACCATATTCTCTTACTAAAGGATGGAGATTTTAGAAAAAAGAATACTGCAATGTTTGAGCACTACTGCAGCAGAGCTCAAGAAACCATTCACGTAGTACTCGAAGGACCCTTTTGGCTTACTCGAAGGACCACTTTGGCCTACTTGAAGAACCATTTTCGAACTACTCGAGCACCATCTTTCATACTAAAGGATGGAGATTTTCGAAGATTTTTTTTGTAATGTTTGAAGGACTATTGCTTCAGAGGCCAAGGAACTATTTTTGGAGTACTCGAAGGACCATTTTTGAACTACTCGAAGGACCATTTTTGGAGTACTCGAAGGACCATTTTTGGAGTACTCGAAGGACCATTTTTGGAGTACTCGAAGGACCATTTTTGAACTACTCGAAGGAACATCTTAGCGAAGTCTTTTTAATGTAGTGTTTGGAGGGCTATACAAGGAATGGTCCTTCGGAGTACTCGAAGGACCATTTTTAGAATACTCGAAGGACCATTTTTAGACTAATCGAAGGACCATTTTGCTTTCTAAAGGATGGAGATTCTTTCGAAAAATACTGGCAATTTTGATCTAATAGGAGAATAACCAATTTAAATGGTTCGATCATTATTTCTATTTACAATATAATTTATTTGTTTATAATATTTTTTCTTAGGGAAAAATTTTATATTATCTTATTTTAAAAAATTATATATTATCTTATTTTTTATGTTTATAAATATTAAAAAAAAATAAAAATAGTATGAAGCTTTTGAATAAAAAGAAATCATTTCCTTAAAAATCTTTATTTGCATGTATGAGCTCTGTATTTGATATACATATATATTTTTTTTGGACAACAGATGTGAATGAACGAGAAAGTCGAACAAAAACCAAAATTATCAAACTTGAGGCAGGTCAGTTAACACAAGTGGATTTGCTGGTTTCTGTAGAAACACTCAGTTTATCATTATCATCGTCTAACCTAACCCTCAGCAGCATCTACTGCCATTATGAATATTCAACGTCATTAAAAACATCTGAAACTAAATCAGTGAGTTTTTTTTTGTGTGTTATTGAGCTGTTATGCAAATTAAAGTTAATTCCATACGTTAATGAGAGTTAGTAGAGGTACAGACGAGCAAGAAAAAAAAAATAAAATTAGATAAACAAACAAACACTCGAAACTAAATAGGTTCATATGCGCATATATCTTATGTTTATCATTATTTGCAGAGGTGTTTTAATAGAGATTTAGAAAACTCATCAAGTGAAGATGACAGTCGTATATGAGACATCATATAAAAGTACTCTAATTACAAAAAAAAAAAAAAAAAAAAAAAAACAAAGAAAGAAAACACAAAAAACACAATTTAAAAGACAAAATAATTTCTATCAATTATATTATTATTGATTGAAATTAATTCATTATAAATCAATAAAAATAAAGCGAACTACTCTAAATAAAATTAAATTAAATGATTTTTTTTTATTATAAATTTAAATTTAATTATTTTGTCTTATAAATTTCATTTCCATAATAAATGTAATCAATAAATTGAATAAACTTCCCGTTTAAAAAAAATAGAAATAAAACTTTAATTTTGGACCAGTCGAAGGACCATTTTTGGGCTATTCGAAGGATCATGAATAAAATGAAATTAAATGATTTTTTTATTATAAATTTAAATTTAATTATCTTGTATTATAAATTTCATTTTCATAATAAATGTAATCAATAAATTGAATAAACTTCCGAAAAACAAAAAAAAATAGAAATAAAACTTTAATTTTGGACCACTCGAAGGACCATTTTTGGGCTATTCGAAGGATCATGAATAAAATGAAATTATATGAATTTTTTTATTATAAATTTTAATTTAATTTTTTATTATAAATTTAATTTGCATAATAAATGTAATCAATAAATTGAATAAACTTCCCGTTTCAAAAAAAAAAAAAAAATAGAAATAAAACTTTAATGTTATATGGACTACGGACTAACACCAATTATAGTCCGATATAGCTCAAGACTTTTCTAGACAAAATTAGGACTTTCATTAGAACATAAAATCACTTCAAATTCCAAAGACCCACATCAATTTCATTTTCCCATTTCAAAAACAAAATGTAACAGTTCTATTTAATGCTGATATTAATTACACTGGACTCATTACACTTTTGACTTATTGGTGATTTGTTGGCTCAACAACAGCGATTTTGTGCAAATCATTAATAATGGCTGTAATTACAGTTTATTGTTGATATTTGCTTTTCATCTAGAAGAGCCCGAATCGTGGCCCCACTACCAATTATAGAATAAGTGGCACTTAGAAGCCATCGAGATAAATATGTGAACTATGTATAGGCGATTTGTCATCGATTTTAATTGGCAAAAACAAAATATATATGAGAGTTTCTACGTTGTCGAACATATGTTTTTATTATGACTTTTCATTTCAAAAGGCCTCATGTCAATCAATTGACAACAAATGTAATGAATAATTTAGAGATACACAGAAGAAAATTCTGCGAAATAATGCATGAAGTTGGAAATTAATAACATAATATTAAAGTTTATAATAAATATTTATTATAAAGCAAAATTAGTATTTTTTGTATATAAGAAAAAATAACTTAACTTAATTTACATTATTTATTATAAAAAAAAATTAAAACCTATTGAATTATATAAAATTATATAATGTTAAATAATTTAGTTTCAATTAAATTAATTTATTTTTCTAAATTAAATCAAACCATTTGTGATAAATATTTAATGTAATATGATATAATTAAATCAAATTGAATTTAATAGTTGATTAATCATATATTTATTATATGAAAGAAAAATTAATTTTATTTTATTTTTAAATAAATATAATTTTAAATAATAAATTAAATTGAAACTATTGATATGTAATGTGTTTCAATTTGTTATAATTAGATATTTAATTTAGTTTGATTTAATCAAATTTAATTAAATTTAATTTAATATTTATTAATTATTAAATTAAATTAAATTTATTATTTAGTTTCAAATAACTTTATCTAAATTAAAACTATTTCGATGCAAAGTAATTCAATTTGTTATAATGAAATTTGATTTAATCTAATTTAATTAAATTTAATGTAATATTTATTAATTAATAAAATTAAATTTATTATTAAATTTCAAATTATTTAAACAACAATATTTAGATGCAATCTAATTCAATATATTCAAATCTAAATTTAGTTTAAATTAAATTAATAAAAATTTTAATTTATTTTAATTTGATTTAATCTAATTTAATTAAATTTAATGTAATATTTATTAATTAACAAAATTAAATGTATTATCTATTATTAAATTTCAAATTAAATTATTTAAACAAAAATATTTAGATGCAATCTAATTCAATATATTCAAATCTAAATTTAGTTTAAATTAAATTAATAAAATTTTTAATTTATATTAATTTGATTTAATCTAATTTAATAACGCAATTTAATTGGACATTTTAATTAAATTTAATGCAATCAGTTTTAATTTGATTCGATTATAATAAATTTCATTTTATTACCAATTACCAATGTGGTATCACAATGGACTGAATAGTCTAAGTGAGCCTGATACATCGGGCTGCCACCTACACACAAAAAATTTTTTTTCTGATTCAATCACCAAATTAATTGATCCAATTAATTTTTTCATTGAAATGTCTTCAATCACGAAAATGATAGTATCAATCACAGTTTTAATTGGGCATAGAAAAAATTCTTGATTAAAAAATTAATTGATTTTTTCCAGCAAATTTCAATTAATTTTTTAAATGATTCAATTAAAAATTTAATTGATGTTGATTGCAAAACTCAATTAATTTATTAATTAAAAAAGGTAACTATTTTTAATTACTTTCTGAATTGGCTTAGAGTTTTCATTTGGATTAACAAATGATTGTTTGAAATACATTTTTAATTAGTCTTCCGAATTAGATTAAAAAGTTAATTGTATCAATTAATTTTTTAATTACAAATTTTAAAATTTTCAATCATTGACTTAATTAGGTTAGGTTAGGTTAGGTTATGTGGCAGCCCGATGTATCAGGCTCACTTAGACTATTCAGTCCATTGTGATACCACAGTGGTGAACTTCTCTCTTATCACTGAGTGCTGCCCGATTCCATGTTAAGCTCAATGACAAGGGACCTCCTTTTTATAGCCGAGTCCGAACGGCGTTCCACATTCCAGTGAAACCACTTAGAGAAGCTTTGAAAACCTCAGAAATGTCACCATCATTACTGAGGTGGGATAATCCACCGCTGAAAAACTTTTTGGTGTTCGGTCGTAGCAGGAATCGAACCCACGACCTTGTGTATGCAAGGCGGGCATGCTAACCATTGCACCACGGTGGCTCCCAATTGACTTAATTAACTTAATGTTTCTATCATGATTAAAAAGTTAATTGTATCAATTAATTTATTAATTGAAAAAATTTTCAACTTCAATTAACTTTTTAATTGGAAATATTTTGGTGATATTTTTTTCTGTGTAACCTAACCTAACCCCATGGGTTTTAAATGTAAGTAAAATTGAATTTACGTTAATTAGTTTTACATAAATGAAATTAATTTTAACTATTTTGATTCAATTTGTATTAATTTAGTCAATTTGAAAAATTTAAGTTAATTAAATTACATTATTTTAAATTACATTAATTTAGTCAATTTGAAATAAATTAAATTTTAAAATTAAATTAAAATTTTAAATTTAATTTAACATTTAATTTAATAAATTACTAAGTTTATCTTATTGTAAATCTTAGTTTAAATTATATTATTCTAAATTTTTAAATTAAATTAAATTAAATTAAATTAAATTAAATTAAACTAAAATTAAATTAAACTAAAATTAAATTAAATTAAATTAAATTAAATTAAATTAAATTAAATTAAATTAAATTAAATTAAATTAAATTAAATTAAATTAAATTAAATTAAATTAAATTAAATTAAATTAAATTAAATTAAATTAAATTAAATTAAATTAAATTAAATTAAATTAAATTAAATTAAATTAAATTAAATTAAATTAAATTAAATTAAATTAAATTAAATTAAATTAAATTAAATTAAATTAAATTAAATTAAATTAAATTAAATTAAATTAAATTAAATTAAATTAAATTAAATTAAATTAAATTAAATTAAATTAAATTAAATTAAATTAAATTAAATTAAATTAAATTAAATTAAATTAAATTAAATTAAATTAAATTAAATTAAATTAAATTAAATTAAATTAAATTAAATTAAATTAAATTAAATTAAATTAAATTAAATTAAATTAAATTAAATTAAATTAAATTAAATTAAACTAAAATTAAATTAAATTAAACTAAAATTAAATTAAATTAAATTAAATTAAATTAAATTAAATTAAATTAAATTAAATTAAATTAAATTAAATTAAATTAAATTAAATTAAATTACATTAATTTAAATTAAATTAATAAAATATTTAAATTGATCTTAGTTTAATAAGGCAATTTAGTTTAGTAGTTTAATTAAATTTAATGTAATGTAATGTAAATTAATTTGATTTAATTAAATTACATTTAATTTAGATTTTATTTATTAGAGAGTTTGAGATAAATGAAATTTATATAAACTATTTTGATTCAATTTTTTAATAATTTAGCCAATTTGAAAAGTTTAAGTAAATTAAATTATATATTTTAAAATACATTAATTTATTCAAAAAATTACTAATATTTAAAATTAAATTTAATGTAATTTAATTCAAATTAATAAGTTTACATGAATAAAATTATATGATTGTAAAATTTAGTTTAAATTAAATTAATAAAATATTTAAATTAATCTCAATTTAATTTAATTTGATTTAATATAGTTTAATAACATAATTTTGTTTAGTACTTTAATTAAATTCAATGTAATTTTATGTGATTTAATTTTATTTAATTTATTTAATTAAATTTAAATTGTATTTATTGTAGAGCAAAATTAGAAAATTTTATGTTTTTTTTATATGTTAGAAAATTAATTAAATTTACTTCAATTTATTTCATTCAAATTAATACGCTTAATTTAAATTTAAATTTTATTTATTATAGAACAAAGTTAGATATAGATTATATGTTTGAAAATTACTTTAATTGAATTTATTTTAATTTATTTCATTCAAATTAGACTAAGTTAGGTGGCAGCCCGATGTATCAGGCTCACTTTAACTATTCAGTCCATTGTGATACCACCTTGGTGAACTTCTCTCTTATCACTGAGTGCTGCCCTATTCCATGTTAAACTCAATGTCAAGGGGCCACATTTTTATAGCCGAGTCCGAACGGCGTTCCACATTGCTGTGAAACCACTTAGAGAAGCTTTGAAACCCTCAGAAATGTCAAGAGCATTACTGAGGGGGGATAATCCACCTCCGAAAAATTTTCTTGGTGTTCGGTCGAAGCAGGAATCGAACCCAAGACCTTGTGTTCGGGCGTGCTAACCATTGGCCCACGGTGGCTCCCTTCATTCAAATTAATACCCTTGAGTTGAGTTAATCAAACCAAATTAAAATAAATTAATAATAATTTTAATTTAATTTGAGTTAATTTTTTTAATTAATTTTGATTTAATGTAATCTTATTTAATTTGATTTTATTATATTAAATTGTATCGTTGATAAACCGTATATTTATCAATTTATTTTCAAATAAATTGAATTACATTTCAACTATTTTTATTATTCTATATAATTATTTATTTTCTTTTTTGTTAAATTAAAACATATGAGTTTTAATGAGATAAATTAAATTATTTTAAATTGAATTTATTTACTTAATTTAATGTTTAATGTTTAGTTTAATTTGATTTACAATTACCTAATTTAGGTACTTAATTTTTATTTTACATTATTATCTTTGTTTTTCACATAATTTTTTATCAGTGTAGATATCTAAAAATAATCTAAGAATAGATAAAAAATGTTTCACTGTCTACGTTTGAAAATGCATTCTGAAAAATCAAGTCAAGGTCTATAGGCCATTTAAGGTTAAAATTGGCTAGCAACTATTTTTTATAGCTGCACGATTTTAATGTGGCTGGGAGTTGTAAAACAATTTTTTTTTATTTTTCTATTTGATTTTCGTATTTTTTTCATAATCAGAAAATGGTTATATTCGTAATGCGAATTAAAAAGTCTAATTTAGATGATTGTATTTTCTAAATGCGTTCAACACAATGAAAAAACAAAACGCTGTTTTTTTTTTTTTTCGAATAACCTGAGCAAAAACAAACCAATTACGATTTTCCATAAAGGCTTAGGCCATAGTATAAATGCATATAAAAAATCTCATGCGAAAACCTGTTGTTGGCCATGTATTAGATTCTATTGGGCCATTTGTACTAAAATCTTATGTTGTTGAGATAAAATGGCCCCCACCAATTTGGTATTATGAGAAAAGTAATTGCAACAGCTTGATTTAATTGACCATTAATTGTAGGCAATGTTTAAACTGTAATGCCTTTGGTTTGCTATTTATAAAAGAGGCTATTAGCCTTAAATTATATGGGTATGTGAGTTATTACAAAAAATTCTTTAAAAAAATTGTCAGAAATTTTTATGAAATAATTTGCCACAAATTGCATATTTAAAGAGAATGGTAACAAAATTGCAATATGAAAAACAAGTTTAACCAAAAGTGGATAAGTACATTATGTACATAGAAAAATAATATTTTTCTGAGATGAATTTTAGATAAACAAATTTATAGGATTTATTTTATTTAAGTTAATTTTTCATATTAGGCTGATTTCAAAAGAAGCGATTTATTTTTAAAGTTTTTTTTTTTATTATTCGAGCTGGGGGAACGCGATTATTTCAGCCACTGAACAGAAAATGCCAGATGCTTTCATTGGAAAAGTATACAATGTATTGCTAATTAATTAATAAATTTAATCTATATTATTTTACTTTATTTTTTAGTTTTATTTTATATTTTATTATATCTTATTTTATTTAAACTTATTTAATTTAATTTAAAAAATTTTTTAATAAATTAATTAGAAAATTTAAATGACTACACCATACAAAAAAATTAATCGAGGCTGATCAATAGATGTTCTTTTGTCAGATTAGGGAATTAATCCCATGACCTATGAGTATGACAGCAACGGTCTAACGATGACACTCTATTTATTTTGGAACAAGTTTTTAATTGATAAATATTTAAATGAATCGCGTCTGAGGCTTAATTAAATTAAATTTATTTTCAGTTTTAATAGGGTTGGAAAAAATGTCTGCACCCTAATTCGGGATTCCTCTTCAAAAGAAGGCAGCATTTTGTGGGCATTAATGGCGCCAGCATCATCAATTGATTTAATTTAATTTGAATTAACATAATTTAGTATAATTTTATTATACTTAATTTAATGATTTATTCATTTCATTATTTTCAATTAAATTATTAAAATTAATTTATTTTAATTTAATATAAATTTATTTTATTTTATTAAATTTAATTTTTTTTATTCAGACTTTATTTATTTCAGATAAAATAATATATAACACAATAATTTGTTAGTACCACGAAACCGTAGAAGGCTTGCCTGCAGGTTTCTTTGTTTTTTTTTTTATTTTAATTGAATTTAATTTAATTTTTTTTTAAATTCAATTTCTTTATTGATCAAAAGTAAATTTAATCAAATTTATTTTAAATTTACTTTAATTGAATTGAATTTAATTGAAGTGCGTTGAATTGAATTGAATCGAATATAATGCAATTTAATTCAATTTAATTCAATTCAATTCAATTCAATTCAATGTAATTTAATTTAATTTAATTTAATTTAATTTAATTTAATTTAATTTAATTTAATTTAATTTAATTTAATTTAATTTAATTTAATTTAATTTAATTTAATTTAATTTAATTTAATTTAATTTAATTTAATTTAATTTAATTTAATTTAATTTAATTTAATTTAATTTAATTTAATTTAATTTAATTTAATTTAATTTAATTTAATTTAATTTAATTTAATTTAATTTAATTTAATTTAATTTAATTTAATTTAATTTAATTTAATTTAATTTAATTTAATTTAATTTAATTTAATTTAATTTAATTTAATTTAATTTAATTTAATTTAATTTAATTTAATTTAATTTAATTTAATTTAATTTAATTTAATTTAACTTAATTTAATTTAATTTAATTTAATTTAATTTAATTTAATTTAATTTAATTTAATTAATTTAATTTAATTTAATTTAATTTAATTTAATTTAATTTAATTTAATTTAATTTAATTTAATTTAATTTAATTTAATTTAATTTAATTTAATTTAATTTAATTTAATTTAATTTAATTTAATTTAATTTAATTTAATTTAATTTAATTTAATTTAATTTAATTTAATTTAATTTAATTTAATTTAATTTAATTTAATTTAATTTAATTTAATTTAATTTAATTTAATTTAATTTAATTTAATTTAATTTAATTTAATTTAATTTAATTTAATTTAATTTAATTTAATTTAATTTAATTTAATTTAATTTAATTTAATTTAATTTAATTTAATTTGATTTAATTTAATTTAATTTAATTTAATTTAAATTTAATGTCCTAATTCGGCATTCCTTCCCAAGAGAAGGCAGCTTCATCTTACAGAGAATTTGTTAGCCCATTGAAGGGCTCATCAATTGATTTAATTTAATTTGATTTAATATAATTTAGTATAAATGTATTATACTTAATTTAATTTAATTATTTATTTAATTAATTATTAATTAATTTAATTTTTATTTTAAATAAAATCTATTTTAATTTAACTAAAATTGTTAGAACAATTGTGTCCACCCCCTTCTTTTCCTTCCCAAGAAAAGGACTCCGAATGTGAAATCCATATTCAGGGCTTTATCATCAATACTTTAATTAAGTCCGTTTTGTAAGATAATGATATAGATCCCCTTGCTT
This sequence comes from Haematobia irritans, assembly GCF_050003625.1. NCBI lineage: Eukaryota > Metazoa > Arthropoda > Insecta > Diptera > Muscidae > Haematobia > Haematobia irritans. The sequence continues at coordinate 39,070,247 of NC_134401.1, read as the reverse complement.
ATGGGTATGATAGTGGGGTGCCCAAATAACCGTGTTTGTTAGGTTAGGTTATGTTAGGTGGCAGCCCGATGTATCAGGATCACTTAGACTATTCAGTCCATTGTGATACCACATTGGTGAACTTCCCTCTTATCACTGAGTGCTGCCCGATTCCATGTTAAGCGCAATGACAAGGGACCTCCTTTTTATAGCCGTGTCCGAACGGCGTTCCACATTGCAGTGAAACCACATAGAGAAGTTTTGAAACCCTCAGAAATGTCACCAGCATTTCTGAGGTGGGATAATCCACCGCTGAAAAACTTTTTGGCGTTCGGTCGAAACAGGAATCGAACCCACGATCTTGTGTATCCAAGGCGGGCATGCTTACCATTGCACCACGGTGGATCCCCCGTGTTTGTTGAAAAGACGGTTTTCGGTTTATCCGAAAATCAAAATTTTTTTAAAACCGGTTTTCGGTTTTTTATTTTGCTCAAAACCGGTTAACCTGTTAAACCGATATTATAAAAATTTGTAAAAATGAGTTTTAAATACTCATTTTATTAAAAAAAAGTACATTGTAATAAAATGAACAATTTATAGAACATTGTGTAAATTCTATGCCGTCAGGTGCTCCTTTGGCGCTGAAAATACTCGTAGACTGATTTTAGATATCCGACTATAAGTTGTCTTAAAGAAATTGTCTTTACCAGCAAATAAAAACAAAACAAAAAGATTTTGTGTATGCACAGGTACGGTACAGGGTTAGTCACTGGTGTGTATGGACCAGTCACAGTTCTGGTCCAAACGTATGGAATGGACCGGTCACTTTAACATGGGTTTGTCATTGGCTGGGAAAAATTTACACCTTAAGACACGACTTGGACTCATCCCAAAGGACACGTACTGGAATAACTTCCCAGCAAAAAAAAAAAAAAAAAAACAAAAAAAAACCTCGCCAAAAAAGTAATGAAAATGTTCTTTTTGGATCCGGAAGGGGTGCAAAATTGACGCAGAAGCGAGGAATTTAACATGGGCTTGTCATAGGACGGAAGTCCTCCATTTCTACAGCCGTTGCACTGAATTGGCATCACTTCTTTAGGTATGATCCGAATTCAATGTTTTGGATGTAAATTAAATAATTCTGTGATATTTTGTCAAATAAATAATTTTTATAATTTTTAATGGATTCTAACGCTTGTCGGAAACGTTTGACCTCAAATATTTTCAAAAATTCACAACTTTTTCAGATTGGATTTCGCACTTTTTTAGACAAAATTTAAATGATTTGTACCATTTTATGAATTCTTACTCTGTTTTGAAACATTAAATTACCCATTAAAAGTATGAAAAACAACAAGTTATAAAAAATTGAATTAAAAGAACTTCCTGGGTAGTTAAAATAAAGAACATCATTGGGAGTGCATCTTCTGGTAGTGCTTTTAAAGTTGTGCCTTTGGAAGAACTTGCAAATTTTTTTGCTGGGTTAGTAGGAATACCCCATAGACAACTGCTCATGAAACAAACTTTTAAGACCCTGTTTCCATCCGTATCGCACCAGAAATGAATATGTTGAACAATAAATAACTCTGATAGTTGTATTGTAGTAAAAGTGTGCATTCAATAAATTATATGACAATTAAAAATGTTGCTAAACTGGAGCACTAGTACCAGTCCTGTAATGGATCCATTAGTGGCAATTTGCAATAATTTCCCGTAGGGTAGTCATTTGTTTCTCACCTTCAGAATATATGAAAAATATAAAGAAATTTCGTTGAGATACAGAAAACCGGTTAACCGATGATCAAACCCCGGTTTTCGAGGTTAACCGAAAATGCAATTTTTTTCATTATCCGGTTTCGGTTTGTGTAACTGAATCTGGTTAATCGGTTAAGCGGTGTGGGTTTTGGACACCCTATATGATAGCCATTGTCCAATGGTGAATCTTTATTTTGGAGTAACTTTTTTTTTTTTTTTTGTTTTTTTATTTTTTTTTTATTTGTATATAAACTGGAGAAAATATCATTAGCTAAAGTGTATATTATTTACAGTTTTATGCCCATATTCATAATAATTTACTGACAATTTATCGAAGGAATTTGTATGGTAATAGTAGGTTTAAAGTTTACGTTAACTTTTATGAATATGGGGGTTAGAGTTTATATATGAGAAAATAAAAGTATTTTTTTTTTTATAAATTAAGAATTTCTTGTGACTGATATGATGCTGTGTGTTTGTATGTTGTGTTTGTTTGCTTTAAGAAAAAATTCAAATTCAACAAACTCACCTCACCATCATGCTGACCTCTGAGAGTAGGGGAGTAGTAGTCCAAGGTATTTTGGAGAGATTCTTTTTTTCTACTTGAAGCACACACACAAGGAATAAAAATTCTAAACAACACTCATGCTGCCTGCATTCATCATCATCATCATGAGCACAAAAACTTTAAGGAATTTAGCCAATGTAAGCCATAGAATCATATCCTACTAAACAATAACTAATAAAACCCATATTGCATTCTTTCCATATATATATATATATATTTTTTTTCCGTTAAAAGAATCGAAAATTATTGAACAGATCTTAATTTTAAGGAATACAAATAGAGAAAAAAATCTACTTATTTAAAAAAAAATATTTAAAAAAATATATATTATTTTTTTTTTCTTTTAAGTTTAATTTGTGAACAACACTCAACACGATCAACAACCACATTATACAAACCATAATAAAATGGTAAACTCTATAATTTAAATTATTGCTAATTTATTGTTTCGTTACATTTAAGTAAATATTTCTTATTGGCAAAAAAAAAATTAAACGCGTCTACAAAAAATTCAAAAACAGGGAATTTCAATTTTATATTTGGGGGATGATAGGTTGATTCCTTTCAAACGATCTGTTCAATAGATGCAAAAACTGTCTTGCCTTTAGTCACAAACAAATCCAGCCTTTAAAGAGGTTGGTTAGAAAATATGGGTGTGTTTAGTTAAATGTTTAGCATTGATCTATAAGCCTTAAAAATGCTTGGCTTTTAAATCCTGGTTTAGCTTTTCCATAAGCTTTATTGGCCAATATCCAATGCCATATGAGTTATTCTCTCAAATATTCTCTCCAATATTCTCCATTTTTTTCTTTAAAGCTGTATTGGTAGGTAGCCTTTATTCTCCTTATTGACCTTGCAAGAGTGAGAGTTAGAGTGGGAGAGAAAGAGAGAGCACTTTCATTCCATTCGAGGTATTATGAGAGTTCAGCTCAGCTCAGCTCAGTAGCAGTAGTAGTTGTAGTAGTGGTAGCCATTGATGACCTTTTCCATTTCCTGCACACAGACAAACAAGCGAAAGAGATATAGTAGTTTATTTACACAGACAGAGAATTTGGTTTTTGGTTGTTGTTGATTTTTGCATTGTGACTTTTTTTTGGATTTTGGAATTTTGAAAATTGTTCCTTTTTTGTTTTGGTTGGAAAAGGGGGAAGTTGTTATTTCAAAAAATAGATTTTATGTTTCTACAAAACTTTTCTTTAATCAATTTGCTATTAATTTGTTGTTGCTGTTGTTGTTGTTCTTGTTGTAGATGTAAATCATGTTGTAGTTGATATTGATTGGTTGGTTGGTTGGTGATTCTGGTTGTTGTAGTAGTAGTAGTTTATTGGTAGTTTTTTTGAATTTAGGTTTCTTGGACTTGAGAATTGAATTGATTTGTAGTGGTTGATTGGTTGTTTTTTTTTTTTTTTCTAGCGTTTTATTGGCAGATTGGATTTGCTGTTGGGGGTCTGATCTTATAATTGAATGTTTTGCTTTTTTTTTAGGGGATGGGTTAACGCTTTAATTTGCAAAGTTTTTGAATTTTTTGATTTCGTTATGTTTTCGTTTAAAATTTGTATTTCAAAATTTCATAATTTTTTTTCGTCTCAAACAAAAATTATTTTCAAAAGTGCAAAAAAATATTTTTGACGGGTAACCAAAAAAAAATTTAAGTGGTTGTTTTGGATTTTTTTTTTTATTTTGCTTATACTTATACATATAAAAAAATATATAACGTTTTTGAAAGTTTTTCTTGCTTTAATAGAATATATATATAGAGAGAGATAAATTGGTAGTTGTTGATGTGGTTGGTTGTTGCTGTTGGCTGTTGTATGCTGTTTGGTTTTATTTATTTATTGATTTTTTTTCAACATTATTAAGATTATAAAAATGTTAAGTATTTACAAAAAACTTATATATTTCTAGTCATATTGCCCATGTTAGATTTTATGATCATTAAAAATATGGGATCAAAAAAGAATATCCATAGGTTTGGTATGAGTCGTATTATTTCTATTAGGACTAACATTAAAGTTCATGTATTATGTTGTATGAAAATGTAATTATTAGACGAAATGTGGATTATATATGAAATAAAAACTCGTATATATTTTTTTTGTTAAAAATTATCTATTAGTAAAACATATATTTGGTACAAAAACTACTTGTTAAATAAATAAAAAAATAATAATAAGAATATATAATATTTCTGTTTAGTCTGTTTAGTCTAACCCAAACAAAAACAAGTAAGGAAAGTCTAAAGTGGGGCGGGGCCGACTATATTATACCCTGCACCACTTTGTAGATCTAAATGATATCCGTCAAATTTGCTGGGGGCTATATATAAAGGTTTGGGATAATCCATCGCTGAAAAAGTTTTTGGTGTTCGGTCGAAGCAGGAATCGAACCCACGATCTTGTGTATGCAAGGCGGGCATGCTAACCATTGCACCACGGTGGCTCTAGATTTCTAATTTCGGGAAAATCGGATACGGTTTCTAGAAGCTCGATAGTCAGGCAGCTATTAAGGCCCTGGGCAATACGAACATAAGGTCGAAGGTAGTCAGCCGCTGTCGTAGAGAGCTTAAGGTTCTCACTGAACAGCATAATGTAACTCTGTGCTGGGTACCTGGACATTATGGCATAGAGGGGAATGAAGAGGCAGATATACTGGCTAAGGAAGGCGCAAGTAGTACGGAAAGCGTCATTTCGGACGTTTTTCCTCCGCTCTCTTTGTTTATTTACAGGATCAAGGGCAAATATGAAGGTTTATGGAAGAGACGTTGGGCTTCTTCTGTTGGATGTGAACAAACCAAATTGATGTGGGATGACAATAATACTAGGAACTCTGAGGTCCTGATGTCATTACAGAGGGAGGATGTAAGGTCTATGATAGGCATCATAACGGGACACAACACCTTGGGGAAACATATGGTAAGGATAGGCCTAGCAAGTGATGATATTTGTAGGTGGTGTCTGGACCCCGATGCTACGGAGGACTCTTTTCACTTCCTGTGCCAGTGTCCAGCACTATCTTTCAGAAGAAACAAGATACTCGGCTCTTATTTCTTTCAGACTTTGACCGACTTGCGAGAATGCAGCCTGAGGAATATCCTCGTCTTCATCAAGTCTTCGGGGTGGAGGAGCTAGGCGCTTCCAAGGATACACTATCATACAATGGACTCATTCCGGCCAGAAGATGACGGACACGTGGAGGAGAAGGAAAAAGAAGTTTAGAGGAATCACAATGGACCAACTATGGTCTAAGTGGACACAAACCCGCTAGTTCGGATTGGTGTCAACCTCCATAACCTAACCTAGAAGCCCAAGAAATTAAATCGGGAGATCGGTCTCTATGAGGGCTATACTAAAACATAGACCAATACACACCATATTCAGCAAAACTATGATCCAAAAATATCTCTAAATGTCTATGATGGTGAATCAGGGTTGATTAAGTTGACACTTGTTTTTTTTTTTTTTTTTTTTTTTTTTTTTTTTTTTTTATATACATTTCGACTGACAAAAGCACCGTGGCACGACCGCGAGCCATTTGGTACTTTTTCATCACAATTACTCTATATAGAGTCATTCTGCCCTAAATGTGAACCTTTCTCAGATATCAATCTACTCAATTCTAAAAATTATAAATAGCTGACATTGAAGAAATAAACATGTACCAATAGTTTAGTTTTTATTGCAGGATCACAACATTTTTGAGAGGAATATTGTCTACGAACGAGGACAGTTCGTCCGCAAATGTGCAATATGATTTTTTTCCACCACACGAAGGAACAGAGTATTATAAGACAGTTTATATATTTGAAACGCCCAAAAGTAGACGAAATACACATATATAAACTTTTGACAAAATTTTCTATAGAAATAAAATTTTGACAACATTTCCTATAGAAATAATATTTTGACAACATTTTCTATAGAAATAAAATTTTGACAAAATTTTTTATAGAAATGAAATTTTGACAAAATTTCCTATAGAAATGAAATTTTGACAAAATTTTCTATAGAAATACAATTTTGACAAAATTTTCTATACACACAAAAAAAATTTTTCTGATTCAATCACGCAATTAATTGATCCAATTAGTTTTTAATTGATGTCTTCAATAACAGATATGATAGTATCAATTAAAAAATTAATTGAAGGTCAATTAAAAAGTTAATTGATCCAATTAAAAAAATAATTGATACTATTATTTTTGTGATTGATTTTTGCTTCAATTAAAAAATTTGTTGAATCAATTAAATTTTTAATTGAATATTTTTTAAAACTCAATTAAAATTTTAATTTGAAAATTTTTCGTGAATTTTTTTTTTGTGTAGGAATAAAATTTTGACAAAATTTTTTATAGAAATAGAATTTTGACAAAATTTTCTATAGAAATAAAATTTAGAAAACATATCCTATAGATATAAAATAGTTACAATATTTCCGCAGAAATAAAATTTTTAACGCAGAAAAAAAAATTTTGACAAAATTTTCTATAGAAATAAAATTTTGACAAAATTTTCTATAGAAATAAAATTATGACAAAATTTTCTATAGAAATAAAATTTAGAAAAAATTTTCTATAGAAATAAAATTTTGACAAAATTTTCTATAGAAATGAAATTTAGAAAACACTTCCTATAGAAATAAAATTTTGACAAAATTTCCTATAGAAATTAAATTTTGACAAAATTTTTTATAGAAATGAAATTTTGCCAAAATTTTCTATAGAAATAAAATTTTGACAAAATTTTCTATAGAAATGAAATTTTGACAAAATTTTTTATAGAAATAAAATTTTGACAAAATTTTCTATAGAAATAAAATTTAGAAAACATTTTCTATAGAAATAAAATTGTTACAATATTTCCGCTGAAATAAAATTGTTACAAAATTAACGCAGAAAAAAATGTTGACAAAATTTTTTTATAGAAATAAAATTTAGACAAAATTTTTATAGAAATAAAATTTTGACAAAATTTTCTATAGAAATAAAATTTAGAAAACATTTCCCATAGAAATAAAATTGTTACAATATTTCCGCAAAAATAAAATTTTTACAAAATTAACGCAGAAAAAAAATTTTGACAAAATTTTCTATTGAAATAAAATTTTGACAAGATTTGCTATAGAAAAGTGATTTTGACAAAATTTCCTATAGAAATGAAATTTTGACAACATTTTTTATAGAAATTAATTTTGACAAAATTTCCTATAGAAATGAAATTTGGACAAAATTTTCTATAGAAATAACATTTAGAAAACATTTCCTATAGAAATAAAATTGTTACAATATTTCTGCAGAAATAAAATTTTTACAAAATTAACGCAGAAAAAAAAATTTGACAAAATTTTCTATAGAAATAAAATTTTGACAAAATTTTCTATAGAAATACAATTTCTATAAAATTTTCGCAGAAATAAAATTTGTACAAAATTTTCTGCAGAAATAAAATTTTGAAAAAAATTTTATATAGAAATAAAATTTTGACAACATTTTCTATAGAAATAATATTTTTACAAGATTTTCTATAGAAATACGATTTTGACAAAATTTCCTATAGAAGTGAAATTTTGCCAAAACTTTCTATAAAATTGTGTCAAATTTTTCTATAGAAATAAAATTTTGACAAAATTTTTTATAGAAATAAAATTTTGACAAAATTTTCTATAGAAATAAAATTTAGAAAACATTTTCTATAGAAATAAAATTGTTACAATATTTCCGCAGAAATAAAATTTTCACAAAATTTTCTATAGAAATAAAATTTTGGAAAACATTTTCTATAGAAATAAATGTTTTACAAAATTTCCGCAGAAATAAAATTTTGACAAAATTTTCTATAGAAATAAAATTTAGAAAACATTTTCTATAGAAATAAAATTTATAAAACATTTTCTATAGAAACAAAATTTTGAAAACATTTTCTATAGAAATAAAATTTTGACAAAATTTTCTATAGAAATAAAATTTTGAAAAAATTTTCTATAGAAATACAATTTTTACAAAATTTCCGCAGAAATAAAATTGTTACAAAATTAACGCAGAAAAAAATTTTTTGACAAAATTTCCCCAAAAATAAAATTTTGACAAAATATTCAATAGAAATAAAATTTTGACAAAATTTTCAATAGAAATAAGATTTTGACAAAATATTCAATAGAAATAAAATTTTGACAAAATTTTCAATAGAAATAAGATTTTGACAAAATATTCAATAGAAATAAAATTTTGACAAAATTTTCTATAGAAATAAAATTTTGACAAAATTTTCTATAGAAATAAGATTTTGACAAAATTTTCTATAGAAGTACAATTTTTACAAAATTTTCTGCAGAAATAAAATTTTCACAAAATTTTCTATAAAAATAAAATATTGCAAAATAAGATTTTTTTAGTAAATCTATAAAAAATTTTCAAATCGGAATAGATTTATATATACGTATTATTTTACAATTGTCTTTAAATTAAATTTAAATTTTTGGCTTCGAAGAGCCACATTTGTAATACTTTTTCGTCAACATCATTTATCATCCCTGTGGTGAATAGAAAAATAGTTTATTGTGGTATGCCTGTTATAATTGACTGCGTTACAAAACTTTTTGGACTTATAAACCAGTTTGAAATTGTTTAAATATATAAGTATTATTACAAACAATATTTGCTTTAATAAATTTGATTTCAATTCCATTTGTTACATTAAAACAAGCTAATGTAACTACAGTGGAATCTCTTAAAGTTGGACACTCTGAAACTCGGACCTCTAAAATTTAAATTTTTGTTAGATTTTAGCTATAGTATCTCAATAAAATAAATCTATCTTAAATGGATACCACTCAAATGTGGACATAATCTAGGTGATGCTGGGTATCCATTACTTAGATGTTTCACTGTAAATTAGATTTCAGCATTCGTATCTGTTTTGAATTGAAAATGACTTCAACAAAAGATCACTGAACTTAGATCTCAGTCATTATAGTTGATCTTTGATAATTTGCCCTATTATAAAATATTAGTATAGTATTAGTATTCAATGTTTTGTAAAAATAACTAATGTTTACTGATAGTATAAAATATGTGTTAATTGTTTAAGGCTTTTTTTCTACAACAATTGTAAGCTATTAACAAATTGTTAAAATTTAGTACAAATTTTAGAAATGTTTTTAACTATAAAAATTGTTTTGGTTTATTTTGTTATATTTGTAGTTTTTTTTATTAATAGTAAGTTTATTTTTGTAATCATGATGATAATTTGTAATTGTTGAAGCAGCAGAGTGTTGTTGTTGTTGTTGTTGTTGGGCGTTTATTGGATTGGGGTTGGCTATTTGTATGGGGTGTTCTTGTTGTTCCATCGTGGCTTTAAGTGATTTAATACAAATATTTTTTTTTTTTGATAGAGTTCATTTGTATATTTTTTTGTTACTTTTTCTCATTACTCTATATTGACTATTAAGTGTTGCTTCAAATTATTTCAATAATGATAATTATTTCCACATAATTTATCACAAAAATTCTAGTCATAAACAAGTGAAAAAATATTCCAGAAATAAATAAAACATGCAATGAATACTAAAAACACAAATACTCAAAACATGAAAGCGACATAATTATACGGAAATACACATACATAGTATACATAGAGAATTGAAAATAAACACACACACGCACACATATAGATCTCTTTAACGAAATTACTAGTAAATAATCTAAATGTCAATCAAGTGTACGTTACATATCTACTAATTATACGCATTACTACACATACACTCACGCAAGCTCTTCTCTTTCGTTGAGTACTCGGGTGTGAGAGGGAGAGTGTGTGTGTGAGTTTGTATTTAAGAGGGAATATGATATTCTAGATAAGTGGACGCGTAGAAATTTACTCACGCACCCAATCATACAATTATGGGGGGAGGGGGTGGGTAAATATGTACTTTCGACTAGTACTGAATAATTCATAAAATTTATGAATAACGAATAGTAATTGTGTTCAACCAATACATATAGAGCAATGTATACAAAGAATTTTTTGTTGTTGTGGTATCAATTTTCGAGAGATGTGTGATAAAAGCATAATTTTCAAAAGAATTTTCTATTAGATGGGTGTATTGCTGTCATACATATATACCAAAATTAATTTCCTAAATATCATAGGTAAATTGAAAAAGACCCTGACTTTTAGTTAGCTCTAAATTTCAAAGGATGTCCAAATGTAATGGAATGTTGGATCATTAAAGGCAAAAACACCTTATTAATATATTTTAAATTTAAATCAATTTAATTTTATGTAATTTTATTTTGCACTTGACTTCACTCATTTTATTTTATTATACCCACCACCATAGGATGGGGGGGGGGGGGGGTATATTAACTTTGTCATTCCGTTTGCAACACATAGAAATATTGCTCTAAGACCCCATAAAGTTTATATATTCTGGGTCGTGGTGAAATTCTGAGTCGATCTAAGCATGTCCGTCCGTCTGTTGAAATCACGCTAACTTCCTAACGAAACAAGCTATCGACTTGAAACTTGGCACAAGTAGTTGTTATTGATGTAGGTCGGACGGTATTGCAAATGGGCCATATCGGAACACGTTTACGTATAGTCCCCATATAAACCGACGCTCAGATTTGGCTTGCGGAGCCTCTTGGAGGAGCAAAATTCATCCGATCCGGCTGAAATTTGGTACATGGTGTAAGTATATGGTCTCTAACAACCACGCAAAAATTGGTCCGCATCGGTCCATAATTATATATAGCCCCCATATAAACCGATCCCCCGATTTGGATTTCGGAGCCTCTACGAGAAGCAAATTTCATCCGATCCGACTGAAATTTGGTACGTGGTGTAAGTATATGCTCTCTAATAACCATGCAAAAATTGGTCCATATCGGTTCATAATTATATATAGTTCCCATATAAACCGATCCCCCGATTTGGATTTTGGAGCCTCTAAGAGAAGCACATTTCATACGATCCGACTGAAATTTGGTACATGGTGTTAGTATATGGTCTCTAACAACCACGCAAAAATTGGTCCATATCGGTCTATAATTATATATAGCCCCCATATAAACCGATCCCCAGATTTGACCTCCAGAGGCTCTTGGATGAGCAAAATTCATCCGATCCGGTTGAAATTTGGTACATGGTGTTAGTATATGGTCTCTAACAACCATGCAAAAATTGATTCATATCAGTCCATAATCACACATAGATGGCGTCGCTAGTATTAGATATTTGTATATAGTACCAACCTTCAAATGATTCGTGTCAAAATTTGACGTCTGTAAGTCAATTAGTTTGTGTGATAGAGCGTCTTTTGTGAAGCAACTTTTGTTATTGTGAAAAAATGGAAAAAAAGGAATTTCGTGTTTTGATAAAATACTGTTTTCTGAAGGGAAAAAAATACGGTGGAAGCAAAAACTTGGCTTGATAATGAGTTTCCGGACTCTGCCCCAGGCAAATCAACAATAATTAATTGGTATGCAAAATTCAAGCGTGGTGAAATGAGCACGGAGGACGATGAACGCAGTGGATGCCCGAAAGAGGTGGTTACCGACGAAAACATCAAAAAAATCCACAAAATGATTTTGAATGACTGTAAAATGAAGTTGATCGAGATAGCAGAGGCCTTAAAGATATCAAAGGAACGTGTTGGTCATATCATTCATCAATATTTGAATATGCGGAAGCTCTGTGCAAAATGGGTGCCGCACGAGCTCACATTTGACCAAAAACAACAACGTGTTGATGATTCTGAGCGGTGTTTGCAGCTGTTAACTCGTAATACACCCGAGTTTTTCCGTCGATATGTGACAATGGATGAAACATGGCTCCATCACTACACTCCTGAGTCCAATCGACAGTCGACTGAGTGGACAGCGACCGGTGAACCGTCTCCGAAGCGTGGAAAGACTCGAAAAGTCCGCTGGAATAATTTTTATCGATTATCTTGACAAGGGAAAAACCATCAACAGGGACTATTATATGGCGTTATTGGAGCGTTTGAAGGTCGAAATCGCGGCAAAACGGCCCCATATGAAGAAGAAAAAAGCGTTGTTCCATCAAGACAACGCACTGTGCCACAAGTCATTGAGAACGATGGCAAAAATTCATGAATTGGGCTTCGAATTGCTTCCCCACCCACCGTATTCTCCAGATCTGGCCCCCAGCGACTTTTTCTTGTTCTCAGACCTCAAAAGGATGCTCGCAGGGAAAAAATTTGGCTGCAATGAAGAGGTGACCGCCGAAACTGAGGCCTATTTTGAGGCAAAACCGAAGGAGTACTACCAAAATGGTATTAAAAAATTGGAAGGTCGCTATAATCGTTGTATCGCTCTTGAAGGGAACTATGTTGAATAATAAAAACGAATTTTGACAACAAAAAAATGTGTTTTTATTTGTTAGACCGGGGACTTATCAGCCAACCTGTTATGATATAAGAATACAACACCATGTGGTCATACGATCTCTATCTTCGAATATGTTATAGAGTTTTATTGTCATGGAAAATATAATTTTATTGTATATCAAGCATTTTTGCTATAACAACTATGGCAATCTCTCTCTTTTGCCTTTCCTTTCCCGTGAAAATACTGTTCAAAAATACTAAAATTTTGCAATTTACACAACTATTCTAAAAATTTTATTTGTTTCTCATTTTACTGATAATTGTTTTTCTCCTAAAAGGAATATGTTGTTAATTGCAAGGACTCTCCCATATGTTCAAATCATTACAAAACTTTAACTTAGTTTCAAAAACCAAAAAATTTATCACACAAACAATTTTTAATACACATTTGGAAATAACATTTACACACATTCTTTTATCTTCTATTTTACTCACACATTCAATTTCTATACATGCCTACATCATACAAGTGATAGATATGACCCAAGAGATTATTTTTATACCCTCCATCATAGGATGGGGGTATATTAACTTTGTCATTCCGTTTGTAACACATCGAAATATTGCTCTAAGACCCCATAAAGTATATATATTCTGGGTCGTGGTGAAATTCTGAGTCGATCTAAGCATGTCCGTCCGTCCGTCCGTCCGTCCGTCCGTCTGTTGAAATCACGCTAACTTCCGAACGAAACAAGCTATCGACTTGAAACTTGGAACAAGTAGTTGTTATCGATGTAGGTCGGATGGTATTGAAAATGGACCATATCGGTCCACTTTTACGTATAGCCCCCATATAAAGGGACCCTCAGATTTGGCTTGTGGAGCCTCTAAAAGAAGCATATTTCATCCGATCCGGCTGAAATTTGGTATATAGTGTTGGTATATGGTCTCTAACAACCATGCAAAAATTGGTCCACATCAGTCCATAATTATATATAGCCCCCATATAAACCGATCTCCAGATTTGGCTTGCGGAGCCTACAAGAGAAGCATATTTCATCCGATCCGGCTGAAATTTGGCATATGGTGTTGGTATATGGTCTCTAACAACCATGCAAAAATTGGTCCACATCGGTCTATAATTATATATAGCCCCCCATATAAACCGATCGCCAGATTTGGCTTGTGGAGCCTCTAACAGAAGCATATTTCATCCGATCCGGCTGAAATTTGGTACATGGTGTTGGTATATGGTCTCTAACAACCATGCAAAAATTGGTTCCCATCGGTCCATAATTATATATAACCCCCATATAAACCGATCCCCAGATTTGGCTTGCGGAGCCTCAAAGAGAAGATAATTTCATCCGATCCGGCTGAAATTTGGTACATGATGTTGGTATATAGTCTCTAACAGCCATGCAAAAATTGGTCCATATCGGTCCTTAATTATATATAGCCCCCATATAAACCGATCCCCAGATTTGGCTAGTGGAGCCTCTAAGAGAAGCATATTTCATCCGATCCGGCTGAAATTTGGTACATGGTGTTGGTATATGGTCTCTCACAATCATGCAAAAATTGGTCCACATCGGTCCATAATTATATATAGACCCCATCTAAACCGATCTCCAGATTTGGCTTGCGAAGCCTCAAAGAGAAGCAAATTGCATCCGATCCCTCTGAAATTTGGTACATGGTATTGGTGTATGATCTCTAACAACCGTGCAAAAATTGGTCCACATCGGTCCATAATTATATATAGACCCCATCTAAACCGATCTCCAGATTTGGCTTGCGAAGCCTCAAAGAGAAGCAAATTGCATCCGATCCCTCTGAAATTTGGTACATGGTATTGGTGTATGGTCTCTAATAACCGTGCAAAAATTGGCCCACATCAGTCCATAATTATATATAGCCCCCATATAAACCGATCTCCAGATTTGGCTTGCGGAGCCTACAAGAGAAGCATATTTCATCCGATCCGGCTGAAATTTGGCATATGGTGTTGGTATATGGTCTCTAACAACCATGCAAAAATTGGTCCACATCGGTCTATAATTATATATAGCCCCCATATAAACCGATCGCCAGATTTGGCTTGTGGAGCCTACAAGAGAAGCATATTTCATCCGATCCGGCTGAAATTTGGCATATGGTGTTGGTATATGGTCTCTAACAACCATGCAAAAATTGGTCCACATCGGTCTATAATTATATATAGCCCCCATATAAACCGATCGCCAGATTTGGCTTGTGGAGCCTCTAACAGAAGCATATTTCATCCGATCCGGCTGAAATTTGGTACATGGTGTTGGTATATGGTCTCTAACAACCATGCAAAAATTGGTTCCCATCGGTCCATAATTATATATAACCCCCATATAAACCGATCCCCAGATTTGGCTTGCGGAGCCTCAAAGAGAAGATAATTTCATCCGATCCGGCTGAAATTTGGTACATGATGTTGGTATATAGTCTCTAACAGCCATGCAAAAATTGGTCCATATCGGTCCTTAATTATATATAGCCCCCATATAAACCGATCCCCAGATTTGGCTAGTGGAGCCTCTAAGAGAAGCATATTTCATCCGATCCGGCTGAAATTTGGTACATGGTGTTGGTATATGGTCTCTCACAATCATGCAAAAATTGGTCCACATCGGTCCATAATTATATATAGACCCCATCTAAACCGATCTCCAGATTTGGCTTGCGAAGCCTCAAAGAGAAGCAAATTGCATCCGATCCCTCTGAAATTTGGTACATGGTATTGGTGTATGGTCTCTAACAACCGTGCAAAAATTGGTCCACATCGGTCCATAATTATATATAGACCCCATCTAAACCGATCTCCAGATTTGGCTTGCGAAGCCTCAAAGAGAAGCAAATTGCATCCGATCCCTCTGAAATTTGGTACATGGTATTGGTGTATGGTCTCTAATAACCGTGCAAAAATCGGTTCATAATTATATATAGCCCCCATATAAACCCCAGATTTGGCTTGCGAAGTCTCCAAGAGAAGCAAATTTCATCCAATCCGGTTGTAATTTGGAACATGGTCCATATCGGTCCATAATTATATATAGCCCCCATATAAAACGTTCTCCAGATTTGACCTCCGGAGCCTCTTGGAGGAGCAAAATTCATCCGATCCGGTTCAAAGTAGGAACGTGGTGTTAGTATATGGTCGCTAACAACCATACCAAAATTGGTCCAATCACACAAAAATTGGTCCATATCGGTTCATAATCATGGTTTCCACTAGAGCCAAAAATAATCTACCAAAATTTTATTTCTATAGAAAATGTTGTCAAAATTTTATTTCTAGAGAAAATTTTGTTAAAATTTTATTCGGTTCATAATAAAATTTTCATCATTGTCAAAATTTTATTTCTATAGAAAATTTTGTCAAAATTTTATTTCTATAGAAAATTTTGTTCAAATTTTATTCGGTTCATAATCATAGTTGCCACTCGAGCCAAAAATAATCGACCAAGATTTTATTTCTATAGAAAATTTTGTCAAAAGTTTATTTCTATAGAACATTTTGTTAACATTTTATTTCTGTAGAAATTTTTGTCAAAATTTTCTTTTTATAGAAAATTTTGTCAAAATTTTTATTTCTATAGAAAATTTTGTGAAAATTTTATTTCCATAGAAAATTTTTTAATATTTTCTTTCTGTAGAAAATTTTGTCAATATTTTATGTCTACTTTGTAAAACTGAATAATATACGTATTGGATCGATCTTTTTTGATTTAATATATACCAAGTATGGACATACAATTTAGAAGATGGTGTTAGGAGGTTTTAAGATACCTTGCCATCGGCAAGCGTTACCGCAACTTAAGTAATTCGATTGTGGATGGCAGTGTTTAGAAGAAGTTTCTACGCAATCCATGATGGAGGGTACATAAGCTTCGGCCTGGCCGAACTTACGGCCGTATATACTTGTTTTTTTTTTTTTGTTCAGGAAAGCCTGAGAAATAAAAAAATCTTTGGATGGCAAATTGTTGGGGATAATAATGAAAAATAATTGTTTGTCATAATAATTGTCCTTTTCGAGAGATCGAGAGAGTGAAAGAAAAGGAAATGGTTTTACTGTTGAAAGGAAATTGTATGGGAACAATTTACATTGGTTTAAAATACACAAGGGACATTGGGGAATTTAAAGAAGAATATCAGAGGATAAAAGGCTATCTAAAGTAGAGTTTGGACACAATGAAAAGCACAAAACAATCAAAGTTTTCAAATAACATTCATAAGTACTCTTGTGGGCACTCTTGGGCCCATATACCACATACATATAGTATACAAATAATGGGTCATACAATACAGATGTATATGTAGATATGCAAGGATAAAGATACAATGAAATAGCTTGGAGATTTGGGGGCTTACAAAATCCATGCAAACACACACAAACACACACCCATGGAAAGTTTACTTAAAAAACCAGCTAGGGAATAGAAAACTTGTTATCCTTTATTATTCAATAGAAATGCGAAAATTCCTGTGTAACAATTCAAAAGAAGGAAAACAATATAAATACCCTCTACACACATATAAGTAAACACCTATAACAAAAAAATATATACCAACTACAAAAATCACATACACACACCCATAAACTATCCTAACGATATAGCATGGTATTATTGTAAATATACCAAATGGTCAATGAGAATAAAACAAAGAGAGTCATGGATAGTTTCTATAGCCATTTGTAGTGGGTTTAAGCAGTGTTGAAGAGTTATGCTTACGCCCGCTACCGTTAAATGTATACCAAAACAAATGGAAATTGAAAGTATTCAATACCCACAATGATCGTGTGCGAGTGTGTGTGACTCTATGTCTCCTCTGAAGGGTCATCTTGTCCCAACAACTATCATTGATATGCACACCCATTTACAAACCAACAACAACAACATTTATGCATGTTAAACACAATTGAATTGTTGTCTCTCCTTTGAATATCTGATTACCATGGCTCTCTGTCTTTTTCTCTAACATCTCTTCTCAATATAATATGTGGGTGTTTGGTTTTAGCTGTATCATAGAGTAAAGCCTGTTATAGTGTAGCTCTCTTAGCAAGAGGCTATAGGAGAGTACAGTGTGATACAATATTGGGTTATTCAGTGTAGATGATGTTGGTTATAAATCCTAATGATTATGTTTGTTAAGATTATCTTTTTGAAATGTTTGTACACAAAAGGCAAAAAAAAGATACGCATACAATCACAAGGAATGAAGGAGGAAGATTTCAGTGATATAAAAAAAGGGAAAAAGAGGAGATTAAAAAGGCCTTTTCATTAGCGTGTCTAAAGAATATTAGCTAGGGTAGTACAGTAATAAAATACAATGAATGAAAAATCGTATATTGCTTTTAAAAATCTGGGTTGGCTAACAATTTTTTTTTTTGGAGGGGCAAAGCCCTCCCTTCCATAGGCTTTTCTAAGCTTATGGACATTTTTTTAAACATATAGAAGAAAGTTAAATTTAAAGTTTAAACTATAAGGGTGCTACTTTATACTTGGCCTAATTCTGTATCAACAGAAAAGGCCTTTTATTTTCACACCCCCCTGGTGATGACATCTACGCCACTGAAAAATAAAAATCAAAGGCGGTTTCTCGAAAATAATGGGTAGCTGTATAATAGTGTATTGCGGAACCATAACACCCAGCAGAAATCTTTTGTATACAGCTTCACTTTTCCACCGAAGCGAGTGTGTAGGCTTTATGGAAAGCTGTGGCACAAGGCATTTCATTGAAACTCGTTTAAAGTGGAATTTTCTTTGCATTATTTTTCCCTCTTCTCCCACACACTTCGAACTTATTTGCTCATTCATGGGGATGACACAGAAAAATAATGAATATTTTCTTTTAATATACTGAGATTAGAAAACAAAAAGCATTTGTGTGTGGCTAAACAAATTTAACTTACAAAAGAATATAAAATTAATTTAAATTACAGCATCAATAATGGCAAGAATGGAAACAAACAGGAAATAAACCACAGAAAATATTACTTAAAGGAAAAAATGGGTAAAAGTGAAATAACAAAAAGGAAAGAATCGAAAGATTATTAAAATGTAAGACTATCATTGGAAAAATTTTTTAAGTGACTTATAGAAATGGACCAAGACAATTGTTCTTTTTTGATTTTTTTAGGCCTAAAAATATTAGGATATGCAAAATTTTATTTCAATTGAAAATTTTGTCAAAATTTTATTTCTATAGCAAATTTTGTTAAAATTTTATTTTTACAGAAAATTTTATCAAAATTTTATTTATATAGAAAATTTGGCAAAATTTTATTTTTATAAATAATTTTGTCTGTATGTTATTTCTATGGAAAATTTTGTCAAAATTTTATTTCCTTAAATAATTTTTGAAATATTTTATTTCAGTAGAAAATTTTGTCAAAAGTGTATTTCTATACAATATTTTGTCAAAATTTATTTCTATAGAAAAATTTGTCAAAATTTTATTTCTATAGAAAATTTTGCAAAATTTTATTTGTATAGAAAAATTTTGTCAAAATATTATTTCTATAGAAAATTTTGCAAAATTTTATTTCTCTAGAAAATTTTGCAAAATTTTATTCCTAAATAAATTTTTTTCCAAAATTTTACTCCTATATAAAATTTTATTTCTATAGAAAAATTTTTCAAAATTTTATTTCTATAGAAAAATTTGTCAAAATTTTATTTCTATAGAAAATTTTATTTCTCTAGAAAATTTTGCAAAATTTTATTCCTAAATAAATTTTTTTCCAAAATTTTACTCCTATATAAAATTTTATTTCTATAGAAAAATTTCTCAAAATTTGATTTCTGTAGAAAATTTTCTCAAATTTTATTTCTATAGGACATTTTGTTAAAATTTTATTTTTATATCAAATTTTGGGAAATTTTTATTTCTATAGAAAATTTAAGCAATATTTTATTTCTATAGAAATTTTTTGCAAAATTTTATTTCTCTAGAAATTTTTGTCCGAATTTTATTTCTATTGAAAATTTTTGCAAAATTTTATTACAAAATAAAATTTTTTCATAACTTTATTTCTATATAAAATTTTATCAAAATTTTATTTCTATAGAACATTTTGTTAAAATTTTATGTCTATAGCAAATTTTGCGAAATTTTTATTTCCATAGAAAATTTTTGCAAAATTTTATTTCTCTACAAAATTCTGTCCCAATTTTATTACTATCGAAAATTTTTGCAAAATTTTATTCCAAAATAAAATTTTTCCAATACTTTCTTTCTATATAAAATGTTCTCAAAATTTTATTTCTAAAGCAAATTGTCTCAAAATTTAATTTTTTTGGAACATGTTGCCCAAATTTTATGTCTATAAAAAATGTTCTATTTGTATAGAAAATTTTGTCATAAAGAGATATGCTTGCAAATTTGTTTAGGCAGTAGACGACTATCAAACCTTTTTCCGGAAGGTTCAGGTGCAGTTCACTTTGGGTTGAGTGAATTACCCGAATTTATTCTGATAATTGGTTGATAGTTTTGCTGCAAGTAGAGGATGCTGATGAGGAATGTGGTAATTCCGAAACATCTGTACATACAACCATCTTGCAGTCTATAGGGCTTTGCCCAAATAAATTTGACAAGCATACTTTTTCTCTGTTGGTTAAGCTACACTTGTAGTTTAGACAATACATGGCTTTAATCTGAGATCAAAAACAACAATAACGATTGAAGAGAAGCCAACAATAACAAACAAAACGAATAACTTTATTTCTATAAAAAATTTTGTCAAAATTTTATTTTTATAGCAATTTTTGTAAAAAATTTTATTTCTTTTGTCAAAACTTAATTTTTTTTGTCAAAATTTCATTTCTTTAGAAAATTTTATCATATATAAAATTTTATCAATATCTTACTTCTATAAAAAATTTTATACAAATTTTAGCGAAATTTTATTTCTATAGAAAATTTTGTCAAAATTTTATTTCTATATAAATTTTGTCAAAATTTTATTTCTATAGAAACTTTTGTCCAAATTTTATTTCTATAGAAAATTTTGTCAAAATTTTATTTCCATAGAAAATTTTGTCAAAATTTTATTTCTATAGAAAATTTTGTCAAAATTTTTTTTCTATAAAAAATTTTGTCAAAAATATTTCATTTATGTAGAAAATTTTGTACAAATTTTATTTCTACATAAAATTTTGTCAAAATTTTATTTCTATAGAAAATTTTGTCAAAATTTTATTTCTATAGAAAGCTTTTTCAAAATTTTAATTCTATAGGAAATTTTTTCAAAATTTTATTTCTATAGAAAATGTTGTCAAAATTTTATTTCTACATAAAATTTTGTCAAAATTTTATTTCTATAGAAAATTTTGTCAAAATTTTATTTCTATAGAAAATTTTTGTAAAATTTTGTTTCTATAGAAAAGTTTATCAAAATTTTATTTCTAACGAAAATTGATCAAAATTTTATTTATATAAAAAAAAAATTTCCAAAATTTTATTTCTATAGAACATCTTATTTCTATAGAAAATTTTGTCAAAATTTTTATTTCTATAGAAAATTTTTGCAAAATTTTATTTCTCTAGAAAAATTTGTCAAAGTTTTATTTCTATAGAAAATTTTGCAAAATTTTATTCCTAAATAAATTTTTTTCCAAAATTTTATTCCTATATAAAATTTTATTTCTATAGAAAATTTTCTCAAAATTTTATTTCTAAAGCAAATTGTCTCAAAATTTTAAATTATTGGAACATTGCTGCCCAAATTTTATTTCTATAGAAAATGTTTTATTTGTATTTATTTGTATAGAAAATTTTGTCATAACTTTATTTCTATAGAAAATTTTGTCAAAAATTTATTTTTAAAGCAATTTTTGTAAAAATTTTTATATCTTTTGTCAAAACTTAATTTCTTTTTTGTCAAAATTTCATTTCTTTAGAAAATTTTATCATATATAAAATTTTATCAATATCTTACTTCTATAAAAATTTTTACAAAAGTTTTAGCGAAATTTTATTTCTATAGAAAATTTTGTTAAAATAATACTTCTATAGAAAATTTTGTCAAAATTGTATTTCTATATAAATTTTGTCAAAAGTTTATTTCTATAGAAAATTTTGTCAAAATTTTATTTCTATAGAAAATTTTGTCAAAATTTTATTTCTATAGAAAATTTTGTCAAAATTTTATTTCTATAGAAAGTTTTGTCAAGATTTTAATTCTATAGGAAATTTTGTCAAAATTGTAATTCTATAGAAAATTTTGTCAAAATTTTATTTCTATAGGAAATTTTATTTCTTTAGAAAATTTTGTCAAAATTTTAATTCTATAGGAAATTTTGTCCAAATTTTATTTCTATAGAAAATGTTGTCAAAATTTTATTTCTATAGAAAATTTTGTCAAAATTTTATTTCTACAGAAAATTTTGTCAAAATTTTATTTCTATAGAAAATTTTGTCAAAATTTTATTTCTATAGAAAATTTTGTCAAAATTTTATTTCTATAGAAAATTTTGTCAAAATTTTATTTCTATAGGAAATTTTGTCAAAATTTTATTTTTGTAGAAAATTTTGACAAAATTTTATTTCTATAGAAAAATTTTTCAACTTTTTAAATCTGTAGAAATTTTTTTAAAAATGTATTTCTATAGAAAATGTTAGCAAAATTTTATTTCTATACAAAATTGATCAAAATTTTATTTATATAAAAAAAATCCCAAAATTTTATATCTATCGAAAATTTTACCAAAATTTTATTTCTACCAACTGTGGCAACCGTGATGCCAAACCCATAAATCCTTAGCTATTAGGCCACCTTAAGTTCCCTAAACCTTTTCAATACATTTTTACCCAAAATCCTACCTAGACCTAGTTTCGATTTGTCTCGTTTATTTTTTTCAATTAGACTAATGCATATGCACGTATAAACATGCCTAAATAATACCATCAATATACATGTATCTCCTAATGGATATTGTTAGCCATTAATAATGGCTACATTTTGTATTGTCTTTCGATAGAATCTTCTACTTCGTATACAAAATAAAAATTTTCTACGTTTTTTTTTTGGTTTCACATGTACACACACCCAGAAGGGAGAAAATAAACAAATTAAAATGTTACCATGTTCTTGAGGTTGATATCAACTGTTATACTTATTTTCTCTCCACTCCCCCCCAGCAAGAGCTCTATCGATATTTTTTGTTGTTGTTGTTGTGTTTTGTGAAAATATAGAAACGCAATATAGCCAAGCCAAAACCGACTGACAGCTTGGCGTGACAATTTTCATTAAACGATTGCAACAAATTTTGTTGACTGTTTTTCAACGTTTCTTCCCCATTTTTTTCCGGTTAGAGACAGATGAGGAAAAGAATGATTTCATTATTTATGTATATTCATGATGAATAACTATCAATATAGAAGAAAAATTTTATAAAAGATTTGGAAAAATTAAAAATTTAAGAAAAATTATAAAAAATTCCCCAAAAATTCTTTAAAAAAAAATTACCATATTTTTTTCTTATTTTAATATAAAACAAAATATATTTCAAATAATTTTAAGTTTTTATTAAAAATGAATTCCAAGTATTTCCCCTAAGCTCTCTTTTCAAATTAACTTCTCCCCAAAGGCATACAAAATCTCTGCGTCTGGGCTATGACATTTTCTTTGCTTAAAGTTTATGAACTCTCGTTGGCTTTACAAAGTCCTTTTCGTAAGAGATTTAAGTAGTTTTTCCTTGTTTGCTTTTTTTTTTTTTTTTTTTGAAAAATGCAAATTGTCTATGACACTATTGTCAGGGGGCTATTTTCGCAAAATAAAAAAAATGAAAATCTTCAACAACGAATGACAATAGCAGCAAAATGAAATGGCATGGAATACATATAGAGGCAAGAAAATCAACAACAAAAAAAACGAAAACCCAAACCATTCATTCATTCATGTTTTGTGCATTCACACGGTTGGTCTGGTCTGGCATAAAAGGGAGGACATACCTCAAACTACAACAGGAAAATAAACAACAGCCCAATAATAAGGATTTTAACAATGACATGGGAAGAGTCGAAGAACGCAAAAGATAGATGCCAGGAAAGGAACAACTTCATTCCTCTCCTTTTCCCCGACCTCGTACATTCAAAGAAAGATGGCTTACAAGGATGTTGTTTCCTAGTAAGAATAAATAATTCAAAATAAAATTAAATGCACAAGAAAACTATGTACACAAAAAAAACGTACTCCAACATTCATTCCTATTTGGGGATACTGATCCCTATGCTTTGGCCTCTCTTTCTGTTGTTTTTTTGTTTTTGTTATTGTGAAATCACAAGACAAAATTAAAGGCCTAAAGGAAAACAATGGAAATTGAAATCCCACCGTCAGAATTTTTCCTTCGCCCTTATAATATCTTAAAACCCCCAGCTAGACATTGAGTAAATGGAGAATAAAGAGGTGTTGCTATGTGAAAGGATATCACAAAAAAAAAAAAAACAAACAAAGGATTCTCAGTAAGGTTTATAACCTGTATAAATGGAGAAAACCTTAACAACAGCATTATGGTTGTCATCATCAGTGTTAGTAATGTCTGATTATAAATGAGCTTTACAGAGGAATTTCTTTTTTCCAAAGGGGGAAAATATTCGCATTGGCAGGATAATGAAAATATAATTTTCCCGTACACAGAAAAATGTTTAATTATTAAATTAAATTGTTAATTATTAAATTAAATTTAATTTAATTTAATTTAATTTAATTTAATTTAATTTAATTTAATTTAATTTAATTTAATTTAATTTAATTTAATTTAATTTAATTTAATTTAATTTAATTTAATTTAATTTAATTTAATTTAATTTAATTTAATTTAATTTAATTTAATTTAATTTAATTTAATTTAATTTAATTTAATTTAATTTAATTTAATTTAATTTAATTTAATTTAATTTAATTTAATTTAATTTAATTTAATTTAATTTAATTTAATTTAATTTAATTTAATTTAATTTAATTTAATTTAATTTAATTTAATTTAATTTAATTTAATTTAATTTAATTTAATTTAATTTAATTTAATTTAATTTAATTTAATTTAATTTAATTTAATTTAATTTAATTTAATTTAATTTAATTTAATTTAATTTAATTTAATTTAATTTAATTTAATTTAATTTAATTTAATTTAATTTAATTTAAAATTTAATTTAATTTAATTTAATTTAATTTAATTTAATTTAAAATTTAATTTAATTTAATTTAATTTAATTTAATTTAATTTGATTTAATTTAATTTAATTTAATTTAATTCAATTCAATTCAATTTAATTTAATTTAATTTAATTTAATTTAATTTAATTTAATTTAATTTAATTTAATTTAATTTAATTTAATTTAATTTAATTTAATTTAATTTAATTTAATTTAATTTAATTTAATTTAATTTAATTTAATTTAATTTAATTTAATTTAATTTAATTTAATTTAATTTAATTTAATTTAATTTAATTTAATTTAATTTAATTTAATTTAATTTAATTTAATTTAATTTAATTTAATTTAATTTAATTTAATTTAATTTAATTTAATTTAATTTAATTTAATTTAATTTAATTTAATTTAATTTAATTTAATTTAATTTAATTTAATTTAATTTAATTTAATTTAATTTAATTTAATTTAATTTAATTTAATTTAATTTAATTTAATTTAATTTAATTTAATTTAATTTAATTTAATTTAATTTAATTTAATTTAATTTAATTTAATTTAATTTAATTTAATTTAATTTAATTTAATTTAATTTAATTTAATTTAATTTAATTTAATTTAATTTAATTTAATTTAATTTAATTTAATTTAATTTAATTTAATTTAATTTAATTTAATTTAATTTAATTTAATTTAATTTAATTTAATTTAATTTAATTTAATTTAATTTAATTTAATTTAATTTAATTTAATTTAATTTAATTTAATTTAATTTAATTTAATTTAATTTAATTTAATTTAATTTAATTTAATTTAATTTAATTTAATTTAATTTAATTTAATTTAATTTAATTTAATTTAATTTAATTTAATTTAATTTAATTTAATTTAATTTAATTTAATTTAATTTAATTTAATTTAATTTAATTTAATTTAATTTAATTTAATTTAATTTAATTTAATTTAATTTAATTTAATTTAATTTAATTTAATTTAATTTAATTTAATTTAATTTAATTTAATTTAAAATTTAATTTAATTTAAAATTTAATTTAATTTAATTTAATTTAATTTAATTTAATTTAATTTAATTTAATTTAATTTAATTTAATTTAATTTAATTTAATTTAAAATTTAATTTAATTTAATTTAATTTAATTTGATTTAATTTAATTTAATTTAATTTAATTTAATTTAATTTAATTTAATTTAATTCAATTTAATTTAATTTAATTTAATTTAATTTAATTTAATTTAATTTAATTTAATTTAATTTAATTTAATTTAATTTAATTTAATTTAATTTAATTTAATTTAATTTAATTTAATTTAATTTAATTTAATTTAATTTAATTTAATTTAATTTAATTTAATTTAATTTAATTTAATTTAATTTAATTTAATTTAATTTAATTTAATTTAATTTAATTTAATTTAATTTAATTTAATTTAATTTAATTTAATTTAATTTAATTTAATTTAATTTAATTTAATTTAATTTAATTTAATTTAATTTAATTTAATTTAATTTAATTTAATTTAATTTAATTTAATTTAATTTAATTTAATTTAATTTAATTTAATTTAATTTAATTTAATTTAATTTAATTTAATTTAATTTAATTTAATTTAATTTAATTTAATTTAATTTAATTTAATTTAATTTAATTTAATTTATACATAATATATGCAAATGATATGTTAAATATTCTCAAGAAATCTAAACCTTTTGCGTACGCAGATGATACTGCAATCGTAGTAACTCATCGATCTGCACAAGATGCCACAAAAATACTACAGGAAGAATTAAATCACATTACGAAATGGTGTCACGACAAAGGATTGTTAATAAATGCATCCAAAACAAAAGCAATCCATTTTAGACCACGACACATTCAAAAAACTAACATCCCGGTGATATACCACGGATTGGAATGCGTACATAGATATATTAATCAAGATAATGATGACATATGTTCCACATCTATAGAATTTGTAGAATCATACAAATACTTAGGAGTTCATCTGGATACGCATTTTAAATGGAAGGATCACATAAACTATATTCAGAAAAAACTACGCCAAACACTTTTCTCACTCTATCACCTCAGCAGATGCTCACCATACAATGTCGTTAAACAAGCATACCTGTCAATAGGAGAATCTTACTTGAGGCATGGGATAACTGCTTGGGGAAAATCAACACATACGAAAACATTACAACGTACACAAAACAGACTTATTACATTACTGTACAAAAACTACAGATTTCGACACAATAACTGTCACAGAAACCTATACGATAACAACCAAAACAAAATTTATAAATTTCTTCAAATTTTAGATATTGATGGAATATATAACTCTACCATAATAAATGAGTTCCACAATGATACCTCACTATTGAAGCCCATTAGTCATATGGTGAATACACGAAGTAGAGCTCAGGGTCGATATACAGTACCACGTTTTAGGACAGAGTATGGAAAAAGCAGCCTGGAAGTTTCGCTACCAAAAATACTGAACAAGATGCCGAATACATTGATCTCAATAACAAATGAAAGAAGAAGGAAGAAGAAGATAAGGAAATATTTTCACACATAAAGCTTTAACTTATGGAAGCCAAAATTAAACAGCTGAGCTGAATTATAATGATGTTGTTACTTTTTGTTATATACAATTAAACTTAAAATTTAATTAACCTGCAGACAAGCCTTAAGGCTTCGTGGGATTTTAGAATTAAGGATGAATTGTGAATGATTTATTTTGATCAATAAACTATTGTTTCACATAAAAAAAAAAAAAAAAAAAAAAAATTTAATTTAATTTAATTTAATTTAATTTAATTTAATTTAATTTAATTTAATTTAATTTAATTTAATTTAATTTAATTTAATTTAATTTAATTGGATTTAATTAATTTTAATTTAATTTTGTTAATGCAATTAAAAAAATATATTATTAATAATTAAAAAAAAAATTATAATTAAAATTAATTTTAAATTTATTTATTTATATTATTAAATTAATTTAATAATTATAATAAATGTAATTGATTGATAATAGATTCATTAGAGCGTATAGCAATTTTATTCTAGGGTGGTTGGATATTGACCATAGATTTTTCTATCTATTTATAGCACAAAACATTTTGAAAAATATTTACTTAACCTTTAGAATGAATCCCACGTACCCAATGATTACCCATAAACCATGACTTCCCTCCATCCTGTCAGTCATAACCACATACATAGATATCAAGTAAATGGCAGAATATGTCACACCCACCTGTGTGGAGATAAGGTTGCAAGGAATTTCATTAAAAACCAACAACAAGAACAAAACTTTGCACTAGGCAGACAGTCTGTCTCCTAAAGACATATAAAATGTTCTGGGGCATTTGCAAGAATGTCATGCAATGGTATATGCTTTTGTTTGCATTTTGCTTCCTTAGTTATTTTCTTGGGGGGGCTTCTTATGCAAAACATTAATATATTTCCAGTTCAAAACAAATGATGGGAAATATAAGAGTGAATAAAAGATAGGGAAGTAGGTATACCAATATCGCCTTAAGAATTCCCAAAATGAAGAAAAAAAATCCCACAAATATATAGTTTGTAGAAAACTTATTATATTAGCAAAATATTTTTATTTAATTTCCAAAAAATATTTTATTTTATTTTTACTGAAGAAATTCCCCAAAAAAGACAGCAGTGGCATCCCTAATCGTTAGCGCCTTTGATTTGTGGTTGTATTTAAATGAATTAATTATTCATTATCTTTTGTTCATTAATTTTGCCTCATCCATGATTGAATTGTTTCTATCGTCAGTATTCAGTCATCCGTGTTGAAACTCTATGGCGTTTATTCATTTATATTAATTAATTCATTTGCGTTTTTGCTACTATGATAGTTCTATTATTAATATGTCATCGTTTTTGTTAATTTTTTAATAATATTGCTACTCGAAAATTATAGCCAAAAAAAAGGTTAATGACATTGTTTGGTGATTAATGGAGCAAGAGATTACGAAAAAAAAAATGAATATAGAAGATATACCAAGAATAATATATACATACATTTAAACATAAATTAATAATTTTTAAATTAAATTATCTTTTTTAATTTAATTTCATTTAGTTTAGTTTAGTTTAGTTTAGTTTAATTTAAATTAATTTAATTTAATTTAATTTAATTTAATTTAATTTAATTTAATTTAATTTAATTGAATTTAATTTAAATTAATTTAATTTAATTTAATTTAATTTAATTTAATTTAATTTAATTTAATTTAATTTAATTTAATTTAATTTAATTTAATTTAATTTAATTTAATTTAATTTAATTTAATTTAATTTAATTTAATTTAATTTAATTTAATTTAATTTAATTTAATTTAATTTAATTTAATTTAATTTAATTTAATTTAATTTAATTTAATTTAATTTAATTTAATTTAATTTAATTTAATTTAATTTAATTTAATTTAATTTAATTTAATTTAATTTAATTTAATTTAATTTAATTTAATTTAATTTAATTTAATTTAATTTAATTTAATTTAATGTAATATAATGTAATGTAATTTAATTTAATTTAATTTAATTTAATTTAATTTAATTTAATTTAATTTAATTTAATTTAATTTAATTTAATTTAATTTAATTTAATTTAATTTAATTTAATTTAATTTAATTTAATTTAATTTAATTTTATTTTATTGAATAAAAAATTATAATAATTTAAATTTTTCAGTTCAATTCCCCTATGTTGTCACACAAATCAAGATGACTTCTTATGTTGTACCCACATCAATGTATAGATTTTTGTTTTTGATTTATTTGGAATTTGGATATTTGTGACTCATAGAAAATTTGGATTATTTAAATTTTATATCATTCCATTTTTTTGTTTATTATGATCGAGTCATTAGATTGTCGGTGCGATTGTTTTTTTTTTATATTTATTATTTTCTTGTTTGAGATTTCAACTAATTTGTCGCGTGTCATAAAAATTTGTGTTTTTCTTGTTGTCTATTTTAATGTAGTAAGCAAACAAGCAGTGGCACTAGCAACCAAAAAAAAATCCAATCACTTCAGTCATTTTTATAGTCATTTAATGCGTTTTTTTCTGCTATATGTTATTTTCTCTCCTCCATATAGTTTTTATATTTATGATTGGCGAAAAAAGCCAAACACTACTAGCATGGGGGTGGACTGACTTGACTGACGGAATAGCTGGATGTGAAATTTCGAGACTCACGGGACCATTTGATATAAGACGTGACGATGCTAGTTCTATTACTTGCCATAATTATTAGCAAAGTGAATCGAATATAGACAAAAATCACACAAGTTTATGGAAGAACGAACGGACAAAGGGTATACATAAAGAATTGACAAATTGCTTAGGGGAAAAGAGGGATAGATTTATTTATATAATTCAATATAACGAACTGAAATTATCAACAAATACATTTGTAATTAAATAATTTACATTTAACGAATTTAAAATACATGAAATATAGCGATCTAAACTGAAGATCATCACCTGTGTTATAACAAGGGACTGAATAGTCTCAGTGGGTCTAACATATCGGGCTGCCACTATACCTAACTTAGCCTAGTTTAGTTAATTAAATTTTATTTTATTATTTAATTTAATTTGATTTATTTTAATTTAAATTAATTAAATTAAAATTAAATGAATCTAAATTGTATCCAATTTAGTAAAATTAAATTAAATTACATTATATTGAATGAAATTAAACAAATTTAAATTCAATAAAATAAGTAAAAAAAACACAAAGTTGTATATTTGACTTTAAAAAATAATAATCTTAAGATGTTACGAAAAGCGTTTTGTTTATTTATTATGACTTAAAACTTGAATTCTCTTTTTTATTTACCTTATAATAAATAAAATATTAACAAGTTAAAAAATTTTTCTAACTTAAATTAAATTAATTTATTTTATATTTTTCTCACTCTCATAAATTAAATTAATTTAATCCAATTTTAGTTACGTTAAATTAAAATATACAAAATTAAATGAAATTACAGGAAGTTATATATTTTTTGTACATATTTATCTTAATTAGAAATTAAATTTACTTTACTTTAATTTTTAATTAGTACAATTATTTCATTTGGTTAAACAAAATTTTATTTATTAATTTTTAATTTATTTAATTAATTTTAATTTATTACTTTACTTTACTTTATTTTAATTTAACCCAATTTAATTTAGAGTTTCATTTCAGAATTTGAACGAAGAAGACGTATATTTTCCTACCAATGAAAATTATTTTAATTTAATTTAATTTATTTTGGAATTTATATTCAATAAAGAGAATTAATTTAATTTAATTAATTAGATATAATTTATTAAATTAAATTAAAATAATTTAATTAAAATTAAATTATTAATTAAATTAAATTAATTATTAAATTTAATTAAATTAACTAATTATTAAATTGAATTAATTAAATTAATTAAATTAAATTAAATTAAATTAAATTAAATTAAATTAAATTAAATTAAATTAAATTAAATTAAATTAAATTAAATTAAATTAAATTAAATTAAATTAAATTAAATTAAATTAAATTAAATTAAATTAAATTAAATTAAATTAAATTAAATTAAATTAAATTAAATTAAATTAAATTAAATTAAATTAAATTAAATTAAAAATTAAATTAAATTAAATTAAATTAAATTAAATTAAATTAAATTAAATTAAATTAAATTAAATTAAATTAAATTAAATTAAATTAAATTAAATTAAATTAAATTAAATTAAATTAAATTAAATTAAATTAAATTAAATTAAATTAAATTAAATTAAATTAAATTAAATTAAATTAAATTAAATTAAATTAAATTAAATTAAATTAAATTAAATTAAATTAAATTAAATTAAATTAAATTAAATTAAATTAAATTTAATTTAATAATTAAATTAAATTAAATTAATTTAATTTAATTAAATTAAATTTAATAATTAATTAATTCAATTTAATTTAATAATTAAATTTTTAAATTTTTAAATTTAATAATTAATAATTTAATTTAATAAGTTTATTTAATCTTATTTTATTATCCAGAAAGCTATATAATGACTAAGAAGTAAGGCTAAGTGCCTTTAATCTCTTGGCGACGCGGCGGTATCACCCAGAGACCTTTGATGCTGTGAAATTTTTTCGAATTTGATGGGTCGTAAAATAGAGACAAGTTTTGTTTTTAGGTAAAAATCATAAAAACTTAGTCCTCTTAATGCAAAACTACATCTGCTGGTATCATAATAATATGTGTCGCTATGGTTTAATAGAGATGACTAATGTCACGTGGGCATTCTTTCTTAAGTCTAGGGAATTTAATTCTTTGTTTTTATGCTTGAATATTCGTATAAAGGTGCTTGAAGAAAAAATGGGAAAATTATCCAAAATTTCAGTGAAATACAATAAAAATACAAAACATGTATTCAAGTGTGGGCATCATTGTCACAAGTTTTTTAAAACTATATTTTTTTATATAAATAAAAATTAAATGCCACTGTATCGTTAACACCCCACACACACACACAACACAAAAACGGTTTTGTGAAGAAGGCTTACATACTACATAATTATTTTAAATATATTCATATTTCCATTTTGCCAAAACTCATTCTAATTCCATTTAAAAATTTCAAAATTCACTTTTATTAACTACTCGTATTTTTCACAATCTGTAGGCTTTTTTTGTGACCCTAAAGTTATTTTAATATTTGTTTTTATTTTAATTTATATCATGTATATATGTTTGTGTGCGTGTTCTTATAAAAAAATTTCATGAAACTAAATTGTGATAGTACTGAAGTGTATTGACATGTTGTGGTCTAGTGGATAATAGATGGTTTGGATGTTGTCGTTTTTTTTTTTTTTGGTGGCAGAAAGGGTCAGTGGAGGGGTGGAAGAGTATAGGGAATAGTGCTGAACTAACAAATTAAGACGAAAAGGAACCAGAAAGCACAAAAAATAAAAGAACAAGACAACTTAATTGATTTTCACATACCTGCTGTGGCGAGAGTGTAATCCCAGCTGGTTTCTGGTTCATTTTTGTAAACATTCAATTTCTCCGGCTAAAAAGAGAGAGAGAGATAGAAAAAAACAGAACAAACAAATTACTTAGTGAAGGGCATTAAAAACAAATTATATAAATAAGTTTTTATCACGAACATTTTATTTCTATTCTCATAAAGAATGAAAATAAAGCCGGAACAAATTCCACAATTCGGGATCTTAGGGGCGAATATTAAAGGATGGACTATTGTTCTATTAATAAATTTATAAATTTATTAAACAAAAAGGTTTAATTAATTAACCTAGATTTAATTTGATAAAACTAAAATAAATGAAATAAATTAAAAAAAGCTCTGATAAATTATATTAAATTACATTAAATTTGATGAATTAAAAATCGGACATAAAAATTCACTGAAATAAAATTAAAAAATTAGTTAAAATTAGTTTAGTCAACGCAATGGTTTTAAAGCTGAGATCACAACAACAAATATGATTGAAGTACAAAACAACATTAAAAAAAGTTGGTTGATTTAATTAAATTAAAAAGGCTTATTTTATTAATACATTAGAACCAAAAAAAAATTAATTTAAAATTAGAATTAATTTATTGTTCGAGCTTTATATACAAGAAAGATTCATTCATCTGTTTCCAGGTCTAAAAATAATTATTACAAATTTATTATAAAAAAGTAAATAATATAAAATGAAATGAAATTATACTAAATGAGATTAAATAAAATTAAATTAAATCAAAATTAAATTAAATTAAATCAAAATTAAATTAAATTAAATAAAATTAAATTAAACAAGTATATACGGCCGTAAGTTCGGACAGGCCGAAGCTCATGTTGCCATCCACAATCGAATTACTTGAGTTGCGGTAACGCTTGCCAATGGCAAGGTATCTTAAAACCTCCTAACACCGTCTTCTAAATGCTAAGTAAGTCCATACGTGGTATATATTAAATCAAAAAAGACCGATTAAATACGTCTACAATTCAGTTTGACAAAATTTTGTATAGAAATAACATGTTGACAAAATTTTCTATGGAAATAAAATTATAACAAATTTTTCTATAAAAATAAAATTTTCACAAAATTTTCTATAGAAATAAAATTTGGATAAAATTTTCCATAGAAATAAAATTCTGACAAAATTTTCCATAGAAATGACAATGACCAATTTTTTGTGTTTGGAGATCGGCAATATATAACTATAGACCGATATGGACCAATTTTGGCATGGTTATTAGCGGCCTTATACTAACACCACGTTCCAAATTTCAACCGGATCCGATGAATTTTGCTCCTCTAAGAGGCTCCAGAGGTCAAATCTGGGGATCGGCTTATATGGGGGCTATATATAATTATGGACCGATATGGACCAATTTTGGCATGGTTGTTAGAGACAATATACTAACACCACGGACCAAATTTCAATCGGATCGGATCACTTTTGCTCCTCTAAGAGGCTCCGGAGGTCAAATCTGGGGATCGGCTTATATGGGGGCTATATATAATTATGGGGCGATGTGGACCAATTTTTGCATGGTTGTTAGAGACCATATACTAACACCATGTACCAAATTTCAGCCGGATCGGATGAAATTTGCTTCTCTTAGAGGCTCCGCAAGCCAAATTTGGGGGTCCGTTTATATGGGGGCTATACGTAAAAGTGGACCGATATGGACCAATTTTTGCATGGTTGTTAGAGACCATATACTAACACCATGTACCTAATTTCAGCCGGATCGGATGAAATTTGCTTCTCTTAGAGCAATCGCAAGCCAAATTTGGGATCCGTTTATATGGGGGCTATACGTAAAAGTGGACCGATATGGCCCATTTTCGATACCATCCGACCTAAATCAATAACAACTACTTGTGCCAAGTTTCAAGTCGATAGCTTGTTTCGTTCGGAAGTTAGCGTGATTTCAACAGACGGACGGACGGACATGCTCAGATCGGCTCAGAATTTCACCACGACCCAGAATATATATACTTCATGGAGTCTTAGAGCAATATTTCGATGTGTTACAAACGGAATGACAAAGTTAATATACCCCCATCCTATGGTGGAGGGTATAAAAATAGTTAAAATTAGTTTAGTCAACGCAATGGTTTTAAAGCTGAAATCAAAACAACAAATATGATTAGATTTAGTTTACTTAAATTAAAAAGGCTTATTTTATTAATACTTTTCATTAGAACCAAAAAAAAATAATTTAAAATTAGAATTAATTTATTGTTCGAGCTTTATATAAAAGAACGATTCATTCATCCGTTTTCAGGTCTACAAATAATTATTACAAACAAATTTATTATGAAAAAGTAAATAATATAAAATGAAATTGAACTAAATGAGATTAAATTAAATAAAAATTAAGTTAAATTAAATTAAATTAAATTAAATTAAATTAAATTAAATTAAATTAAATTAAATTAAATTAAATTAAATTAAATTAAATTAAATTAAATTAAATTAAATTAAATTAAATTAAATTAAATTAAATTAAATTAAATTAAATTAAATTAAATTAAATTAAATTAAATTAAATTAAATTAAATTAAATTAAATTAAATTAAATTAAATTAAATTAAATTAAATTAAATTAAATTAAATTAAATTAAATTAAATTAAATTAAATTAAATTAAATTAAATTAAATTAAATTAAATTAAATTAAATTAAATTAAATTAAATTAAATTAAATTAAATTAAATTAAATTAAATTAAATTAAATTAAATTAAATTAAATTAAATTAAATTAAATGTAATGAAATGAAATGAAATTAAAGTAAACTAAATTAAATTAAATTAAATTAAATTAAATTAAATTAAATTAAATTAAATTAAATTAAATTAAATTAAATTAAATTAAATTAAATTAAATTAAATTAAATTAAATTAAATTAAATTAAAAATTAAATTAAATTAAATTAAATTAAATTAAATTAAATTATATTAAATTAAATTAAATTAAATTAAATTAAATTAAATTAAATTAAATTAAATTAAATTAAATTAAATTAAATTAAATTAAATTAAATTAAATTAAATTAAATTAAATTAAATTAAATTAAATTAAATTAAATTAAATTAAATTAAATTAAATTAAATTAAATTAAATTAAATTAAATTAAATTAAATTAAATTAAATTAAATTAAATTAAATTAAATTAAATTAAATTAAATTAAATTAAATTAAATTAAATTAAATTAAATTAAATTAAATTAAATTAAATTAAATTAAATTAAATTAAATTAAATTAAATTAAATTAAATTAAATTAAATTAAATTAAATTAAATTAAATTAAATTAAATTAAATTAAATTAAATTAAATTAAATTAAATTAAATTAAATTAAATTAAAAATTAAATTAAATTAAATTAAATTAAATTAAATTAAATTAAATTAAATTAAATTAAATTAAATTAAATTAAATTAAATTAAATTAAATTAAATTAAATTAAATTAAATTAAATTAAATTAAATTAAATTATATTAAATTAAATTAAATTAAATTAAATTAAATTAAATTAAATTAAATTAAATTAAATTAAATTAAATTAAATTAAATTAAATTAAATTAAATTAAATTAAATTAAATTAAATTAAATTAAATTAAATTAAATTAAATTAAATTAAATTAAATTAAATTAAATTAAATTAAATTAAATTAAATTAAATTAAATTAAATTAAATTAAATTAAATTAAATTAAATTAAATTAAATTAAATTAAATTAAATTAAATTAAATTAAATTAAATTAAATTAAATTAAATTAAATTAAATTAAATTAAATTAAATTAAATTAAATTAAATTAAATTAAATTAAATTAAATTAAATTAAATTAAATTAAATTAAATTAAATTAAATTAAATTAAATTAAATTAAATTAAATTAAATTAAATTAAATTAAATTAAATTAAATTAAATTAAATTAAATTAAATTAAATTAAATTAAATTAAATTAAATTAAATTAAATTAAATTAAATTAAATTAAATTAAATTAAATTAAATTAAATTAAATTAAATTAAATTAAATTAAATTAAATTAAATTAAATTAAATTAAATTAAATTAAATTAAATTAAATTAAATTAAATTAAATTAAATTAAATTAAAAATTAAATTAAATTAAATTAAATTAAATTAAATTAAATTAAATTAAATTAAATTAAATTAAATTAAATTAAATTAAATTAAATTAAATTAAATTAAATTAAATTAAATTAAATTAAATTAAATTAAATTAAATTAAATTAAATTAAATTAAATTAAATTAAATTAAATTAAATTAAATTAAATTAAATTAAATTAAATTAAATTAAATTAAATTAAAATTAAATTAAATTTATTTCAGTATACTATGGAATGATTTTTAAAGGACTTAGAAAACCAGGTCTAGCCAAATTGCCAACGATGGAAACAAGTCGACGTCAATTTCTTCAGCCGAGATAAATTTTAGTTTATGAGAATTAGCTGATTTTAGTTTAGAAAATTTTCATTGCTTTAATAATTAATAAAAATGAGAAAAAAAGGTTTTAAAGAAATGAAGTACACAAGTTTAATATATTCAGTAAAATTTAATTAAAATTCTAGTCATACTTTTTTATTTGAAGTAAGAAATTATATTAATTTATTAAAAATTAAAAATTTAAATAAAATAAAAACAAAATAAATACAAAAAATAAGTTAAATGTAATTAGTTATTATTTTTTAAAGTTTTTGATGTTGTTTAAAAAACAATTTAGTTTATACTTATTAAGATTTTTTGTTTTTTTTTTTCTATTATTTTCATTTAAATATATGCATACATATCGTCCGAGTTTTCTAACTTACCTTGGCAAAATCAATTTTCAAAGTGCAACATCCCGAATAGATATCAGCTCCATTTAAATTTTCTCTGGCTCTGGTGGCAGCTTCCAAATTATCAAATTCAACCATGGCCTGGACACCATTCTTTTTGAATATAACAATGCGCATTACTTGACCATGTGGGACACATATTTTATGCAAAACATCCTGAAAGAAACGCCATAAGATAATGGATAATAAGATAATGGATATAAAATTAGAATAAATATTCAAGAAAAAATAAAAAAATTTTTGGAAAAAAAAGAATAAAAATTCATAAATATCAAAAACTATATTTGAATTTTTATAAGAATTTTATTTAAATTCAAACACGATTGAAAAAGAAGAAAACCCCCCCAGTCACTTAATAAGCTACAATAACAAAAATCCGCAAGACCTATGTAGAGAAAAAATATGCGTATTTTGGCCATGTTAGAAAATGCCGATGTCGATGTTGTTGGCCGAAATACCAATGACACTCTATAGTACATTGCCATTAGCAATCTACATTGGCAGGGATCTGTTATGGTATCTGGCACAATCAATATTTACCGAGGCCATTTGAATTCATGACCACACAGAACACCTTTAATGCCAAATTGCAAATACTTGAGCCAGCGACATATGTATGCATGGGGTGGGGAGGGGGTTGTCGTAGAGTCTATGGCCAAATACCTCTTTGTTCATTACATGGCCTACAAGACTTGTAAGACCATTTGTCACCTGGTCGATTCCCTCCAACCCGATGAAGTCATTACCATTCTTTGGATAGATGGATTTGAGGGACTAGGCCCTGCAGGTGAGACTTTGAAGATGAAGACCCCAAGCAGTTGTATCACAGAGGGGACGGGGCAACATATAGTATGTGAATATACAAAGGGAAAAAATTAAGCCATAAATTGCCTAAGCCTACAGGAAAAAAAATTGAAGAGAAAAACTCTAAGAGCTTTTCTCGAATTGTCAGTCAGATGCGGAAGCCCAACATATCAGAGTACAAAAGGAAACCAAGTGTAAAACTTCACCATTCTAGGTAGGAGACTACAGGAGATAGGGGTTTACGCAATATTTGCAATTCAAGCAATGTTGTGAAACACCTTTAGATTGTAGCTTGTCACAGTTTGCGTTGTTAGCTACAAAATAAAAAGAAAAACAACAACCAGAAGTAGGCTTTAGTTGGTATTGATGGGTTTTATGGGGCTAAGGACATGAAACAAAACAGTGGTCAAATTCTGAATCAAGAATTCAATAGTAAGGAAAAGCTCTTTAAAAACCATGGTGACCAAATCCTTTAAAGCAATCAAGGAGTCTTACAATAAGTTACATACAAATATACAAAAACTTCTAATTAATATCACGTATACGCACCCAAACAAAAATTAGTATAAGTTATACGACCCATGGTGTACAAGTGAAAATAAAAATAATATTACTAGTACGTTTGCAGGACCAAAATTATATAAAATGAAAAAGAAAAATAGAGAAAAATATTTAGATTAATTTCGGTTTGCAATAAAGCACACCAAGGCGTTTTAATGTATTTAAAAAATTAGGCAACAAAAATATCAATTAAATCTTGTAACAATTTAATGCCATATGCTAGGATAGAGAGGAACCCATATCCTACTTTTACAGTAGAAACAAAGCAATTGAATCAAATTGGAAAAAAATTGAATAATTTGAATAATTATGTCAAAAAGTGGTTAAAAAGAATTTCCAAATATAAATCATACGCCTCTATGGACTCTTTTATGTCGCAATCACATTAAGTATACGCCAAGGTGGTGCAATTTTTCATTGGTTTTATTAGAAATATTTGTTAAAATTTTATGTCTATAGGAAATTTGTGCAAAATTGTGAAATTTTTGTTTCTAAAGAAAATTTTTGCACAATTTTATTTCTATAGAAAATTTTGCCAAAATTTTATTTCTATAGAAAATGTTCGCAAAATTTTATATCCATAGAGGAGTTTGTCAAAGTTTATTTTTATAGAAAATTTTGTCACAAATATTATTTTTATAGGAAATTTTGTAAAAATTTAATATCAATAGAAAATTTTGTCAAAATTTTATTTCTATAGAAAATTTTGTCAAAATTTTATTTCTATAGAAAATGTTGTCAATATTTTATTTCTATAGAAAATTTTGTCAAAATTTTATTTCTATAGAAAATTTTGTCAAAAATTAATTTCTATAGAAAATTTTGTCAACATTTTATTTCAATAGAAAATTTTGCCAAAAATTTAATTTTTATAGAAAATTTCTATAGAAGATTCTATCAAAATTTTATTTCTATAAAAAAATTTTGTCAACATTTTATTTCTATAGAAAATTTTGTCAAAATTTTATTTCAAAATTTTTGCAAAATTTTATTTCTATAGAAAATTTTGTCAAAATTAAATATCTATAGAAAATTTTGTCAAAATTAAATATCTATAGAAAATTTTGTCGAAATCTTATTTCTATAGAAAATTTTGTCAAAATTTTATTTCTATACTAAATTTTGTCAAAATTTTGTTTCTATAGAAAATTTTTGCAAAATTTTATTTCTATAGAAAATTTTAGCAAAATCCTATTTCTATAAAAATATTTGCAAAATTTTATTTCTATACAAAATTTTATCAAAATTTTATTTCTATAGAAAATGTTGTTAAAATTTTATTTCTATAGAAAATTTTGTCAAAAATTTTATTTTTATAGAAAATTTTGTCAACATTTCATTTCTATAGAAAATTTTGTCCAAATTTTATTTTTATAGAAAATTTTGTCAAAATTTTATTTCTATAGAAAATTTTCTCAAAATTTTATTTTTATAGAAAATTTTGTCAAAATTTTATTTTTAGAGAAAATTTTGTCAAAATTTTGTTTCTATAGCAAATGTTGTCAAAATTTTAATTTTATAGAAAATTTTATTTCTATAGAAAATTTTTGCAAAATTTTATGTCTATTAAAAATTTTGCCACATTCTAATTCTATAGGAAATTTTGTCAACATTTTATTTCGATAAAAAATTTTGTCAAAATTTTATTTCTATAGAAAATTTTGTCAAAATTTTATTTCTATAGACAATTTTGTCAAAATTTTATTTATAGAGAAAATTTTGTCAACATTTTATTTCTATAGAAAATGTTGTCAAAATTTTATATCAATAGCAAATGTTGTCAAAATGTTATTTCTATAGTAAATATAGTCAAAATTTTATTTCTATAGACAATTTAGTCCAAATTTTACTTGTATATATTTTTTTTTTTTTCAACATTTCATTTCTATATAAAATTTTGTCAAAATTTTATTTCTATAGAAAATTTTGTCAAAATTTTATTTCTATAGAAAATTTTGTCAAAATGTTATTTCTATAGACAATTTTCTCAAAATTTTATTTCTATAAAAAAATTTCTCAAAATTTTATTTATATAGAAAATTTTGTCAAAATTTTATTTCTATGGAAAATTGTGTCAAAATTTTGTTTCCATAAAAAATTTTGTCAAAATTTCATTTCCAAACAAAATTTTGTCAAAATTTTATTTCTATAGAAAATTTTGTCAAAATTGTTTTTGTATAGAAAATTGTGTCAAAATTTTATTTCTATAGAAAATTTTGTCAAAATTTTATTTCTATAGAAAATTTTGTCAAAATTTTATTTCTATAAAAAATTTTGTCAACATTTTATTTATATAGAAAATTTTGTCAAAATGTTATAGTAATTTAATTTTTGTAATTTATGTAGATACAAAATCCCAGAAGATGGTTAGTGGCACTAACCGAAATATTGGAAATAAATATTAAAACAAATCAATAATCGATTGTTTCTATGACCTCAAGCCGAACAAAACTAATAATCAGAATAAACATAAAATAGGTCAACAACACTCAAAAATATTTTTAAAAATGTTATTTCTATATAAAATTTTGTCAAAATTTTAGTTCTCTAGAATATGTTGTCAAAATTTTTGTTCTCTACAAAATTTTATTTCTCTAGAAAATTTTGACAAAATTTTATTTCTATAGAAAATTTTTGCAAAATTTTATGTCTATAGAAAATTTTTGCAAAATTTTATTTCTATAGAAAATTTTTGAAATTATTATTTTTAAAGAAAATTTTTGCTCAATTTTATTTCTTTAGAAAATTTTGTCAAAATTGTATTTCTATAAAAAATTTTGGCAAAATTTTATTTCCTAAAAAATATGTTGTCAAAATTTTCTTTCTATAGAAAATTTTTGCAACATATTATTACTATAGAGACATTTGGCAAAATTTTATTTCTATGGAAAATGCTTGCAAAATTTTATTTTTATAGAAAATTTTTGCAAAATTTTACTTCTATAGAAAATTTTTCAAAATTTTATTTCTATAGAAAATTTTTGCAAAATTTTATTTCTATAGAAAATTTTGTGAAATTTTTATTTCTATAGAAAATTTTGTTGAAATTTTATTTCTATTAAAAATTTTGTCAACATTTTATTTCTATACAAAATTTTGTCAAAATTTTAATTCTATAGAAAATTTTGTCAAAATTTTATTTCTATAGAAAATTTTGTCAAAATTTTAATTCTATAGAAAATTATGTCAAAAATTTTATTTTCATAGAAAATTTTGTCCAAATTGTTTTGTCTATAAAAAATGTTAACAAAATGTTATTGCTATGGTAAATTTTGACATAATTTTCCCGCTTGTTCGGCAAATAGCTATTGTCGCATTTTCCCTACCTATATAAGCACTCCCAATGTTCAGGAGGTTATTATGGTATAGAATAGTGAGTTCAAAAAGTACTAAAGACCCGTTTTCTGTATGTATATAATGTACCCTTTCATTACATCCAATTCAGCACCATAAAGTAATCTGTTAAATAATCGATAGATTATATTGGGCATTACCAGTTGAGCATGAAATCGATAAGAAAGACGCTGTCTCTCTCACAGAAAATAAATGAGAGAGAAATTCAAAAATATAATCCAGGGACCATTTAATTTTGGTATCTAAAAGTAATGTACAAAATAGTGTCTCTAGCAAAACTAAACAAAAACACACACTTATGATCGGAATAGAGTTTCGGTGGTTACGCGTAATGCATAAAAAGATATGATATAATCGTAAGGTGAAGTTTGGTTTACTGAACAAAAATAAGCAAAGTCCCGCTAGAAGACGTCACAAAAATTCCACTTCTCATAATTTGTTTAGTTGTTCTCTGGGTTGCAAATGGTTTGGTCGGACACGGAGTTCTCATAGGGTAATCAAAACGAAAGAAAAATGTAAGTAAAAAATTAGTAATAATTCTATTATATAGCAACTATATTTATTTCATATTTATATTCAAATTTCAGGTGCAGTTTATTTACTTTCTAGCAGGATTGGACCTCCATAACAACACATACGCCTAACAATGCAGCGACAAAAGAAGTGCCAATTTGAAAGTAAATGCGTCTTACCACGAATATTAAAATAATTCCTTGTTGTTTGTATAGTCATAACTTAATTATTTTACTTATAAACTAAATAACATATTCAGTTAAAGTCCAAATATAAATTTGGCTTAATAAAAAACTATAAAAATCATTCTAGCAAAATTAGTGCTTATTTAGCTAGCATTTTTTCACTATCCTTTTCAGTGGGTAGATAAGTGTGTACAAATTATGTGTGAATTTTCAGCTACCAAATTGGTGGTTATCGATAATGCAGAGAATAGTCTATTGGTTATATTCAGCGACATGTTCTCGTTAAACTCTCCGCTAAAACACATGGGGTGTAATGCGGAGCGTAAGTAGGGGTGTTTATAAATTAGTAGCTATATAGTTAGGTATTCGCTGCTTCCCAGAACAAGCGGGTTATTTCTACAGCAAATATTACCAAAATTGTATTTCTATAGAAAATTGTATCAATTTTTTGTTCTATAGAAAATTTTGTCAAAATTTTATTTCTATAGAACATTTTGTCAATATGGTTCCTTTATCCATGTTAACCACTGTAATATCATGACATTCTCCATGTGGTTAATTCACGCTATAGATCGTATATGAACCCCAGCTTACACACATACCAACAACATCCATTAAGAAAGAAAATCCTGCAACAAGCATATACACACTAATATATACACCAACAACACGCACAAACACTCTTATTAATTTATTCTCCCAAAAATGTCAGAAACAAAAGGACATGAACACGAACATATATACACTTGGTACATAAAGATGTGTTAGTAGTAACACTCTTTTGGACATACAACCTGTACTCGTATTATGGACCACGCACTACTCTAACCTCATGGCGGGATCTGTCAGCCATTTGGCATATAGAGATAGTAAGAGAGAGCGAGAGCCAGAGAGTGAGGATAAGCAAGCGAGAAAATGTTACTGACATACTGTGATTGCAAGTACATGAATATGGAAATTGGTTAGTTGAGTTAATACGGAAAATCCATTTAGGTTCATTCGAATGGCGTAGCACAAAAGGTGAGATAAGTTTATAACCCAAACACCCTTGGAGTTGCACACGCAATCGGAGCTTCATATCAATGCTGCTTCTACTATGCCACCTGGGCTTAATTGACATAATGACAAATACAAGGATTTAAGGACTCAAGACCTGTAACCCTTAGGGGTAACATTTGTTCAATGAACATCAGCATATTATATGACCATAGTTATAATCCAGGATATTTCGTAAACAGTTTGTGAGTGTGTGTGTGCATAGGTGATGGAATTGAACACGATATTTAGGACTATCGATTGAGTTTATACGTTTATTACCATGGGAGCAAGTAGTTGGCAGAAATTGTTGTTAATGTTCCTGAAAATTTAAAAAAAGAGAGGAAAATGTTATTTGTATAAGAGCGGACAGACAGATGAATGGACGTAGGGCCAGACTAATGAGTGGTGAAAGAACGGCTGACAAATGATGTTTTGGAAGATTTTCAATTTTTTATAAAAATACAATTGGGCAGAATCTTGTTATTATTATTATTAGTTTATTTAAAATCATAACGAATTATGAAAATAAATACAAAATAAAGGTACTAACAAATAAGGCTTTATAAAATACAATTTTGACAAAAGTTGCTATTGAAATAACATTTTGA
This sequence comes from Haematobia irritans, assembly GCF_050003625.1. Classification (NCBI taxonomy): domain Eukaryota; kingdom Metazoa; phylum Arthropoda; class Insecta; order Diptera; family Muscidae; genus Haematobia; species Haematobia irritans. The sequence goes on along the minus strand of NC_134401.1, from coordinate 39,025,398 downwards.
CAACATTTTTAATTGAAATAAAATTTTGATAAAATTTTCTATAGAAATAAAATTTTGGCAAAATTTTCTATAGAAATAAAATTTTGGCAAAATTTTCTATAGAAATAAAATTTTGGCAAAATTTTCTATAGAAATAAAATTTTGACAAAATTTTCAATAGAAATAAAATTTTGTCAAAATTTTCTATAAAAATAAAATTTTGTCAAAATTTTCTATAGAAATAAAATTTTGGCAAATTTTTCAATAGAACTAAAATTATGTAAAATTTTTTATAAAAATAAAAATTGTTTCTAAAATTTTTTTATAAATCTTAACATTTTGAAAAAATTTTCTATAGAAATAAAATTTTGAATAGAAAATTTACCATCAAAGCATCTTGCAGTCTATAGTAGAGGTGTGCACGTGAGTAATATTTTACTCACGCTCACGCTTACTCACGCACGATATTGTTTGGTACGACTCACGCACACTCACGAAAAGAAAATCTGTACTCACGCACGAAATGTCGTGACTCACGACAAATACCGTGACTCACGAATAATTTTATGACTAATTTTCTTTAGCGACGTGTTTGAAAACATGATCATGATTAAAATCGAGAGCGTTATTAAACTCTTACCATCCCAGGTGTCACTACAGTTGTAAATGAATTCATCTCGTACGCGTTTTATGTCCGTAGGCATGATTTTTTTCGTGAGCATGTTTTTCCGAAATTCGTTACTCACGCACACTCACGAAGAAATTATTTCGTGACTCACGATCACTCACGCCGTTGCCATCAGCGTGAGTCACGACATTTTTCGTGATTCACGACAATTTCATGTCACGTGCACACGTCTAGTCTTTAGAGCTTTTCCCCAAATAAATTTGACAATCATTCTTTTCCTCTGTTGATTAAGCAACACTTGTAGTTTAGTCAAAACAATGGTTTTAAAGCTGAGATCAAAACAACAAATATGATTGATGTACAAACCAACAATAAAAAACAAAACTCGAATGCAAACAAATTTGGAAAAAAATTTTTCTAGATTTTAATTTTGACAAAATTTGGTATAGAAAGAAAATGTTGACAAAAATTTTCTATTAAACTAAAGTTATGACAAAATTGTACATAGAAATTAAATTTTCACAAAATTTTATATAGAAATTAAATTTTGAAAAAATGTTCTCTAGATATTAAATTTTGAAAAAATTTTCTCTAGATATTTCACAAAATTTTTTATAGAAACCAAATTGTGACAAAATTTTCTATAGAAATAAAATATGGACAAAATTTTCTATAGAAATAAAATTTGAACTAAATTTTCTATAGAAATAAAATTTTGACAAAATTTTTTATAAAAATGAAATTTAAAGAAAGAAATAAAATTGTGACTAAATAAAATTTTACAATTTTTTTTTATAGAAATAAAGTTTTGGCAAAATTTTCTATAGAAATTAAATTTTGAAAAAATTTTCTCTAGATTTTAAATTTTGACAAAAATTTTTAATAAAATCAATTTTTGACAAACATTTTCTATAGAAATATAATTTTGACAAAATGTTCTATTGAAATAAAATTTTGACAAAATTTTCTATAGAAATAAAATCTTGACAAAATTTTCTATAGAAATAAAACCTTGACAAAATTTTCTATAGAAATAAAATTTTGACAAAATTTCCTATCGAAATAAAATTTAGACAATATTTTCTATAGAATTCAAATCGATGATTTGACAGTGGCATAGGAAAAGAGATATGTTTGTTTCGAATTTATTTCGGCATAAGCCGGCTATCAATGTAAAACCTTTTTTCGGAGGGTTCAAGTGTGGTTTTTGTTGGGTTTAATAAACTGCCTGAATTTATTCTGATAATTGGTTGATAGTTTTGCTGCAAGTAGAGGATGCTGATGAGGAATGTGGTAATTCCGAAACGTGCGTCCATCCAACCATCTTGCAGTCTATAGGGCTTTGCCCAAATAAATTTGACAAACATTCTTTTCCTCTGTTGGTTAAGCTACTCTTGTAGTTTAGTCAAAGTATGGTTTTAAGCTGAAATAAAAAAAAAATAACAACAATGCTTAAAGAACAAAACCAACAATAACAAAACAAAACAAATGGAAAAAGAAGAGGAGGCACGCTCAAAATAAACCCAGCCATGTGAATTCAAATCGATGATTTGACAGTGGCATAGGAAAAGAGATATGTTTGTTTCGAATTTATTTCGGCATAAGCCGGCTATCAATGTAATCAATGTGTATGGTTTTAAGCTGAAATAAAAAAAAAAATAACAACAATGCTTAAAGAACAAAACCAACAATAACAAAACAAAACAAATGAAATAAAATTTTGACAAAATTTTTTATAAAAATCAAATTTAAAACAAAAGAAATTAAATTGTGACTAAATTTTCTATTGAAACAAAATTTTTTCTTATAGAAATAAAGTTTTGGCAAAATTTTTTATAGAAACTAAATTTTGAAAAAAATTTCTCTAGATTTTAAATTTTAACAAAATTTTTTAATAAAATCAATTTTTGACAAAAATTTTCTATAGAAATATAATTTTGACAAAATGTTCTATAGAAATAAAATTTTGACAAAATTTTCTATAGAAATAAAATCTTGACAAAATTTTCTATAGAAATAAAATTTTAACAAAACTGTCTATAGAAATAAAATTTTGACAAAATTTTCTATAGAAATAAAATCTTGACAAAATTTTTTATAGAAATAAAATTTTGACAAAATTTTCTATAGAAATAAAATTTTGAGAAAATTTTCTATAGAAATAAAATTTTGATAAAATTTTCTACAAAAATCAAATTTAAAAAAAGAAATAAAATTGTGGCTAAATTTTCTATAGAAATAAAGTTTGAACCAAATTTTCTATGGAAATAAAATTTTTACAAAATTGTTTTATAGAAATAAAGTTTTGGCAAAATTTTCTATAGAAATTAAATTTTGAAAAAATTTTCTCTAGATTTTAAATTTTAACATAATTTTTTAATAAAATCAATTTTTGACAAAAAATTTCTATAGAAATAAAATTATGACACAATTTCCTATAGAAATAAAATTTTGACAAAATTTTATATTGAAATATAATTTTGACAAAATTTTCTATAGAAATAAAATCTTGACAAAATTTTCTATAGAAATAAAATTTTGACAAAATTTTCTATAGAAATAAAATTTTTAGAAAATTATCTATGGAAATAAAATTTTGACAAAATTTTCTATGGAAATAAAATTTTGACAAAATTTTCTATGGAAATAAAATTTTGATAAAATTTCCTATAGAAATAAAATTTTGACAAAATTTTCTATAGAAATAAAATTTGAACTAAATTTTCTATAGAAATAAATTTTTTTATAAAAATCAAATTAAAAAAAAAAAAGAAATAAAATTGTGACAAAATTTTATTTCCATAGAAATAAAATGTTGAGAAAATTTTTATATAGAAACAAAATTTTGACAAAATTTTCTAAAGAAATAAATTTTGACAAAATTTTCTATAGAAATAAAAGTTTGACAAAATTTTCTATAGAAATAAAATTTTGACAAAATTTTCTATAGAAATAAAATTTTGACAGGCGGAGACAGCTCAGAATGATCTAAACTTTTTTATTATTACAAATATTTGTCCGTCCATCTAATATTTCTATTTTTATAAATTGCCAAATTTTAAATAACTCCACCCGAAAACTTTTCTATTTAACTATACCACCATCAATAAATTTCATATCAAGATTCAATAAAACCAAAACAAACAAATTTAAAGATTGCCTATATTGTTTTGTTTTTTTTTTTTTTTTCTAAGGACCATTACTGTTAAGTAATACACAGTCTTAGGATTTTATTTTCCAAAAAGCAACATGTAGCCAGGGATAAGACAAAATTTAACTTTTTCTCTTGGCACTGGATCAAAAAACAACATTCAATGTTACCGACATAATGGTGATAAGAAGGCAATCAGCGGCCATAAAGCTGGCGGTAGAACAAAGCGAGTGAGGAAAGCATTGAAGAAGAAATGGGACCAAAATCTACACAAAACAAAAAAAAAATGAACCCAAATAGCAGTGATAATGGCCTAAACATAAACACAAAAGCAAATGCAAAGGGAAGATACAAACATCGCAACAAAAACACACAAGTCTAAGTAAATATCCTTAACATACTTATCAACTGGCAGCTCGTCGTCTACCAATCGCTTGAAGGCTAACTAATATGGCAAGGCAATACAATAGAATCCCATCATTATTATCATCGCCACCACCACCTCGAAAGCTTTGGCATACTAATGACTACTAAAACTCTGAAGACGACGAGGATATTGAATTCAATAACAAAATAATAAGTCTGAAGTTGAGGATAACGATATTGGATATGTCACTAAGGCACTCCTGGCTCCTTACCCATCCCGCCTCAATAAGATCTAGTTGAACTATGTAGTATGCTCTTCAAGAATTCATATTATTGTTAGGCTATGAAAACTTGGGTTTAGAAAACTTTTCCATGAAAAAAAAAACCAACAAAATGAAAATCGATATGTGTACATTATCACCAAGGAGATATGTGAAGGCATTGGTGGTGGCGATAGAGACGAGGATATTTTATATGTCATAGTATCGGTATATTAGTAACTAATGAAATATTAATATTGTTATGCTATGCTATGAAGAAGGAGAAAGGCACTTCATGGCAAATGGAATCTATGGTGGGATTAAGATAACAAAACCCTAAACCCTATGGATAGATAGACACTATCTCCCTTTCTCTCTAATATCCATGGTAATTTGAAAAATTGTTTGTACAAAACTTTTTCCACTCACCCTGAAAAGTGGCAATAAATACAATGTGCTAGATGATGATAATCATTTATTTTCTTGTTTGGGGTTTCATCCTACAAATTGTCTTTAAGGAAAGAAGGACTTTATTGATGACTCTCAAGCAATTGTTTATTTATGGCAGTATTAAAAAAAAAAAAAAACAAGTGATGTCTAAAGCATAATAAAACAAATTGCCAAATATAAATCATACGCCTCTATGGACTCTTAAAACGCCAGCCCATTAAGTATACGCCAAGGTGATTAGGAATGGTTCTATTAGGAGTACTTATACGCCTAGTGGTCCTAAAATACAAATAGCAGCCGTTAAGATTCGAGAGCTCCGTTTTCATCGAAAATATTAATGAAATGGAATAAAACTATGAAAGGTTCAACGAACTCCCAAAAAAAAGTAACTGTGGTAAGGCAGTGAAATAAAGAGAATATTTCAAATATAAATCAAGTTATGATTGTTTAATTTTTTGTATGAAGATTATTAAATTTTACCAGATTTTTTATTACGTCTTATTCGTAACAACCCCTTAATGTTTTCCACAAAAAAAAAAAACAAAAAAAAATCCAATGAAAAGTTATTTATGTTAGCATTTAAAAAATATACACTGACAAAAATCATACGCCTCTATGGACTCTTTTAAGTCGCAAGCCCATTAAGTAAACGCCAGGTTGATTGGGAGTGATTCTGTTAGGAGTACTTATACGCCTTATCATCCCAAAACACAAAAAAGCTCCCTTGTCATCGAGATGGGCTTAATGTAGAAAATTAAAATGTTAATGAAATGGAAAACTACAAAAAGTTCAACGAACCCCAAAAATATCTATACAAAGCCAGTAGAAACAAGTAAGGAAAGTCTAAAGTCGGACGGGGCCGACTATATTATTCCCTGCACCACTTTGTAGATCAAAATTTTCGATACCATATCACAGCCGTCAAATGTGTTGAGGGCTATATATAAAGGTTTGTCCCAAATACATACATTTAAATATCACTCGATCTGGACAGAATTTGATAGACTTCTACAAAATCTATAGACTTAAAATTTAAGTCGGCTAATGCACTGTTATTAAAAAAATATGGGAAACATATAAAACTGAAGCAATTTTAAGGAAACTTCGCAAAAGTTTATTTATGATTTATCGCTCGATATATATGTATTAGAATTTTAGGAAAATTAGAGTCATTTTTACAACTTTTCGACTAAGCAATGGCGATTTAACAAGGAAAATGTTGGTATTTTGACCATTTTTGTCGAAATTAGAAAAACATATATATGGGAGCTATATCTAAATCTGAACCGATTGTACTCCTAGTGCAAAATTTCAACCAAATTGGGCCAAAACTCTGGCTTCTGGGTCTATATAAGTGCATATCGGGCGAAAGATATATATGGGAGCTATATCTAAATCTGAACCGATTTCAACCAAATTTGGCACGCATAGCTGCAATGCTAATTCTACTCCCTGTGCATAATTTCAAACAAATTGGGCCAAAACTCTGGCTATTAGGACCATATTAGTCAGTATCGGGCAAAAGATATATATGGGAGCTATATCTAAATCTGAACCGATTTCAACCAAATTTGGCACGCATAGCTGCAATGCTAATTCTACTCCCCGTGCAAAATTTCAAACAAATTCGGCCAAAAATCTGGCTTCTGGGGCCATATAAGTCCATATCTGTCGAAAGATATATATGGGAGCTATATCTAAATCTGAACCGATTTCAATCAAACTTTGCACACTTGACTATACGACTAAGTGTTATGTTTGTACAAAATTTCAAGCAACTCGGTATAAAACTCTGGCTGCTGGGTCCATATTAGTGCATATCGGGCGAAAGATATATATGGGAGCTATATCTAAATCTGAACCGATTTCTTCCCAAATCAATAGGGTTCTATTCTGACCCAAATTAGGAACATGTGCCAAATTTGAAGGCGATTGGACTTAAATTGCGACCTAGACTTTGATCACAAAAATGTGTTCACAGACAGACGGACGGACGGACAGACGGACATGGCTATATCGACTCAGGGACCCACCCTGAGCATTATTGCCAAAGACACCATGTGTCTATCTCGTCTCCTTCTGGGTGTTACAAACATATGCACTAACTTATAATACCCTGTTCCACAGTGTGGCGCAGGGTATAAAAAAGGAATATTTTAAATATAAATCATACGGTCCCATGAACCATGATGATACTAAGGACAAGGCGTCAGCCTAAGGATTTGTATGAAGAGTATTCAATTTCAATTTTTTTTTAATATTTCGTAGCAACCCTTTCATTTTCCAAATCAATCCAAAATCCAATGAAATCCATAATTGTTTATTTATGCTAGCATTTTAAAAATATACCAAAAATTACACAATAAATTGTTATAATATAAAATCATACGCCTCTATGAACTCTTTTAAAACGCAAGCCCATTAAGTATACGCCAGGGTGATTAGGAATGGTTCTATTAGGAGTACTTATACGCCTTGTGGTCCTAAAATACAAATAGAGGCAATTCAGCTCGGTTAAAAAAAAAACTAAAATAAAAAATATTATTGAAATCAAATAGCGTATAACTACGAAAGGTTCAACGAACTCCAAAAATATCTATGCAAAGTCAGTAGAACAAAGAGAATATTTCAAATATAAATTATACGGTCCCATGAACCATGGAGATGCTAAGGACAAGGCTGTAATTTTTTGCAAGAATAAAATGATAATTTCACCAGTTTTTTTTCACTTCATACTTCGTAACAGTCCCTTAATTTTTCGCCAACAAAATCCAATGAAAACCAAAACTGATTATTTATGATATCATTTTAAAAATTGTCTAGAAATTGTTATAACATAAATCATACGCCTCTATGGACTCTTTTAAAACGCCAGCCCATTAAGTATACGCCAAGGTGATTAGGAATGGTTCTATTAGGAGTACTTATACGCCTAGTGGTCCTAAAATACAAATGGGAGCGATTGCATAGAAATGGAATTGATGTAGAAAATTAAAATAAAATGGCATAAAACTGCGAAAGGTTCAAGGAACTCCTAAAAATACCTGTGGAAAGGGTGTGAAATAAAAAGAATATTTGCAACATAAATCATTTCTTTTTATGAATAATTTGATAATTTATTAAAATTGGATTCTCAGTTAGAAATATTGCCGAATTTTAATTGATATTAAACGTTTATTAAACGAGTTTAAACTATCTATCCATGTAGACGAACATAAACGAAAAATTTTCTTTGTGTGCAACCGTTTCTTTGGACATATTTTATAATATTCTATAATTGACCCATGTATATAAAGTCGTTATCGAAACTGAAAGAGTATTGATATGGCACATCTTTTAGTAGGACATAGAGTCCGCCGGATAAATGTTTCAGAAATCCTAAAATTCCTTTGTGTGTGCACCACTTACTTAATGACAACCGCTCTGAAAGTCATTAAAAATCTTCTCTCCTCACTTAAAGAAAATTCTTTTCATTTTCTTGGAATAAACTTTATTAAAAGTGGATTCTCAGTTAAAAATATTGCCGAATTTTAATTGATATTAGAAATTTATTAAACGAATTTAAACTGTCTGTCCATGTAGACAAACATAAACGAAAAATTTTCTTTGTGTGTGTGTATTGCAGAATTTTAATTGATATTAGAAATTTATTAAATGAGTTCAAACTGTCTGTCCAACACAAACGAAAAACTCTCAATGTGTGCAACCGTTTCTTTGGACATATTTTATAATTGACCCATGTATATAAAGTTGTTATCGAAACTGAAGGAGAATTGATATTACAAATCTAAGAGTAGGATAGAGAGTGTCCTAGATAAATACTACCGAAATACTAAATATCCTTTGTGTGTGCTTAACCTTAATGGAAATCGTCCGAAAAATCCATAAAACCTTCTATCCTTACTTCAAATTCCTTTAATTTCTTTGGCCATATTTTAAAGTTATAATTGACCTATATATAAAGTCATTACCGAAACTGAAGGAGAATTGATAAGGAAAATCTTTTAGTAGGACATACGAGTCCGCTGGATAAATGTTTCAGAAATACTAAAATTCCTTTGTGTGTGTGGACGACCCTTAAGGAAAACCGCTTTGAAAATCAATAAAATCTTCTATTCTCACTTAAAGAATTCTCACTTAAAAATATTTGCTGAATTTTAATTGATATTAAAAGATTATTAAACGAGTTTAAACTATCTATCCATGTAGACAAACATAAATTAAAAACTCTCAATGTGTGCAACCATTTCTTTGGTCTTATTTTTAAAGTTATAATTGACCCATATATATAATGTCTATATCGAAACTGAAAGAAAATTGATATTACAAATCTAAGAGTAGGATAGAGATTGTCCTGGATAAACTCTTCCGAAATACAAAAATTCCTTTGTGTGTGCGGAAAATTCATAAAACCTTCTATCCTTACTTCAAATTCTTTTAATTTTCTTAGGAAAAACTATTAAAAAATTTTTATTGATATTAAAAATCCGTTAAAAATGGTTTCTCAGGATAAAATATTGCAAAATTCAAATTGTTATTAAAACTGTAGACAAACATAAACGAAAAATAGTCAACTTGTGCAATCATTTCTTTGACCATATTTTAAAGTTATAATTGACCTATATATAAAGTCGTTACCGAAACTGAAGGAGAATTGATATGGAAAATATTTTAGTAGGACATACACTATGCTGGATAAATGTTTCAGATATACTACAATTCCTTTGTGTGTGCGGACGACCCTTAATGAAAACCGCTTTGAAAATCAATAAAATCTTCTATTCTCATTTAAAGAATTCTCAGTTAAAAATATTTGCAGAATTTTAAATAATATTAAAAGATTATTAAACGATTTTAAACTATCTATCCATGTAGACAAACATCATCGAAAAACTCTCAATGTGTGCAACCGTTTCTTTGGACATATTTTATAATTGACCCATGTATATAAAGTCGTTATCGAAACTGAAAGAGAATTGATATGGCACATCTTTTAGTAGGACATAGAGTCTGCTGGATAAATGTTTCAGAAATACTAAAATTTCTTTGTGTGTGCGCACATTCCTTAAGGAAAACCGCTTTGAAAATCAATAAAATCTTCAATTCTCACTTAATACAATTCCATTTCAATATACTGAGTAAATACAAAGCATATCCATATTTTATTCCTATATCTTTTACGCTCTATTATCGTCATCATCATTATATACATACTATACCAAAGTATTCCTATACTTTTGCTTACATCAATTCTGCATTTATTTCCTAATTGACGACTATAAATCACTAAAATCTACCAGTGGTGGTGGGTGGTGCGTACCTTTAAACACCTACTAATTAGGATATACAAATAATTTATGGCTGGCTCTTAATGTGGGTGTAAATGAAAATCAAACCGAAGTTTGCAAAAAGCACCAGAGTATTGGAAGAATCAAAAGATGTTTGAAACAACTTTGCACAACGCCATGCTGTCTGGTCACAAAGACTACACCCACTTGTAAAGGCAACTCAACGTAGGTGTACTGAAGCATCATACTTTAACCCACATTTACCCACTTTTAGTTATAGAAATAAAATGTCTCCTTGTTTTCTCTTTTCGCATTTACAATGAAATAATGTTGGTCACAGACAACATTAACGATAAACAGAAAGTATTTCTCAAAACCTCCAACACTTGCTACAAAAGTCATAAAAAAAACAAAGTTGGCAATAAATGTCGGCCCGACAAGAAAAACTCCGACCATTATTTGTCCTTTCGTATTTTGTCGTTGCTATTAATACTGTAAAAGTTTTTTTTTTTAATAAGAAAGTAGTAGGCAGGATTCTTAAAGGGGACTTCTTTTAGGACTATTCAATATTGGGCTGGGAGGGGTGGTAATTTTATGGGACAAGCTGTACAGAAGAGTGAAAAGTGTTTTGTGTGAACTATATAGAAACATTAAAACATTAAACAGTTTAACAACATTGTTAAAAAATCAACACCAATACAGGCAATACCGAAATCGAAAGGGATGCCGAGAGAGATGGCATGGATGACTGCTTAAAAAATAACTGAACATTTGGACTAGGACATTGTGATTAATAAAAATTCCCTTTAAATTTCCTGAGGTTAATTTTTTTATACCATTTTTATAAAAAAAAAATCCTCACTGTCATCCCTATCTATCAGAAAAGAAGCAACTGTCATCTTTTCCTCATACAATCTCAACACCATAAAAACCAACTGCCTACTATCACGCTTATCGTTGTTTTTTTGGCAATATCTACAATTATTGGACTTCCAACGGACGCAATGAACTCATTAAAAATGTACACTACGAGGACGCAGGCATTCTCTGTTATGGAATACAACCAAACTTATATTACTGACACAGATGAGGCCTAGTCGCAGGAGTTGGAGTTGGGAGGAAAATTCCAAAAGAAATTAAAAAAAAAAAAAAAAACTCTGGAGAAGTACGTAACGGTGGCTCAAATGATACAAATTAATGTACATTCAGAAAACAAAATATTACAAAATAAATTTATAGGATCTTGGTCCGCCCGTCCGTCTGACCTTGTGTTAAAATGTTTAACCGAGTTCTCATGGCAAAAAATACCACAAAATATTAATTGATATTAAAAACTTATTATAAGAGATCTAAGTGTCTAACGAAGTAGACTAACATAAAGGAAAAAATGTCAATGTGTGCAACCATTTCGTTCGCGATAGTCAATATATAAAGTCGTTACAAAAATTGAAAATGAATTGATATTGCAATTTCTTGCGTAGGACATAGATGGTTAAGGATCAATAATTTAGAAATACTAAAAATCCATTATGTGTGAGGAACTTTCTTCATGGAAACTTCACAGAAAATGAATAAAATAGTCTAATCTCACCTAAGACAGCCGGTTTACGAACCACACAAAACAAAAACAAAAAAATGTTTATTTAAATTTATCGGCTCTCCATCCGTCCGTCACCAACCAATCCAAATTTATAAAACAGCAATTATTACTATGTGTGCAAATTTATTTTGGAGATATTCAAAGTTGGAAGTAATGTTTCCAATATTAAAAGTAGCTCGATGAAATTAAATTTTGAAAATTTTTATGAATTAATATGAAAAAAACTGCTTATACTACATGAATAACCAACCTTTTGGCATTTAGAAAAACAAATTCTTGCTCATATGTGCAAAGTAATTTTAGTTCTTTTTTCAGTTTATTTATGTAAATTAAATTAGAGATGGTCTGTCCATCTTCATATAGTCAGAATAATGAATGGACATCATGGCACAAAATTAGGCATCGATTTTGAGGCAAACAAAAATGCTGAGAAAATATCCAAGAGTTTGGCTATATAATTAATCCAAAAAATTAGGCATCGATTTTGAGGCAAACAAAAATACTAAGAAAATTATCCAAGAGTTTGGCTATAAACTTAATCCTACAAACATCAAATTTGTTAGTAGGATTAAGTATGAATTATTAGGAAATTAAATTTCTTATCTCATTGTTTACTAACCTTTGCGAATTTATAAAACCATAAATATTTCGATGTGTGCAAAGTTCTTTTGGATATATTCAAAATTTGAAGTAATATTAATATTTGAAGCAATATTAAAAGTAGCTCGATCAAATTAAAATTTGAATCTTTATATGAATTAATATGAAAACACTGCTTATACTGCATGAATAACCAACTTTTGGGCATTTAGAAAAACAAATGCTCCCACATGTGTGCAAGGTAGGTTTTAATTTTTTTCAATTTATTTAGGTAAGTTAAATTATAGAAATATCTGTCCATTTCCATATAGTCAGAATAATGAATGGACATCGTGGCACAAATTTAAACATCGATTTTAAGGCAAACATAAAAACTAAGAAAATTGTCTAAGAGTTGCGATATATTCTTAATCCCAAAAACATCAAATTTTACGACCCTATGAATTATTAGGAATATAAACTTCTTTCCACATTTCTTATTAACCTTTGCGAATTTATAAAATCACAAATATTTGTATGTGTGCAAAGTTATTTTGGAGATATTTGAAAGTTTGAAGTAATGTTTCCACAATTAAAAGTAGCTCGATCAAATTAAAATTTGAAACTTTATATGAATTAATATGAAAAAATTGATTATACAACATGAATAACCAACTTTTTGGCATTTAGAAAAACAAATACATGCTTATGTGTGCAAAGTAGTTTTAGTCCTTTTTTTCATTTTATTTATGTAAATTAAATTAGAGTTGGTGTGTCCATTTATTATTCTTTTATTTATTTTTTTTTATAAAAAATTGATTTGGTACCAGGAAACATTTTAATGTTAAAACTAAAAATTTTAATATAATTTCGCAAACATATTAAAATTTTATTAACCACTGTACATTTTGAAGTAAAAAAAAAATATTCACCCATCTGTGTAGTAATGCTCTCACTCGTCTTTCGTTGAATTTCAATGGCCATGGTCTATGGAGTTTATGGAGTTTTTTGCTATAAATGAGCAAAAAATGGCAAAGGCAACACATGTGCCCAAGAAATAAGAAGTCAAGATTTCAATGCCTTAATATGGATTTTTTTAATGGCAGTCAGATGGAGAACATACCAAACCTTTAATGTATGCTGTGAAAGAAAATCTCATAAAATCTGGAACTTAAATCACTTAAAAAAAGGACAAATAAGCGTAGGTTAGGTATGGTGATGACCATTGTGATTTTCTCTCTCATCCTACCCGATTCTGTAGTTAGCTAAAAGATAAACGTCCTTCATTCTTAAAACCGACAGCGAACGGAATCCCTCTATGTGTGAACATATTTAGAAACTCCCTTAAACACTCAGAATCACCAGGATTACCGAGGGGAGATAACGCCCCGATATTCAGAGAGAGCCAGTGTGATCTAAAAAAAAACTCAGCTTTTCTCTGTTCTAAAAACTCGGACTATTTTCTTAACTTTTTGGAGGACGAGTTTTTAAACAAATAACCGGTATTACCGGTGCAAACGGGTTTTCCCAAAATTCACCAAAACGCGTAATATGAAACACTGTTTTTTTAAGTATTTTATTGCTCGTTATAACTGCCTATATTTGCCAATAAACTGGCAATTTTATGTTGACATCACAAAAATCGAAACCCGGTTTTTGAAGCCTTGACAACAGCGGTTTTACCTGTTTACCCAAACAGGAACCCGGTTCTTTAAGCTTTAAAAACATCAGTTCTACCGGTTCACCGGTTTTGAGAAAACCAATAATCGGTGTAAATATATAAACCGGTCGACGATGTAAGAAGATAAAATGGTCCACAGATTTTGATCACAAACATCCGAAACCTGAAGGCCTTGCTAAACCGGTTCATCTCCAATGGAAATTTTTAACAGACGTAAGAAGTTAACGCGATCCACCGGTTTTGATACTCTACAAGGGTATTTTTTGTAGCAGTTTATTAACCGAATCTAACTGTCTGTATTTGGCATTGCATTGAGGCCATAAAACCCGAATACCGGTTTTTGAAGCCTTGAAAACAGCGGTTCAAAACAGGGACAATCGGTGTAAAATGATAAACCGATCCACCGATTTTCATACTCTTTGCAGCAGTTCAATACACAGATCTAACTGCCTATATTTGGGTTTGAATTGACAATTTCAATTGATAGCACAAAAACCGTATACCGGTTTTTGAAGCGTAAAAAACACCGGTTCTACCGATACATCGCAAAAGGGATAATTCGATTTTAAATGAAAAAAAACGATCACAGTTGCAAGTGTTTTTTGTAGCAGTTTAACATATTACCCGGATCTAACTACTTGTATTTGAAGTGAAATCACAAAAACCGAAAACCGGTTATTGAGGCATTCAATACACCGGTTCACAGAAAAAGGATTTTCGACAAACCCAACAATCGGTGATGGTTTTGGTTCACCGGGTTTGACCTAGAACCCATAAACCTTCTTCCGCAAATCGGACATGCCTACAATGGCTCTCGAATATTGCAATTTTGGAAATTGGAAATTTTCCCCATTTCAAGAAAACCAAAAAACTCCCAGTATTTTGTCATTGAGAAATCTTATCTTCATTACGCAATGATTAGCATCAATAGAGTACTTAGTTCATTGGCCGTAGCTCTCACTCGGCTTCCAAGGCATATGGTGTTGCAATAAAGTGTCTTTAAATATGGTCATATCTCCATATCGCAACGCAAACATGAAACGACCAAAAAACTCAATTCAATCGTCGTTATGAAGACAACCATTTCAGAGTTACAGCACAGAGTCACAGTCACATACTGGGGCAACATTAACATTACAATTTTTTTAAAGACATGTGCCATGATGTTGCATAAAATCAAAATCAAAAACAGCTTTACTTCAAATAGATCTTTGAATGCTTGGGGGGCTTGTGAAAAATTTCATAAAAATGGAGAGACAAAAAAAAGAAATAACCAGATAAAAACAACATTTAAGTCGAGCATATAAATCAGGCTAAATGCAGCAGCAATTTAAAATTCAAACACACATAAACTACACGGTAAATAAAATGTGAAAGAAATAACATAAAAATAATATAAAAAAAATAATAAAAAAATATAACATAAAAATATATCTAAAAAATAATATAAAAAAATAATATCAAAGCGAAATTTTAAAATCCTGGTCCAAGAAATATTATTTAATTTTTTTTTTTATGTTGACATTTTGGACATTATTTAATTTTTAAAAATCACTGAATCGAACAACAACTCATTAAATTGTCCACAATCTATCTACCCAAATTTCTCTCACTGCATAATCCACTAGCGGACTAAACTCCAGTTATCTCAAAAACACTTAGCTATTAGGTAATGAAGGAAAACACACTGACAACAACAACCAGAAAATCACTACAAATAACGATGGGAAACTTCATGGACAAAATATGAACAATAACAAAATCCGCAGAGCTGTAAGAAAAATCTACGAAAACTTTGTCCACCATAGAAGCAGAAAAAAACGCGATCGAAACAAACCGGAGGTTTTTAAAATAATGCAGCAGGTACATATATCAAAATGTATTGCAACACAAAGCCACCTGCCAGTTTTTTTGTGTTTCGAAACCAAGTTCTCACCAACATAATATCCTCCACATTCGTTTCTATTATGTCGAGAATATACAACCTAATCGCTGGCACTGATGACGGATTGTCTAAAACACATTTAAATCATAATGGATAGTTACAATGAAGGAAATATGAAATATAAAAATTCTAACTGCAATAGATAACAAAAAATATTTAAAAAAATAGAAAATTTTGTCAAAATTTTATTCCTAAAGAAAATGTTGACCATATTTTATTTCTACAGGAAATTTTTGCAAACATTTATTAATATAGACAATTTTGTCTAAATTTTATTACTATAGACAATTTTGTCAAAATTTTATTTCTATAGAAAATTTTGTAAAATTTTATTTCTATAGAAAATTTTGTCAAAATTTTATTTCTATAGAAAAATTTATCAAAATTTTATTTCTATAGAAAATTTTGTCAAAATTTTATTTCTATAGAAAATTTTGTCAAAATTTTATTTCTTTAGAAAATTTTATTTCTTTAGAAAATTTTATTTCTATAGAAAAGTTTGTCAAAATTTTATTTCTATAGAAAACGTTGTCCAAATTTTATTTATATTGCAAATTTTGTCAAGATTTTATTCCCATAGAAAATTTTGTCAAAATGTTATTTCTATAGAAAATTTTGTCAATATTTTATTTCTATATTTTTTTCTTGATTTATTTTGTTTCTTGTTCGATCTTTTTCAGTTTAAATAAAATTCTTTATTTTGCCAAGCTTGAGATCTATTTGTTTTTATTTTTAATTCATCCGTCCTAATATTTCGCAATTTTAATTAATTAATATTATAATAAATGTAAAAAATGTTTATAGATCATACACCTCTGATGAAGCAATTCAACGAAAATTGCGAAATATTAGGACGGATGAATTAAAAATAAAAACAAATAGATCTCAAGCTTGGCAAAATAAAGAATTTTATTTTATTTCTATAGACAATTTTGTCTAAATTTTATTACTATAGACAATTTTGCCCAAATTTTATTTCTATAGAAAATTTTGTCAAAATTGTATTTCTATAGAAAATTTTGTTAAAATTTTATTTGTATAGAAATTTTTTTCAAAATTTTATTTCAATAAAAATTTTTGCAAAATTTTATTTCTATAGAAAAATTTTGCAACATTTTATTTCTATAGAAAATTTAGTAAATGTTTTTTATAGAAAATGTATTTCTATAGAAAATGTTGTAATTTTTTTTTATAGAAAATTTTGTCAAAATTGTTTATCTATAGAAAATGTTGTCCAAATATTATTATTGTCATAGAAAATTTTCTACAAATTTTGTTTCTATAGCAAATTTTTGTCCAAATTTTATTTCTATTGAAAATTTTGTCAAAATGTTATTCCTATAGCAAAAAATTTTATTTCTATCAAAAATTTTTACAAAATTTTATTTCTATAAAAAATTTTGTCAAATTTTTTTTATAGAATATTTTATAAAAAATCTATTTCTATAGATAATTTTGAAAAAAATTGACATTTATTTCTATAGAATATTTTGTCAAAATTTGACTTCTATAGAAAATTTTGTCAAAATTTTATTTCTATAGGAAATTTTGTCCATATTTTATTTCTATTGAAAATGTTGTCAAGATTTTATTCCTATAGAAAATTTTTTTAAGATTTTATTTCTATAGAAAATTTTTGCAAAATTTTATTTCTATAGAAAATTTTGTCAAAATTTTATTTCTATAGAAAATTTGGTCAATATTTTATTTTTTAGAAAATTTTATTAAAATTTGACTTCTACAGAAAATTTTGCAAAATGTTATTTCTATAGAAAATTTTGTCAAAATTTTATTTCTAAAGAAAATTTTGTCAAAATTTTATTTCTATAGAAAATTTGGTCAATATTTTATTTTTATATAAAATTTTCTCAAAATTGTATTCCTATAGAAAATTTTGTCAAGATTTTATTTCTATAGAAAATGTGGTCAAAATTTTATTTCTATAGAAAATTTGGTCAATATTTTACTTCTATAGAAAATTTTGTTAAAATTTGTCAAAATTTCTATGGAAAATTGTGTCAAAATTTTATTTCTATAGAAAATTTTGCCAAAATTTTTTTCTATAGAAAACATTGTCAAAATTTTACTTGTAAAGAGAATTTTGTCAAAATTTTATTTGTAAAGAAAATTTTGTCAAAATTTTATTTTCATAGAAAATTTTCTCAAAATTTTATTACTATAGAAAATTTTGTCAAAATTTTATTTCTATAGAAAATTTGGTCAATATTTTATTTCTATAGAAAATTTTGTAAAAATTTGACTTCTATAGAAAATTTTGTCAAAATTTTATTTCTATAGAAAATTTTGCCAACATTTTTTTCTATAGAAAACTTTGTCAAAATTTTATTTTTAAAGAAAATTTTGTCACAATTTTATTTTCATAGAAAATTTTGTCCATATTTAATTTCTATAGAAAATTTGGTCAATATTTTATTTCTAAAGAAAATTTTTTCAAAATTTTATTTTCATAGAAAATTTTCTCAAAATTTTTATTTTTATAGAAAATTTTGTCCATATTTTATTTCTATTGAAAGTGCAGTCAAAATTTTATTTCTAAAGAATATTTTGTCAAAATTTTATTTTCATAGAAAATTTTCTCAAAATATTATTTCTAAAGAAAATTTTGTCAAAATATTATTTTCACAGAAAATTTCTTCAAATTTTATTTCTATAGGAATGTTGTCCAAATTTTATTTCTATAGAAAATTTTGATAAAATTTTATTTCTATAGAAAATTTTGTCAAAATTTTATTTCTAAAGAAAAATTTGTCAAAATTTTATTTCTATAGAAAATTTTGTCAAAATTTTATTCCTATAGAAATTTTTTTCAAAATTTGATTTCTATAGAAAATTTTGTCAATATTTTATTTCTATAGAAAATTTTGTCAAAATTTTATTTCTATAGGGAATTTTGTCAAAATTTTATTTCTATAGAAAATTTTATCAAAATTTTATTTCTATAGAAAATTTTGTCAAAATTTTATTTCTATAGAAAAATTTGTCAAATGTTATTTCTATAGAAAATTTGGTCACAATTTTATTTCTATAGAAAATTTTGCCAACATTTTTTGTCTATAGAAAACTTTGACAAAATTTTATTTCTAAAGAAAATTTGGTCAAAATTTTATTTTCATAGAAAATATACTCCAAATTTTATTTCTATTGAAAATGTCCCAATTTTATTTCTATTGAAAATTTTGACAAAAATTTATTCCCATAGAAAATTTTGTCAAAATTTTTTTTATGGAAAATTTTTGCAAAATTTTATTTCTGTATAGAATTTTTGCAAATTTTATTTCTATTGAAAATTTTGTCAAGATTTTATTCCCATAGAAAATTTTGTCAAAAATTTATTTTTATAGAAATTTTTTGCAAAAATGTATTTCTATAGATATTTTGACAAATTTTATTTCTATAGAAAAATTTTGTCAAAATTTTATTTCTATAGAAAATTTTGTCAAAATTTTACTTCTATAGAAAATTTTGTTAAAATTTTATTTCTACAGAAAAAGTTGTCAAAATTTTATTTCTTTAGAAAATTTCGGCAAAATTTTATTTCTATAGAAAATTTTCTCAACAATTTTATTTTCATAGAAAATTGTGGTCTAAATTTTATTTCGATAGACAATTTTTGCAAAATTTTATTTCTATACAATATTTTGTCCAAATTTGTGTTTCTATAGAAAATTTGTAAAGCACCTCGTAATTTTGCACCACTAGTAGTTACCCAAATTTGCATATCTCTCAACAGTTTTGAATTTGAATACCGAATCTATAATCCCTTCAACATTTTTTAATTTATACTTCTATGGGGGTTCCAGGGATGAGTTAAATTATTATTATTTATACGCTACCATGCACAATAATTAATAACACTTATACAACATGGTGGAAAATTAGTGACATTTGAACTTTCAAGGCGATCTGGAAACTAGAGTACTTTCAACAGGAAATTAAGGCAACGATAATTTGTTGTGCTGTTTTTCCAGTATTTAATTAAATTTTCTTTTCTTTAATTGGTTTACGATCCGAAAGATAATTTCAATTTCAAGGTTTGCTATCTATTTCATTTCCTTGTAAACTTTTATTTAAACAAAATAGAACCTGATGCGTAACTTAGATATTTTCTACTTTCCTACCCATGAACAAAAACCCAATGCTAGTGGCAAAAAAAAAAAAAAACGAAAAAACAAGAACGCTTGCCACAATTCAAAAGTTATCTAGCAACTTAAAGACCCTGAACTCTTCCAAACAACACCCAAGTTTATGCAGCAGATGATTCACTATGCAAGAAAAGAAAAAAACAAGAGCATCTTAAAAATTCTTTGTAGCAATACGCCTGATGTTTAGAGGTGGTTTAAAAAGTTGTTTTCTTCAATTGTACGAGTTTTCCCCAGTATCTTTGTTTCTATTTTGCCCCACATCGTGGACAAAGTTTTTAGGGTATTTGATGCCTGCAGTGGCATTTTGTGTGCAAATTAGTTGATTCACATTCACGACATCAGTGCAAGAAGTCACCCAGAGCAATATCTAGACAGAGGGATTAAATATGGACTATAATGAATAAAGCCAACTTGTTTAGCCAAGCACTTCTTTTAATTTCCTTAAGATTTCCAAACAATAATCTATCACCATGACAAAAACAAATTATAAAATATAAAGCGTACGCTATCCAATCCACAAGAGTTATAAAACCAATTAATATCACGTATACGGTACAAAGAACAAAAATTAAAAGTACGTATATGACTAGGAGAACAGACAAGAAAATACGTATACGTCAAGGTGCACAGAAACGAAAGATTTGATGACAAATGAGAGAGAGAAATCCATTTAAAACATACTAAGCAGAGATTAATATGTGAACTAAGAAAATCGCACCAGCGACAAGTCAAGAAACCTTTAGTGCAGATCGGCTCAAACTTTATCTCTATTCTCCTGCGATTCCAAGGGTAAGTCACAGACTGAGTCACTAAAGTATCGAGTATGACCAACACTCAAAAAATAATTTACGAAAGAGTAAGAGACTAGAAAACCTTTAGGGCTAGTATCTGTTTGGCGTTGAAAAGTTTTCGAAAGTCTGAACAGTTACAAAATTTTGGAAAGATGGATGTATTTCGTAGTATTGGGAAGACTGTTCTGGATTTTCACAATTATGTAAGTTCTATTATACTTTTTTTTTATATTTTAGTCTTCAGTTCGATGCCAAAGTTATAATTTTATAATCGTAATAGTCATACGCTCCCCTTATGAACCTATTAAAATTAGTAATACGTCACAAGGTACCACGGTTGTCACAGTTGGTAAAATTCTGCTAAAAAATTGTCGATTGTTTACTGTTTGTTAGATTGGTAGAATTCATGACGTTTTGGTCGATTTTACAAAACAATCCTCTCCAACTAAGCAGCTTTCTATTGAAATAAAATTTTTACAAAATTTTCCATGGAAATAAAATTTTGACAAAATTTTCCATAGAAATAAAATTTTGACAAAATTTTCATAGAAATAAAATTTTGGGAAGTTTTTTTAAATAAAATTTTGGGAAATTTTTTATAGAAATACAATTTTGACAAAATTTTCTATAGAAATAAAATTTTAAATAAAGATCATAATATTGCAAATACTGAGATAAACTTTTAAAATAATATAACAAAACTTTTCTTTCGAAGAAAAGACACAAAAATTTGATCAAAAACTTTAAATTATTCTTTTTTTTAATTTGCTTAATGTTTGGTAAAATTTTCTTCAAATTTTGGTAGATTATTTTTGCAAAAACTCCAAAAATGTTCTATGCCTAGCTTCGTGATAAACCAATGAATGAATTTTATTATAAAAAATGGAAGGGTTCGTTACTATGGTCTAATTATTGAAAAACAAAGAACTAACCCAAACAATTATGGGTTCCCGTTTGAAAACAATCCACACCTATAATAAATGATAATAACACATCTTACTGTTCATTTATGGGGCAACTGAAAGTTTCTTAATACATTCTCATCATAATTACCCATACGACACCTAGCCCATAACAATTTAATAACACGTATACGCCACCTACTCCATCAGAAATTAATAATACGTATACGTCTCCTATTCCATGAGAAATTAATAACAGGTATATGTCACCTATTCCTTGACAAGTTTATGATACGTATACATCACCTATTCCATGAGAAATTAATAATACGTATACATCACCGTATTTATGGTAACTGAGTTTATCAATAATAACGAATTAACTATTCGACATATTGCAAATATTCTGAAGGTAATTAAGGCCAAAACAATAGACCTCTACGGGTTTGAGACTATTGAAGAAATCTTCAAATTGCTTCTAAAAGGAAACTCTCTTTGGTTTTAGGACTAGTGAAGAACCCTTAAAATTGTTCCAAGCAAAGTAAACATCTATGGTTTATGGGCTACAGAAGAAATCTTAAAATTTCTTTGAGAAATTCTTCCATATAAATTCACGAAGGGTTTATTCCTTATGCAACCCTTGTTTTATAATTTTTTTGTTCTTGTCTCTTTGCTATAAATATAATTCAAAAACAATGAAATACATAAGCAAATCTTTAGCAAAACAGAAAATAGAAGAACAATTAAAATAGAAATGTGTAAAAGGATAAAGGATCAAATAACACCAGTTATATATTACGAGAGGCCAGTCATTCCCGCCATTGATAATAACCTTTTTTCAGACTATAATTATGAACGTGACTTTTAGCGGAAATAATCTTGGTGAAAGGACAATGTAATAATATTTAATAAATCCGTTGCTAAACAAAAAGAGAAACATTGCATGGACAAGAAAATGTTGGCAAAGAACAATGCAATAACAAAACACAATTTTAGCCATTAGTATAATAAATAATAATAATAATAGTATAATAAATAAAATATCAAGCAATGATAGATTAAAAATATATAACTATGGACATCGAAGGACTGTGAGGTTAATAATTTGTGAAATGACTAGAAATGTCTAGGAAAAGCACAAATAATATGGAGACTAAATGAAAAATAAATTTTTAAGAAAAGGTAGCAATTATAATTGGAATTATAATTGCTACCTTGGAAGCAATTATAATGGGAAGAGGAATTAAATCAATGTTAAGGTTTCTACAAGTCAATGGTGCGTATGACTTATATTGATTTTAGTTAGACCTTGGTGCGTATAATTATCTGTAAAAGCTTCTTATCGATTATACGTAAATATAATGGCTCATTAAACCAGAGATATACAAAAATTAAGGGCGTTGGTTCTTTTTTATAAAAAAATTAAAATTCCAAAAAAAAAACAATTCAAATCATAATTGGAAATTGCTCATGAGAAAATGCTAATGATTGTACAAAATACGGGTACGTATGACTGATATTGATTTTAGTTTTTATGTAGGCATTGATGCGTATTATTGTTTGTAAAAAAACCTTCTGATTGTTTATACGTAAATACCAAGAAATATACAAATATTAAGAATTTTTGTCATGTAAATATGAAGTTGATCAGAATCGATTTCAGTTCAGTTTTATGCCTCAGTGACAACAAAACAAAATACCCATACACCACAAAAACACATGGAAACATATGGATATAATAAAATACCCAAAAAAAATTTATAACTTCTAATAGGAAATTGTTAATGCGAACACAATAAAATCTAATGTTTCCACAAGCCATGGTTGCGTATGACTATTATTAATTTTTATTTAGACTTGGTTGCGTATGACTATTATTAATTTTTATTTAGACTTTGGTGCGTATGATTATCTGTAAAAGCTTCTTATCGATTATATGTAAATAAAATGGCTAATTAAACCAGAAGTATACAGAAATTAAGATTTTTTTGTTTTACCTATAAATATGAAGTTGATCAGCATAGATTTCAAATATCCATTGTAGAAAAAACTTTTTATTTTATGCCTTAACAATAGAAAATACTCGTACACTCTAAGGTGGTAGAAAGTACACATGAAAAAAATGCAATTAGTACAATTCCAAAAAAGATAGAAATTATAATAGGAAATTGTTAATGGGAAAAAGAGTTTACAAACCATGGGTGTGTATGACTAATATTGATATTAGTTTTTTGTCAGACCTTGGTGCGTATGCTTAATTATAAATGCTTTTTATCGACTATACGTAGATATAATGGTTAATTAGAACAGATTTTTTTTTTTGGTTTTTCATATAAATATAAAGTTGATCGAAATAGATTTCAGATATCCATTGTAGGAAAAAACCTTTTTGTTTTATGTGACAACAATAGAAAATACTCATACGCTCAATGGTCTACTATAAAGATGCCACATATACACATCGAAACAAATAGAAATATTGAAGTTTTCAAAACAAAGAATAAATTATAATTGGAAATTGTTAATGGTAACAGAATTAAATCAACACTAATGATACCACAAGTCATGGGTACGTATGACTAATATTGATTTTAGTTTTTATTTAGACCTTGATACGTATGATTATTTGTACCAGATTCTTGACGATTATACGTAAATACAGAAATATACAAAAATTACCCAGAATTATACAAAAATTAATAGTATTTTGTTTTCATATAAATATGATGATCAGATATCCATTATAGAAAAAAAATTTGTTGTTTATGTCATAGTGACAACAATAGAAAATACTCATACATTCCATGGTTTTAAAAAGTATTCATATGCTCCATATATACACATGGAAATAAAAGGACATAGTAAAATCCCACAAAAATACAAATTATAATAGGAATTTATTAAAGAAAATAAAAAAAAAATTACAAACCATGGGTGTGTATGACTAATATTGATTTTATTTTTTTAGACCTTGATGCGTATGTTTATTTATAAAGGATTCTTATCGATTATATGTAAATATAATGGCTAATTAGCTCAGAAATATAGGAAATTAAGGATAATTTTTTTACATAATTATGAAGTTGATCCAAATATATTTCAGATAGCCTTTATAGAAAAAAAAAACAAAACTTTTATACATTAGAGAAAACAATAGATAATAATCATACGTTCCATGGTCTGTTATAGAAACATCACATATACACATGGAACCAAATGGAAATATTAAAGTTCCCAAAAAGGCACATATTATAATTGTGAATTATTAATAGAAACGAATTAAATCAATGCTAATGAATCTACGAACCATGGGTGCGTATGACTATTATTGATTTTTGTGTTTATTTATGTGCGTATGATTAATTGCAAAAGATTCTTATAATTTATACGTAAATATAATGATCAATTAGACCAGATATATACAATATAATATGAGGTTTATAAGAGTAGATTTCTGATAGCCTTTATAGAAAAAAAAAACCTTTTTGCCTTAGTGATAAGAAGAAAAAAATATAAACATGAAGACAAAGTTCCCAAATATGATACAAATTATAATGGGAAAATAATTAAATCAATGCTAATGATTCTACGATCCATGAGTGCGTATGACTACTATTGATTTTAGTTGTCATTTAGGCATTGGTTTTTCATATATAGATATGAAGTTGATTAGAATAGATTTCAGATATCCTTTATTGGTAAAAATTTAGGTTTCAAGCCTTAATGACAATATTAGAAAATACTCATACACTCCATAGTCTGATATAGAAAGAAATTGAAACTCTTAAAAGTTCCAAAAGAAGCAACAAATTATTATTGGACATTGTTAATGGGAAAAGAATTAAAGTAATGCTTATGACTCAACGAACTGTGGGTGCGTATGATTAATATTAATTTTAGTTTTTATTAAAACCAGGGAGCGAATGATTAACTGTAAAAGATTCTTATCGTTTACACATAAATATTAGGGACAAGTAGACCAGAGATATACGATATATTCGATTTTTTATATAAATATGAAGTTGACCAAAATATATTTCATATATCTGACAATATTAGAAAATACTCATGCACTCCATAGTCTGATATAGGAGGAAATTGAAAATATTAAAGTTCCAAAAGAAGCAACAAATTATTATTGGACATTGGTAATGGGAAAAGAATTAAAGTAATGCTTATGACTCAATGAACTGTGGTTGCGTATGACTAATATTAATTTTAGTTTTTATTAAAACCAGGGTGCGAATGATTAATTGTAAAAGATTCTGATCATTTACACGTAAATATTAGGGACAAATATACCATAAATATACGAAATATTCGATTTTTTATATAAATATGAAGTTCACCAAAATATAGTTCATATATCTGAAAATATTAGAAAATACTCATGCACTCCATAGTCTGATATAGGAAGAAATTGAAACTCTTAAAAGTTCCAAAAGAAGCAACAAATTTTTATTGGACATTGGTAATGGGAAAATAATTAAATCAATGCTTATGATTCATTGAACTGTGGGTGCGTATGACTAATATTAATTTCAGTTTTTATTAAAACCAGGGTGCGAATGATTAATTGTAAAAGATTCTGATCGTTTATACGTAAATATTATAGACAAATGGACTAGAAATATACGATATATTCGATTTTTTATATAAATATGAAGTTGACAAAAATATATTTCATATATCTGACAATATTAGAAAATATTCATGCACTTCATAGTCTGATATAGGAAGAAATTGAAACTATTAAAGTTCCAAAAGAAGCAACAAATTATTATTGAACATTGAAAACAAGTGGGTGCGTATGACTAATATTAATTTTAGTTTTTTTTTTTTTTAACCAGGGTGCGAATGATTAATTGTAAAAGATTCTGATCGTTTATACGTAAATATTATGGACAAATAGACCAAAAATATACGATATATTCGATTTTTTATATAAATATGAAGTTGACTAAAATATATTTCATATATCCATTATAGACATAATCGTTTTGATTAGGCCTCAGTGACAATAATAGAAAATACTGATACGATCCATGGTCTACTATAGAAACACCACATATACACATGGAAACCTTAAAGTTTCAAAGAAAGGGTATACATAATAATTGGAAATGATTAATGGCAAAAGGAATGTAATCGATACTAATAATTGAACAAGACATGGGTACGTATGACTAATATTGATTTTAGTTTTTTATGTAGACATTGGTGCGTATGATTGTTTGTAGAAGATTTTTTTTAGCGATTAACCATAAATATAATCGCTAATTAATCCAGAAATAGAATAGAATTCAGATATGCAAATGGAAAATTGCAAAAATTTACAAATTATTAAAGGAAAAAGAATTAAATCATTATTCATAATTCTACGAACCATGGGTGCGTATGACTATTATTGATTTTTATTATTTATTTAGACCAGGGTGCGTATGATTGATGGTAAACGTTTATTATCGATTTAACGTTATAAATTGGCCCAGAAATTTAAGAAAATTTGTTTTTTTTTTATATACATAAATAAAATGGACCAAAATATATTTCAAATATCCATTATAGACAAAGTCATTATGATTAGGCTTCTGTGACAAAAATATCGTATACATATCTACTTAATTAAGTGTCCACAAAATGTTTCCCTTGCCTTGCTTTAGCTACAAAAATTCTCAATTGCTTTATTCTTAGAAATGCAGCAGCAGCATTCATTATCAAATTAAGTTTTACATAAAATCTACTCGATTTTCAACGCCTCAAATTTTTTTATTCACCTCAACCAAAACAATAGCACAACACATTTCATTTAACCCCAAACACACATAGCATGCCTACGTTGTGCCTCTACTATCCCCCTTCGTTCGTTCATTCTAGGAATATTTAATCTAAGGCAAAACATTTTAGTGCCAATTAATGCTAATTAAATTTGCCACAAAACTCTCTCTCTCTTGATATAAAGAATGCCACTTGCAGGCCACAGCCACAAGCCCTGGTGTATGCTGCAATATTACCGGGGCATAATCTAATGCAACATTTAATTGTCAACTATGTCGTAATGCTGTCTGCATTGTTTTTGAATAACATCGAGAGAAAAAAAATACAAGCAAAAAAACCTAAATTAAGTGTGAACATTAAGAACTCTTCACAGCAAACAAAATACGGGCGGGGGAGCAGACAAAAAGAAATCACTATGGAAGCTAGCAAGAAACAGCATCATCTCAACATCAGGCAGTGGCAGCAACCCTAGGCAGTCATGTAAACCAACCATGCAACATTAGCATATGCATCATCAGCAGTGGCTGTAGTATTGTCATTTGCCGTTCTCTTCTCATCAAAATGCATCAAGAACTGCATTTTGAGGTAATAAAACTATAACAATGTAAATGTTAATTGCCTCTATGCTATATGGAGTCGAAAGATACATATGCAACTAAGAAGTTCATAAATTTTGCCACAAATTATATGTAAATTTATATATTATGGCGAGGGAAAAATTTTAAATTTTTTAGGAAAATCTAAAAATGAGAGATTTCCACAAACTTTGGATTCTCAGAATATAAATTTGTTTTAAAGTAAGCCTACTCTAGTAAGAAATTGTCGAATGGATACAAAGACTAATGCGTATTATAATCGTAATAATCATACGCTCCCTTGATGAACCTATTAATATTAGTAATACGTCACAGGGTATTTTGAGACTATTATAAATTAATGAATTTAGCTTCAAAATAGGCGAGAAATTTGAAAATTCCTATGAAAAGGAAATTGTGGAAAATTTAAAAATGAGAGATCTTCAAAATATTCAGATTATCAGAATTTCGAATTCCATCAAAATAACTTTTTAATGGACACTAAACCCATAAGTATAATAATCATAATAATCATACGCTCCCTTGATGAACCTATTAATATTAGTAATATGTCACAGGGTACTTTGAGACTACAATAAATTACTGAGATAACTTTCATAATATGAGAATATTTCCGGAATACCTATTATAACTAGAGAAACATTTTGAAATCCTTATGATAAGGAAATTTTGGAAAATCAAAATATGACAGATATTCTAGATATTCAGATGATCAAAATTTCAAACTCTAGCAATATAATTGATTAATGGACTATAAAATCCATATGTATTGTAATCGTAATAATCCTACGCTCCTTTGATGAACCTATTAATGCTATTGATACGTACCTTGAGATTATAATAAATTAATGAATTAAGCTGCAAAATATAAAGATATATCTAGAATTTCTATCACAAGCAGCTTTGCTGTTGTTTTGTATATCTATCCGCATACGCAAAAACAAAATTGAAATGATTTTTTAAAATGATTTTAATTCTTTTCCATATAAACAAAATTTTATACTCAAAACCATAAAGTACTTCTGTACTTAACTATTTGGAAACTATTAGTCATTAAATGTATAATACATCCCCATGGTATCCAAATAAAATTAGTCATACGACATCTAGCTAAAAAAATATAAAACACACTATATTTAATTTACGATTCAATCGTAAATATTCCAAAGGTATGTGGAATATTAAAGCCTATCACCTAAGATATTTCTTTAATGCAATTTTCAGTATCAGCTATTTAGTGACTTTGCGACCAAGCTGTACGATTATTGCATCGATCATACGCACCCATGATTCATTTAACAATAGTAATCATACGTCAACTGGTACCAAGAAATGGAATATTTGCCAATACACTCAACACATACAGACGTTTTCTAGGACTCATTCATTTAGTGGGAGAAGAAATCTTTCTAAATGTTATGACTATAGAAAATTTTGCCAAAATTTTATTTCTTTAGAAAATTTTGTCAAAATTTTATTTATATAGAACATTTTGTCAAAATTTTATTTCTATAGAAAATGTTGTTAAAACTTTATTTCTATAGAAAATTTTTTCAAAATTTTATTTCTATAGAAAATTTTGTCAAAATTCTATTTCTATAGAAAATTTTGCCAAAATTTTATTTCTATAGAAAATTTTGCCAAAATTTTATTTCTATAGAAAATTTTGTCAAAATTCTATTTCTATAGAAAATTTTGCCACAATTTTATTTCTTTATATTTTTTTCTAAATTTTATTTCTATACAATTTTTTTCAAATTTTTTCTTCAGAAAATTTTGTTAAAATTTTATTTTTATAGAAAATTTTATCAAAATGTTATATCTATAGAAAATTTTGTCAAAATTTTATTTCTATAGAAAATTTTGCCAAAATTTTATTTCTATAGAAAATTTTATAAAAATTTTATTTCTATTGAAAATTTTGTCAAAATGTTATTTCTATAGAAAATTTTGTCAAAATTTTATTTCTATAGAAAATTTTGTCACAATTTTATTTCTATAGAAAATTTCGTCAAAATTTTATTTCTATAGAAAATTTTGTCAAAATTTTATTTCTACAGAAAATTTTGTCAAAATTTTATTTCCATAGAAAATTTAGTCAAAATTTTATTTCTACAGAAAATTTTGTCAAAATTCTATTTTTATAGAAAAATTTTGCCAAAATTTTGTTTCTATAGAAAATTTTGTCAAAATTTTATTTCTATAGAAAATTTTGTCAAAATTTTATTTCTATAGAAAATTTTGTCACAATTTTATTTCTACAGAAAATTTTGTCAAAATTCTATTTCTATAGAAAATTTTATTTCTACAGAAAATTTTGTCAAAATTTTATTTCTATAGAAAATTTTGTCAAAATTTATTTCTACAGAAAATTTTGTCAAAATTCTATTTCTATAGAAAATTTTGCCAAAATTTTATTTCTGTAGAATTGTTTTCTAGATTTTATGTCTATACAATTTTTTTCAAATTTTTTCTTCAGAAAATTTTGTTAAAATTTTATTTTTATAGCAAATTTTGTCAAAATTTTATTTCTATAGAAAATTTTGACAAAATTTTATTTCTATAGAAAATTTTATTTCTACAGAAAATTTTGTCAAAATTTTATTTCTATAGAAAATTTTATTTCTACAGAAAATTTTGTCAAAATTTTATTTCTATATAAAATTTTTCCAAAATTTTATTTCTGTAGAATTTTTTTTTTCTAGATTTTATGTCTATACAATTTTTTTCAAATTTTTTCTTCAGAAAATTTTGTTAAAATTTTATTTTTATAGAAAATTTTGTCAAAATGTTATATCTTTAGAAAATTTTGTCAAAATTTTATTTCTATAGAAAATTTTGTCAAAATTTTATTTCTATAAAAAATTTTATCAAAATTTTATTTCTATAGAAAATTTTGTCAAAATTTTATTTCTATAGAAAATTTTGTCAAAATTTTTATTTCTATAGAAAATTTTGTCAAAATTTTATTTCTATAGAAAATTTTGTCAAAATTTTATTTTTATAGAAAATTTTGTCAAAATTTTATTTCTATAGAAAATGTTGTCAAAATTTTATTTATTTAGAAATAAATTCATACAAACATTTCTCTTTTCCTTGTATGAATTTATTTCGGCATAAGCCGGCTATCATAATCCTTTTTTCGGAAGGTTCAAGTGTGGTTCGCCATGGGTTTAGTGAACTGCCTGAATTTATATGATATGATAATTGGTTGATAGTTTTGCTGCAAGTAGAGGATGCTGATGAGGAATGTGGTAATTCCGAAACGTGCGTCCATCCAACAATCTTGCAGTCTATAGGGCTTTGCCCAAATAAATTTGACAAACATTCTTTTCCTCTGTTGATTAAGCTACTCTTGTAGTTTAGTCAACACAATGGTGCTGAGATCAAAACAACAAATATGATTGAAGTACAAACACACAATAAAAAACAAAACACGAATTAAAAATTTATTTCTATAGAAAATGTTATAAAAATTTTATTTCTTTAGAAAATGTTATTTCTTTAGAAAATTTTGTCAAAAATTTATTGAGGATTTTTGTAAGGAATTTTGATTAAATTGGGGATTTTTGGGGACAAAAGTGCCCTAATTTGGGGAGAAGAACCAGAAAAATATTGTCAACACTGACTGAAGGAATATTTAAATGTCCACAAATAATTAAATATAGCTGTAAGCGTATAGCCACTTTATTTATATATTGTCAATTATATAATTCCCTATAATTTATATTTAAGTCGAATGAGTATTATAATTATTGTATATCATACGCTCCCCTGTTACTTATATTAATATAAATCATACGCCACCAGACACTTCATAGTGAAATTTCAGGTATTATGGTAAAATATGTGCAAATTTCCAGGGAATCTTCATCAACATTTCGATAACAACACTATAATAAATGCATACAAATTGCCACTCTTTTTAAAATTTTATAATTAATTTTTCATTAGTAACAATTTCATGTCAGTAGCTTGCCAACGTAACTAGTGTGGAAAATTATAAGAATTTAAACCTTAAAATATTTTAATATTTTTAATGGCTGTTTAGTATGTCACGCATTTGTGTCTCTGTGTTTATTAAAAGGGGATTTTATGGAACTAAATGGTAATATATGTATATGGGCTTTGTTCTATTATGACTCGAAAATAAGGGCATCCATCTACCAACATTACAACGAATAAAACCATTTTATAATTATCAATCACTTAAATCTCCATTGTCATACATTATTATTATTATTATTTTGTGTCCCCATAAATATCATAATATACGAAAAGAGCTAGGGTGTTTGGGCATTGCAATACCTCAACAACATAGAAAATAATTGTGATACTGATAGTATCCAAGCTACAGTCAAACTTCATACAATGCCTGCAGCCATATGATGGTGATGATTTAATTTTAATTTTATATTATTTAAATTATAAACGTTGGGGTTTTGTATTTTAGACGGTTAGGATTTTGTGGCGTGCTCTAAATGTTTTCTCCATTATACCGTGTTTTTTTTTTACTTTTTTTTTGAAAAATATTTTAACGGAGCGTTAAATGATTGTATTTCAAATATAATGGGTGGTCGTCTATGGGTTAGAGCTTTTTGTTTTCAAACTTGCTCTTAATGTTCGTTTTCTGTCTGGTGGCTCTTGCCTACTGTGATATTGTGTCATCAAATTTGACTCTTTTGAATGTAATTGAATTTAATTATTTTAAAGTATTTTTTCATGTTTGCTAAATCAAACCTAGTGGCATGTTTTGATGGTAATTTAAATTTTAACAGTTTTTGATATAAAATTTTTAAATGAATAAAATTTAGATGTAAGACAAAGTGAATAATTTCTATGATTTTAATAAAATTAAAATATGAAATATGAAATTCTCATATTGTAGGGAGAAGGTTTTCTACATATAAATTGTATCATAAACCAACGGTTTAAACCAAATATTATGGAGAATGCTAACAAAGAAAAACGATATGGCGTCATTTGTCATATTTTGACCCATACCTAAATTACTACAATTAAACCGTCAAGAAAACATTTATAATGCAATTTTTGGTGCCCGATTAGCAATTTTTGGCGCCCGATCATTACAGCATAAGGTATATTTTACTATAATTCTTATTTTTTTTGTGTATTTTACCACCAAATTCTAATGACTAAATTGAGATTGTATTGATCGGGTACAAAATAATTGAACGTAACCAATTTTTTGGCGCCCGATCAATACAAAAGGCCCATCTGAAATCTGTCTTTTACAAAAATTTTGAACGATAAATAAAGAAAGTCAGTATGGTACATTTGTGCAAGACATATTCTGAGATAATTAAAAACAAAAGTTGGGGATACTTTTTTGTGACTGTAATGTTGTTACGTTGTTATAGGAAATAGTTGGCGCCCGATCAATATAGCACAAGATATATTTTATTTCAAATATTTGTTTGCATTTTTGTAACAATTTATAAAAACTAAATTGCCATAGATATTGTTTTTCACCTATACAGTGGTATGTTAATTGACGCCCGATTCATGATTTTCCGTTTACGATGTAATTTGCAATTATTTGGTGCCCGATCAATGCAAAGGGCCATTCGAAATCTCCCTTTTACAAAAAAATTTGAACACTTAATAAAGAAAAACAATATGGTCACATTTTTGAAATTCATATTTTGAGGGGATTACTTTTTCTCATTTAAAATGCTATAGGCAATAGTTGGCGCCCAATCAATATAACATAATGTTTATTTTATTTTTGCCATTTCTTTGGGTTTTTATAACAATTTCAGATAACAAACTTGTCGTTATTTCAATGAAAATGTTAGGAATGTGTTTGCTGCATTGCAATCACGGTTCCCATAGTTGGCAGAATTCTACGAAGTCTGGTAGATTTTTTACTGTTTGGTAGATTGGTAGAATTCATGAAGTTTAGGTAGATTTTGCAAAATAATCCCTCCAATTAAATGGTACAATTTTCTATAGAAATAAAATTTTCAAAGAGTTTTACAAAAATGTTCTATGCAAATAAAATTTTGCAAAAAAAAAATCCAGGGAAATAAAAATGTTCAATAGAACTAAAATTTTGACAAAATTTTCTATAGAATAAATTTTTGACAAAATTTTCTATAGAAATAAAATTTTGACAAAATTTTCTATAGAAATAAAATTTTGACAAAATTTTCTATAGAAATAAAATTTTGACAAAATTTTCTATAGAAATAAAGTTTTGACAAAATTTTCTATAGAAATAAAATTTTGGCAAAATTTTCTATAAAAGTAATTTTTTGCAAAATTTTCCAAAAAAAAAAATAAATGTTGACAAAATTTTCTATAAAAACTAAAATTTTGACAAAATTTTCTATAAAAACTAAAATTTTGACAAAATTTTCTATAGAAATAAAATTTTGACAAAATTTTCTATAGAAATAAAATGTTGTTCAAATTTTCTATAGAAAACAATTTTGACAAAATTTTCTATAGAAATAAAATGTTGACAAACTTTTCCATAAAAATAAAATTTTGACAAAATTTTCTATAAAATAAAATTGTGACAAAATTTTCTATAAAAATAAATTTTTGACAAAATTTTCTATAGAAATAAAATTTTGATAAAATTTTCTATAGAAATAAAATTTTGACAAAATTTTCTATAGAACTGAAATTTTGACTAAATTTTCTATAGAAATAAAATTTTGACAAAATTGTCAATAAAAATAAAAATTTGACAAAATTTTTTTATGAAAATAAAATTTTGACAAAAGTTTCTATAAAACTAAAATTTTGACAAAATTTTCTATAAAAATAAAATTTTGACAAAATTTTCTATAAAAAATAAAATTTTGACAAAATTGTCTATAGAAATAAAATTTTGAGACAAATTTCTATAGAAATAAAATTTTGACAAAATTTTCTATAGAAATAAAATGTTGACAAAATTTTCTATAGAAATAAAATGTTGACAAAATTTTCTATAGAAGTAAAAATTTTTACAAAATTTTCTATAGAAATAAAATTTTGACAAAATTTTCTATAGCAAAACAAATTGACAAATTTTTCTAGAGAAATAAAATTTTTACAAAAAATTTCCTATAATAATATAATTTTCTATAGAAATAAAATTTTGACAAAATTTTCTATAGAAATAAATTTTGACAAAATTTTCTACAGAAATAAAATTTTGACAAAATTTTCTATAAAATTAAATTTTGACAACATTTTCTATAGAACTAAAACTTTACTAAATTTTCTATAGAAATAAAATTTTGACAAAATTTTTTATAGAAAAACAAATTGACAAAATTTTCTAGAGAAATAAAATTTTTACAAAAAATTTCCTATAATAATATAATTTTCTATAGGAATAAAATTTTGACAAAATTTTCAATAAAAATAAAATGTTGATAAAATTTTCTATAAAACTAAAATTTTGACTAAATTTTCTATAAAATAAAATTTTGACAAAATTTTCTATACTAAACTTTATATTTTTTCTATAGAAATAAAATGTTGACAAAATTTTCTATGAAAATAAAATTTTGACAAAATTTTCAACGAAAATAAAATTTTGACAAAATTTTCTATAAAAATACAATTTTGACAAAATTTTCTATAAAAATAAAATTTTGACAAAATTTTACGATAAAATAAAATTTTGACAAAATTTTCTATAGAAAAAAAATTGGCAAAATTTCCTATAATAATAACATTATGACAAAATTTTCTATAAAACTAAAATTTTGACAAAATTTGCTATGAAAATAACATTTTGACAATATTTGCTATGAAA
Organism: Haematobia irritans; assembly: GCF_050003625.1. Lineage (NCBI taxonomy): Eukaryota > Metazoa > Arthropoda > Insecta > Diptera > Muscidae > Haematobia > Haematobia irritans. Next base: position 38,989,461 of record NC_134401.1, on the reverse strand, counting down.
ATAAAATTTTGACAAAATTTCCTATAAAAATAAAATTTTGACAAAATTTTCTATGAAAATAAAATGTTGACAAAATTTTCTATAAAAACTAAAATTTTGACAAAATTTTCTATAAAAATAAAGTTTTGACAAAATTTTTTATGAAAATAAAATTTTGACAAAATTTTCTGTAGAAATAAAATTTTGACAAAATTTCCTATAAAATTAAAATTTTGACAAATTTTGGTAGATTATTGTTGGCACGATTGGCAACCGTGATTGCAATGCTATAAGAAATTAATTGGCGCCCGATCAATACAAAAACCCGTTTGCTATTCGCAATCTCCCGTTTACAAAGAAAAAAAATTAAAAGAAAAATATTAAGGTCGTCATTTGTGAAAAGATATATTTTGAGATAACTATAGCAAAGTAGGAATTGTTTTTTTGTCATTGATGATGTTACAAGCAAGAGATGGCGCCCGCTCAATATAGCAAACTACATATTTTATTTTTAATACATTTATTGTATTTTTATAACAATTTATAATAATAAATCGCCATAATTCGAATGTAAATGATAGGATTTTGTTTTTTTTTCTTTAAGACGGTATAGGTAAATAATTGGCGCCCGATCAAAACCACATTATAGTTATTTATGTACATTTTTTCTTGATGTGTAACAATTTTGAGTGAGCAATAATTCCAACGGAATTTGGTAATATTTTTGTGCTATTTTTTTGGCGATGTATATTCAATTCCAGGCAATTCATTGGCGCCCGATCAATATAACATTATATATATTGATTTAATTTTTTTTTTTTTTTTTTTTTGTTTTGTTACAATTTTGAATGACTTATAACACTCACAGAAGAAAATGTAATATAGTCCTAGTAGGTTTTGTGATTTTCTATTTAGGATATAATATTCAATTGTTGGCGATGATATAATATTAAATTTATTGGCGCCCGATCCATACAACACCATCGAAAAAGGCATTTTGCCATTCGAAATTTTCCTTTTACAAAAGAAAAGTGTGAAGATTCTGGTATAGGTATATAAGTAAGATTACTAATTATATAAGTACATTTTAAAAATTATTATTAAAAATGATAGAAATACATTTGTTTAAAAAAATGAGTTAAAAAATGGTATAAGGCCTAGAAATTCTTATCTTTAAACACTTATTAATTTCCCTCCGGCAAAAATATTCTGCCTATAGAACATCGAACAAGAAAAACCCATTGGATATATAACAAAAAAAATGCAGAAACGTGGCAGAAAAAACTATATGCCATGTAAAATTGTAACATACCACAACACATAACCGCATCATTTCTCTTGGCCCCTTTTTATGTCTTTCTCTTAGTCGCATTTTACCCTCGGCAAGTAGATGTGTCAGTATTTTTCCAAACTTTATACCTATTTTATGCTGCATGTGCAACATGATGTTGCATAGTCCCATGTAACATTTCGGTTTCGTTCACAGTAATATACTTATATTTATTTTGAGGGAAAAATTGCTTCGTTTCTGGTTGAGTTGCTTTGCACAAGAAAACAATAGTTTCCTTGGAAATTTTGAAAAGTCTAAGGAGGCAAAAAATAAAAACAAACAAACAGGACTATGTGGCATTTTGATGACGTTGGTTCTGGTGGTAAATGCGGTTTTTTAAGGGAATGAACAAGAAAGACAAACAATATTATGCCAAATTAATGTTTTCCCCTACAAAATTAAAAACAAAAACCCGAGCGAAAAAACCACACACAACTACATTCTCCTATGTATAATCAAAATAAAAACCGGGGGTTTACAGTTTATGTAGACTTCTATAAAAATGCCGAAAAAACAACAAGAGTCGCTTAAGAAACTTATAATCGGATTGCCATTGCTCGTGATGTTTTAATTGTGGTTTTGGATGCATCTAAAAACCAACATTGTTAACGGTGGCTATAATGAAAGTGAAAAAAAAAACACTACAACATTTGTCATTTAAAGTAAGATTTGAATGACAATGTGCACGAATCCCTCATACGAGATTTAAGAAAAAATAAAATTTCAGTTCAAAGTGTTGTGAAATCTACACAATATTATATCAGGGTCCCACTACTAAAGTAAAACCAATTATTATCACTTATGCGCTACAGTATACATTTACGGCTACGTTAAAAAGAATTATTATCACTTATACGCTACCATGTATGTTTATTTCGAATACTTATACGACAAGGTGTACAGTAATTTAAAATCTTCAAATAAATTAAATTAAAATAAATTAAAATAAAATAAATTAATTAACTTGTAGTGGAATAAAATAAATTAAATTAAATTAATAAACTTGTAGTAGAATAAATTAAATTTAACTTAATTAAAATATATTTACTTATTGCAATAAAATTGATTTTCTTTCAACAATATAATAACAATTAATTTAAACCTGTATACCATGCATTCCTAGGGCATCATTTATTTTGAATTTTTACTACCTCAAAATGCAAAAACAATAAATCATTTCCTAAATATCTAGCAGATGAAATTGCTGACTTGTTCTAAATACAATTATTCATTTTAGTTTGTTCGCATTTCTGACACTCGATGACACTTGACGATCTTGCATATGTCGTCGTCGTTGGGTTTTCGCATACAAAATCTACTTAAGAGTTGGTTCAGGGACGAAACTACAAAACGAACAAAAAACAAAATAATTATTAAAAAAAATATCTTGTATTTCAAAACCCCTTCACTACACAAAGCTGAAAGTGAGTGAAAGCTGAATATTGTTCTGTGAACAATTTTCATTTAATTTTTTCCCCCTTTCAAATGCGATGGCATCAATCAGCCATCATGCATTGAAGGCATTCATCAACTTCTATTCCTCATATTGTCCGCCTACCAACTGAATTCACTAGATGCAAATGCGTTGAATGGAATGTGTGTCATTTAAAAGTTCGCTCTAATTTTTCTTTAGACAAATTACACAATGAAACAATAATTATATATAAATACATTAAAATCATTTTAAATACGAATTTTTATATAGAATTTTCAGTTTGGGAAATTATTAATATTTTTTATAAAAAAAATTGTTTTTAATAAATATTGAAAAAAAATTGATACTCCAAATAATAATTGTTTCTTTAATATTTATTAAAAACAAATTTATATATTATTTTATATATATGATTGATTTTTTTCCCAAACTTAAAATTTTATATAAAAATTTGTATATAATAACGGCATTATTTCATATATCATTGATTAATTAATTAGTTTAGGTTTGAGAATAAATTAAACTTTTATATTAAACAATATATAAAGTATTAAAATTTTTTTCGTTCGCTCTAATTTTTCTTTAGACAAATTGCACAATGAAACAATAATTATATATAAATACATTAAAATCATTTTAAATACGAATTTTTATATAGAATTTTCAGTTTGGAAAAATATTAATATTTTATATAAAATAATATATTTTTAATAAATATTTTTAATAAATATTGAAAAAAAAAAATTTTTTTGGATACTCCAAATAATATTTATTAAAAACAAATTTATATATTATTTTATATAAATGATTGATTTTTTTCCCAAACTTAAAATTTTATATAAAAATTTGTATATAATAACGGTATTATTTTATATATCATTGATTAATTAATTAATTTAAGTTTGAGAATAAATTAAACTTTTAAATAATATATGAAGTATTAAAATTTTTTGAGCATTAAAAAACATTAATATATATTAAAAACAAATGTATATACTATTTTATATAAAAGATTAATTTTTTCCTAACTTAAAATTCTGTATAAAAAAAATTATTTATATTTCTATGGTATAAATAATTAATTCTGTGAGTAATATTTTAGGTTTAGGGAGCCACCGTGGTGCAATGGTTAGCATGCCCGCCTTGCATACACAAGTTCGTGGGTTCGATTCCTGCTACGACCGAACACCAAAAAGTTTTTCAGCGGTGGATTATCCCACCTCAGTAATGCTGGTGACATTTCTGAGGGTTTCAAAGCTTCTCTAAGCGGTTTCACTGGAATGTGGAACGCCGTTCGGACTCGGCTATAAAAAGGAGGTCCCTTGTCATTGAGCTTAACACGGAATCGGGCAGCACTCAGTGATAAGAGAGAAGTTCACCACTGTGGTATCACAATGGACTGAATAGTCTAAGTGAGCCTGATACATCGGGCTGCCACATAACCTAACCTAACCTAACCTAGGTTTGGGAAAAAATTATTATTATTTTTTTGCAAACATTTTAATTTTAATATAAAAATAAAATATGTTTATATATTTTTATGGTATTATTTTATAAATAATTAATTTAGTGATTAGCACTTTAGGAAAATTATTATTATTATTATTTTGGAAACATTTTAATTTTAATATAAAAATAAAATATTTTTATGGTATTATTTTATAAATAATTAATTTAGTGAGCAGTAGCATTTTCGGTTTAGGAAAATTATTATTATTATTATTTTTTTGCAAACATTTTATTTCTGTATAAAAAATTAAAATATTTTCGAAACTTCAAGTATTTTATTATCATATTTTTTTTTATATAAACATTTTACTTTTTCAGGATTTGAATGGAATTTTAGATTTTTTGGTCATGAATTAAGCTCCTTTTCCCTCTAGGGCATAGTTTAGGACATATGAGCAAAACAAGTTTTTCATATAAAAATTTAATTTTTTTGAGGATTTGGATGGAATTTTCGATTTTTTTGGGGTGGTCATGAATTAAGCTCCTTTTCGCTCTAGGACTCATAGTTTACGAGATATGAGCAAAACAAGTTTTTCATATAAAAATTTCAATTTTGTCAGGATTTGGACGGAAGTTTCGATTTTTTGGGGGTGGTCATGAATTAAGCTCCTTTTCGCTCTAGGACGCATAGTTTAGGAGATATGAGCAAAACAAGTTTTTCATATAAAAATTTCAGTTTTGTCAGGATTTGGACGGAAGTTTCGATTTTTTGGGGGCGGTCATGAATTAAGCTCCTTTTCGCTCTAGGACGCATAGTTTAGGAGATATGAGCAAAACAAGTTTTTCATATAAAAATTTAAATTTTCTCAGGATTTGGACGGAATTTTCGATTTTTTGGGGTAAGGTCATGAATTAAGCTCCTTTTCGCTCTAGGACGCATAGTTTAGGAGATATGAGCAACACAAGTTTTTCATAAAAAAATTTCAATTTTGTCAGGATTTGGACGGAAGTTTCGATTTTTTGGGGGTGGTCATGAATTAATTTTTTATTTACACAATTTTTTATTTACACACTTTAATTTTTTATTTATGGTATTATTTTATATAAATAATTTTGTGAATAGCATTTTAGGTTTAGGAAAAAATTAATTTTTTTTGGCAAACATTTTAATTTTAGTATAAAAAAGTAAAATATGTTCGAAAGTTTTTTTTTTTTTTTTTTTTTTTTGTCAAAAAATCAAATAAAAATAATTATGATTTTATTTGAATTAATTTTTTTTCTTCGTTTTGTTCTGTATTTGTTGTTTTGATCTCAGCTTAAAAACCATTGCGTTTTCATTATCATCCTTAGTTTAGAATATTACCTTAAGTGTTCAACTTTTAAAATAAAACCAATTATTATTACTTATACGTTACCGTGTACATTTATCTCCAATACTTATACCACAAGGTGTCCAGAAATTGATAAATTAACTTTTGAATTAAAAAAATGTAATTTTGCGATGAGTTTAAGGAAAAATATTTGCCACAAAATATAATATATATATATATTATATATAAAAAAAAATATGCTAAAAAATTTCAATATTTTCAAAACAACGTCAAGTTTCACTTTCTTTTCAAATCAATTTATCATTCAATATTTTGTTTTATGCAAAAAACACGGTGTTCTAATTGTTCTTGCTTTTTTTCATCTGTAACCCAGTGTTTCAATTCAAAAATTTCCCCCTATTTAATATTCGATTTCAAGGAGATTTTGAATATGTTCAGTTTTATTATTATTCTTGGGGAAGCATTTCTAACGCAAGCCTGTCATGTTGGTTGTCAAACAATAAGGCGTTGAATCGTTGGCGATGACTACGATGAACGACTGCATATGACAAGTTAATGCAAATGCAAATTTCAAACAAAACATTTGCCACCAAAATGATTGAAAGACTGCGGGTGAGTCTTGTCACTGGCAAAGCGCCCCGTTCTTATGTTCTTTAAACGTGAGAATGGATAAAAGAAGGGGAAAATCGACTAGAAGTTTTATACACTAGAGGAAAGGTCTAATACATAATAAAGAGACAGTTGGAAAATATAAAAAAGCGATATGTTGGCGGTAGTAATTATTTTGCTTTTATAGTAAAATATTTTTTTTTATTAAGAGCCAATATATAAGTTTTGTGATACAAATGGGATTTGGTTTAAAAATAAATTATTTATAACAAAATGCGTCGAAAATCTTTATTAATGATTACTACAATAAAAACATTTTTGCACCACCAATGACTATTTTGTGGTAAACATTTTTTTTATCATTTGGTAGATTTTACAAATTTTCTTTCGAAATTTATTCATATCGAAAATTTTGTCACAATTTTATTTCTATAGAAAATTTTATCAAAATTTTGTTTCTTTGGAAAATTTTCTATAGAAAAAAAAATTGACAAAATTTTCCAACGAAACAAAATTTTGTTAAAATTTTCTATAGACATAAAATTTTGAATCAATTTTCTATAGAAATAAAATTTTGACAAAACTTTCTATAGAAATAATATTTTGACAAAATTTTCAATAGAAATAAAATTTTGAGAAAATTTATATAGAAAAACAATTTCTAAAGAAATACAATTTTGAGAAATTTTTCTATATAAATAAAACTTTGAGAAAATTTTCTATAGAAATAAAATTTTGACAAAATTTTCTATAGAAATAAAATTTTGACAAAATTTTCTATAGAAATAAAATTTTGACAACATTTTCTATAGAAATAAAATTTTGACAAAATTTTCTATTGAAATAAAATTTTGACAAAATTTTCTATAGAAATAAAATTTTGCAAAAAAATTTCTATAGAAATAAAATTTTGACAAAATTTTTTATAGAAATAAAATTTTGACAAAATTTTCTATAGAAATAAAATTTTGACAAAATTTTCTATAGAAATAAAATTTTGACAAAATTTTCTATAGAAATAAAATTTTGCAAAAAATAAACTTTTGACAAAATTTTCTATAGAAATAAAATTTTGACAAAATTTTCTATAGAAATAAAATTTTGACACAACTTTCTATAGAAATAATATTTTGACAAAATTTTTATAGAAATAAAATTTTGACAAAATTTTAATAGAAATAAAATTTTGACAAAATTTTAATAGAAATAAAATTTTGAAAAAAATTATATAGAAAAACAATTTCTAAAGAAATACAATTTTGAGAAAATTTTCTATATAAATAAAACTTTGCGAAAATTTTCTATAGAAATAAAATTTTGAGAAAATTTTCTATAGAAATAAAATTTTGAGAAAATTTTCTATAGAAATAATATTTTGACAAAATTTCCCATAGAAATAAAATTTTGACAAACATTTTTGAGAAATAAACTTTTGACAAAATTTTCTATAGAAATAATATTTTGACAAAATTTCCTATAGAAATAGAATTTTGACAAAATTTTTATAGAAATAAAATTTTGAAAAAATTTTTATAGAAATAAAATTTTGACAAATTTTTCTAAAGAAATAACATTTTGACAAAATTTTTATAGAAATAAAACTTTGACAAAATTTTCTATAGAAATAAAATTTTGACAAAATTTTCTATAGAAATAAAATTTTGACAAAATTTTCGATAAAAATAAAATTTTGAGAAAATTTATGTAGAAAAAAAAATTCTATAGAAATACAATTTTGACAAAATTTACTATAGAAATAAAATTTTGACACAATTTTCTATAGAAATAAAATTTTGAGAAAATTTTCTATAGAAATAAACTTTTGACAAAATTTTCTATAGCAATAAAACTTTGAGAAAATTTTCTATAGCAATAAAATTTTGGCAAAATTTTCTATAGAAATAAAATTTTGACAAAATTTTCTATAGAAAAAAAAAGTTTGGACAAAATTTTCTATAGAAAAAAAAAATTGACAAAATTTGCTATAGAAATAAATTTTGACAAAATTTTCTATAGAAATAAAATGGCACACCTTCCGCCATGCCAATTCCGTCAGGAATTGTAAACGCCTAATCCGTCCGAAATCTACCCTTCTGGTGCACTTTTTATATCTTGAGGCGTCCCGTAAAACAATTTTTAAATTTAAACCACACAATTATCGTTAACCAATAAGTCATTTAAGTTTGCCATATAGCGGAGACATAAACCAAATTTCCGATTAGCCTATTTAAGGGCAAAAAATTACAATTTTTTTATACAACTTATGGGGAATTTTAAGAGTAGACTGTTTGAAAATATGTATGCCGGTTTGCCAATTCTTCTATATGTCCGTCTTTTTGTCAGTTATTAGCGCATTAAGCTGGCTTTGGATTTTGTGGATGACGGGCTTCCTTACGGACATTTCTTCTCGGGTGTTTTGTTTTATTTTTTTTTTTCATATCATGAACACTCAATAGGTTTTTAAATAAGAATGCCAATGAATCAAATGTCCTAGATATTCCAAGTCAAAGAGCAAATTGCTTGCTGTCTACAATCAAAGATTTCTTTTTTTTTTTGATTTCAGATGAATACCAATATCTTTAAATATATAGGCTACTAGTCTGTGTTTTTCTCAAATATAAAAAAAAGGATTTTGTTATTGCTGCTGCTATTGCTCGGATGTCTTTCATTTTCTGTGTTCAGAAAACAAATTTTCAATTTGTGCTCAATATTTGACAACAATAAGAGATTTCAGTCATTCAATCTAGTCGATTTGCCACCCTCACTACCAACCACATGCTGAGTACTTAGATGGGAAAACACCCTGAAATCAATCACGTATGTGGGTGCAACGAGGCGTGCCAGGAAATACCAAGGAAATCTTTAAACATATAATACGGAAATATATAGTGATCGGGGGGATGGGGTGAGATTTCCCCCCCCCCCCCACAATACTTCTACTTCCGTATCCACAATTTAATTTCTTACTTGTGCCCGTTCAACGTGTATGCCTTGGGAAATTTTCTTGCATAAAATATACGAGAGTATCTTGGCTTGAAGTATATTTCTTCTTTTATTATTATTTTTTTTTTTTTTTGGAAAATTACATAAAAAATCGTGTTGAAATTTTATGAGAAAACTTTCAAATGCTCTTAATGTTAAATGTGTAAAAGCAGCAAGAGCAGTTTTCCTTATGGCCTAATGCAATAAGAAGGCATAATCCAGGCACGTAACCCCTTATATACCCTCAATCGCTCTCTCGTTCTCTCTCTCTTAGTCTTCTACCCCATTTAGTTTAGAAGCAAACAAATATATTACCCTACAAACAAAAAACCTAAAAAGATATACGTGGATGAATTTGAGTGAGAAAATTTGCAGACAAACTTTAAGTGGATTTGATTCTAAAGTTTTTTTTTTTTCAGTCCTCCATTTCCCTTGCAATTAATGGAGAAAGGAGAGAGGGAAAAATACATCAATATCTAGCAGGCAACTAGGAAGAGCTTACAAAGACCATATTCTTATCAGGCCCATTACGAACTATTTGCTCAATGACTTTGCGACTTTAATTTGAGATGGAGGCTACATCCCATAAAGACGCCAAAACTCAAATCGATTTCAAAAATATTAGTCGCTAAAGTCCTTAAATTTTGTTACCACTTAATAGGATTTTCTTTTCTCTTATGGATCATCAAATAGAAGGCAAATTAAACGCAATAGCGCGAAGCAGCGAAAAACAAAAATTTTCACATTAAAAAAAGAGAAAATTTAGAGTTGGCCTTTATTAGGGCGAAAGATGGGGCTTATAAGTTCTGAGAACTATATTTGGGGGGCATTTAAGGAAATTGATAAATTTATTATCTTGTATTAAACTGCAATAAGACATAAATCATAATTTTAAAAATGGATATGGAAGGATTTTAGAAAGTTTAAATTTGGGGACATTTTTTCTTACAACAAAGCTATCGCTTTCCCAGATATTCGTTGATTGACTAACAAGGCATACAAAATTTCCACACCAACCAAAAACAAAGGAATTTGTAGTTGGCTAATTTTATTCTACTTAACACAGTGGCCTGAATCTATTGAAGAATACAGCTGGGATCTATATCGAAACCTAGGATGTTTTTTGATTGCTTTTTCAATTTAATAGCTTCGTTCTTGAGCGCAAAAGGATTTGTGGCAAAATGTCGTAACGATCGAGCTGCAAGTAGGAGCTCTAGTAAAGAGATGGCCGAATGGATAGACACACGAAGAAAAACGGACAGACAAATCGAAGGATTGATAGACAGACGAAAGGACATTCAAACGTTTGGACAGACAGACGAAAATATTCATGGAAAGAATGGCGGACAGCCGAATTGATAAAACCGACAGATAAATAGACGAAGGGACAATAGTCCATTAGAAGGACGGACGGACAGACGGCAGACAGAAGGATGAAAGAAAATTCAGACCAGCCGACAGACAAATAGAATAAGGACCATAGGCAAACCAGCGGGATGACGGAAGCATGAACAGACAAAAGTGGATGGACGGACAGACTCTTCTTGAATGGAATAAGTTTTATTCAATGATATCCATACGTGCGTATCTTTATCCATCTGTCTGGTCGTTTACCAAAGTATAAAGAGACAGATCAAATAGAGAGACGAAGGGACATATGTCCATTAGAAGGACGGACGGATGGAAGGACATATGGATGGATAGACAGAAACATAGAAAGATAACTGAAAGAGAATACGGATGCCCAGACAGACAAATAGAATAAGAAACATTTAACGCTAAGCAAACGAGCGGGGTGGCGGAAAGATGAACAGACAAACGTGGAGGGACGGACAGATTGTGATTAAATGGAATGAGGATTTTTCAAAGATTTTCTTCTATGTGTATCATCGTCCGTCCGTCTGGTCGTTTACCAATGTATAAACAGACAGATAAATTAAAGAGGCGAGGGGGCATTTGTCCATTAGAAGGACGGACGGATGGACGGACATATGGATGGATAGACAGAAAGATAGAAAGACAAATTAAAGAGAATACGGATGCACAGACAGACAAATAGAATAAGGACCATTTAAAGAGATGCAAACGAGCGGAGTGATGGAAAAATGAACAGACGAACGTGGATTCTGTCCGTCCAGAATGTGATTAAATGGAATGAGGATTATTCAACGATTTCCTTCCAGGCGTATCTTTGTCTGTCCGTCTGGTCGTTTAGCAATATATTGTCCTAAGTAAAAAACGCTTTGTAGATTAATTCAGAAGAAGCCAATGGCCAGGTGTATTGTAGGTTAGGTTAGGTTAGGTGGCAGCCCGTGATACCACATTGGTGAACTTCTCTCTTATCACCGAGTGCTGTCCGATTCCATGTTAAGCTCAATGACAAGGGACCTCCTTTTTATAGCCGAGTCCGAACGGCGTTCCACATTGCATTGAAACCACTTAGAGAAGTTTTGAAACCCTCAGAAATGTCCCCAGCATTACTGAGGTGGGATAATCCACCGCTGAAAAAATTTTTGGTGTTCGGTCGAAGCAGGAATCGAACCCACCACCTTGTGTATGCAAGGCGGGCATGCTAACCATTGCACCACGGTGGCTCCCTAGGTGTATTGTAGGCGGATGGACAAACAGACGGAAGTGTAGTCAGTCCAGTTAGACAGACAGATTGAGCGACCAATAGAAAGACGGACGGACAGACATGGTGACACAATAGAAGGACAGAAAGACAAATGGATGGATATACGGGAGGATAGTCAGACGAAGCGACTAATAGAAAGAATTATAGACAGACGGAATAATTGAAAGATAGTTTAAGAGCCAGATGAAAGGAATAAATTGAGGACTATTTCACTATAGGCGGACATGAGGACTTATGGAGAGACAAACGCGGATGGACGGACAGATTGCATTTACTAGGTTGGTTCCGAAGAACCCAATGGAAAGAAGTTTAGACGGTTAGATAGACAGACTGAAGGACAGTAAAAAGACTGACGGACAACCATCTTGACAGACAATGAGAGACAAAGCGAAAGGAACCGAATGAGGGCTATTTAACGAAAGACTGACGGACGGCCTTTTGGGGTAAAAAACGGGCAACGCGGATGGATGGTCAGATTGCATTAACAAGCTTGATTCCGAAGAAATCAATGGAAAGAAGTTTAGGCGGATGGATAGACATACTGAAGGACAGACGGACAGAAAGACAGATGGATGAAAGTGAGACAAAGCGACTAATAGAAGAACAGATAGATAGACGGGAAGATTGAAAGATACATGGAAGATCACACAGATGGACAGATAAAGGGTGATACGGTCAAAATTTGGTCAATATAAAATTGACGTATTTCTTTCATTTAAAAAACCTGAACACCCCTCATTTTGAAGATGTGTGTGTGTAGAATGTTGCTCCTATTTTGATTTTGGAATTCACTCTTCAGTTGTCAAAATGCCGTCCAAGCAAGAAGAGCAGCGTCTCAAAAATTTGCTCGCGCATCGCGAAAATCCGAGCTACTCGCACGCAAAGCTGGCAAAATCGCTAAAAGTTGCCAAATCGACCGTTAGAAATGTAATTAAAGTGTTTGGGGAACGTTTGTCGACAGCCAGGAAGTCTGGATCGAGGGGAAATCGAAAACCGGAAGCCGCTGAGACGAAAAAGAGAGTTGCCGGTAGTTTCAAGCGAAACCCTAACCTCTCTCTCCGAGATGGCGCAAATAAGCTGGGTGTATCGTCTACAACCGTGCATCGAGCCAAAAAACGAGCCGGACTATCGACTTACAAGAAGGTAGTGACTCCAAATCGCGATGATAAACAAAATACGACGGCCAAAGCGCGATCCCGGAGGCTGTACACGGCGATGCTGACGAAGTTTGACTGCGTGGTAATGGACGACGAAACCTACGTCAAAGCCGACTACAAGCAGCTTCCGGGACAGGAGTTTTATACGGCAAAAGGAAGGGGAAAGGTAGCAGATATTTTCAAGCACATAAAACTGTCAAATTTCGCAAAGAAATATCTGGTTTGGCAAGCCATCTGTGTCTGTGGCTTGAAAAGCAGCATTTTCATAGTTTCCGGGACGGTCAACCAAGAAATTTACGTGAAAGAGTGTTTGAATAAACGTCTGCTGCCTTTCCTGAAGAAACACGGTTGTTCCGTACTGTTTTGGCCGGATTTGGCATCTTGCCATTACGGTAAAAGGCCATGGAGTGGTACGCCGCCAACAACGTGCAGGTGGTTCCCAAGGACAAGAACCCTCCCAACACGCCAGAGCTCCGCCCAATTGAGAAATACTGGGCTATTGTCAAGCGGAACCTAAAGAAGACCAAAAAAAACTGCTAAGGACGAGCAGCAGTTCAAGGCAAACTGGCTTTCTGCGGCGAAGAAGGTGGACAAGGTGGCTGTACAAAATCTGATGGCAGGTGTCAAGCGTGAGGCCCGGCAATTCGGATTTGGAAAAGCGAAAGCCTAACTGAATATTTTTCCTGAATTTTATACTAATTGAACTTGAAAAAGAAATTTGATTTGATTTTTTAAATAAACAATTTCACCGATTTACACGCGTTTTCCCTTGACCAAATTTTGACCGTATCACCCTTTAGACAAATATAATAATAGGTGCAATGATGGAGAAACAAACAGCCAAATGCGGATAGACTGACGGATGGACAGACTAAAGACCAGTCAGCCCGATAGACCGAGAGACGAAGATACTAATAGGAAGACTGACGTACAAACGGACAGAAAGACACATTGATGGATGTCTGGGAGGACAGACAGACGAAGCGACTAATGGAAGAGCTAAAGGACAAACGGGAGGAAAGAAAGCAAGATGGACGGATACCCACATGGACAGATATAGAAAAATAACGATAGGCAGACTGATGGAAAGACAAACAGCAAACGTGGATGAACGGACAGATTCTGATGCTATTCGTCATTCGTCCGTGTATATATCTGTCCGTCCATTAGGTAGTTTACCAATCTATTCTCATAATTTAGGTAAAAGTCGCAGTTACTAGGGTGGTTCAGAAGAAAGCAATGGAAAGAAGTATAGTCGGATGGACAGACAGACTAAGGGCCAGTCAGCCCGCTAGACCGACAGACGAAGACATAAATCGAAAGTTGGACAGACAACCATAAGGACAAAACAAACTGACAAAAAAACAGATGGATGAAAGGATGTCTGGGAGGACAGACAGACGAAGCGACTAATAGAAGAACTAACGGACAAACGGGAGGATAGAAAGAAAGATGAAAACATACACAGATGGACATACAGGGAAAACTAACGATGGGCAGACGGCCGGACTGATGGAGAAACAAACAGCCAAACGTGGATGAACGGACAGATTCTGATGCTATTCGTCATTCGTCCGTAGGTATATCTGTCCGTCTGTTAGATAGTTTACCAATGTATTGTCATAATTTAAGTAAAAGTCGCATTTACTAGGGTGGTTCAGAAGAAACCAATGTTGTAATATATCCGGCTGACGAGTCCTTCTCTGGTCAAATCCCTCTGCCTCCACCCCGCCATGGTCCGGATCATGGTGGGTACGCTGTCCCTACGTCATGGGGACGAGGCCCTCACGGTCGGAAGGGGCGGGAAAATGGGCGATGGGACCGTTCGTGAAACAAGTATAGTCGAATGGAGAGGCAGACTGAGGGCCAGGCAGCCCGCTAGACCGACAGACGAAGACATAAATCGAAAGTTGGACGGACAACCATAAGGACAAAATACACGGACAGAAAGACAGATGGATGGTTGCCCGAGAGGACATTCAGATGAAGCGACTAATAGAAAAACTACCGGACAAATGAGGGAATAAAAAATATGATAAAAGGGTACACAAATGGACAGTCAAAAAAAAAACGATAGGCAGACGGGCGTACTGATGAAAAAACGCGGATGAACAGACAGATTGTGCTTTTGTTAATAAATGGAACGAGAATAATTCTGCTATCCGTCAGTGAATACATCTGAGATGGAAGGACAAAAAGCCTGCTAAATAAAGAGACTAATAGAAAGAAAGACAGACAGGCAACCGTATTGGTAAAACAGACAGATGTATGACTATACGTGAGGAAATTCAGACTAATCGACTATAGAAATACGGACGGACAGACAGACACGAGGTAGTAAAATAGATGGACAGTCGGACATATAGAATGAGAACCATTTATCGTAAGATCGGATAGACGGACAGATGAAGACACAAACAAACAAAGTCGGATGGACGGACAGATTGTGATTCTATTTTTATATGGAATGGGGATAATTCAATGTTATTCGTTTGTGCATATATCTGTCTGTCCGTCTGTCTTGTCATTTATGGACCTACAATAGTATCTTCTGTGGGGGTACTGACCTACTCATTCCACTGATATTTTTTTTGTTATTTAATGATTTCCGCATGTCTATTCGTCCCTCCGTCTGTGTCTAATCTTAACACAAATCCTGAATTTTCATAGACTTTTTATAACTATTTTACCTTTCAAAAATTGGATTTTATAGAGGATATCCATATCTTGAGGTGGTACTTACCTGCAAAGAAATAGAAAAAGAGAAATTATTGAAGATTTTTTTAAATATGGGCACAAGAAAATAATTAAGGATAATATTAAAATTTCGTATTAGCGAATCAATGACACAGCTAGATATGCTCCTAACGAGATATTGCATACATTGGCACTTTGGATAAACTCTACTGATCCTCAATATCGTCAACAATTCTGGGTAAGTTGTTACAATAACCGCAAATAACGGCTGTTCAAGTTAGTATTCAGAGCCCACTCTTCCAATGCTGCGCGGGAGGCTATGTCGGATTCTTTAAGTCAATATCCCATTGGTCTCTTGCTAGTTTTGCCAATTCATTTTCAATTAAACTGCCTTTTCCCCAGCACTCATATGATACGAATCTTTTCAGTGTTTATGAGAAAAAAAAACAATTCAATTTGTGAATTACATTCACAAAATTGAGAAGGAATACTGTAATGCAAAGTCTGCAATTTCAATAGCTAATAGACCACTAAACCCAACGAGTTTTTCCAGCAATTTTCCCTTGAAACAATTGCTGCAATTTTTGCTTTGCCTTCTCTTTTTTTTTTTGACGTAGATAACATAAATTACACTTAGGCTAGGCTAAGTGTAAATTAGGACTTGTGGTTTATTGGAATATGGTAACGAAATAGGCTATAACAAAAACTCTCAAGTTTTGTGTTTTGAATCGCCTACACATTTTTTGATTGGGAAGCAATATCACAAAAAAAAACAATCAAATTAGCAATCAATGATGTATTGTTGAATAGGCATGAAACTATTCGATATGAATGGGATTTTTTGCATTGTGTACAGGATAACACAAAAGGATGGAGAATAATCGATAATATACCACTAATTGGTTTTGCAGAGTATGTAGTTCAATTAGAGCAAATTTTTTGAATACGCATATTTATACAAAAGGGGATAAATTAGGAGGGAATTTATAAAAAAAATAAAAATTTAAAAAAAATTCTATAGAAATACAATTTTAACAAAATTTTATATAAAAATAAAATTTTGACAAAATTTTCTATAGAAATAAAATTTTGACAAAATTTTCTATAGAAATAAAATTAAGACAAAATTTTCAATAGAAATAAAATTCTAACTAACATTTTCTATAGAAATAAAATTTTTACAAGATTTTCTACAGAAATAAAATTTTAACAAAATTTACCATGGAAATAAAATTTTGACAAAATTTTCTATAGAAATAAAATTTTACCAAAATTTTTTATAGGCATAAATTTTTAACAAAATTTTCTACTGTAATAAAATTTTGACAACATTTTCCATGAAAATAACATTTTGACAAAATTTTCTATAGAAATAAAATTTTGACAAAATTTTCTATGGAACTAAAATTTTGACAAAATTTTCCATAGAAATAAAATTTTGCAAAAATTTTCTATAGAAATAAAATTTAGACAAATTTTTTTTATAGAAATAAAATTTAGACAAAATTTTCTATAGAAATAAAATTTAGACAAAATTTTCTATAGAAATAAAATTTAGACAAAATTTTCTATAGAAATAAAATTTTAACAAAATTTTATATGCAACTAAAACTTTAACAAAATTCTCTATAGAAATAAAATTTTTTTCTATAGAAATAAAATTTTAAAAAAATTTTCTACTGTATTACAATTTTGACAATATTTTCCATGAAAATAACATTTTGACAAAATTTTCTGTAGAAATAAAATTTTGACAAAATTTTCTATAGAAATAAAATGTTGACAAAATTTTCTATTGAAATAAAATTGTGACAAAATTTCCTATAGAAATAAAATTTTGACAAAATTTTGTATAGAAATAAAATTTTGACAAAATTTTCTATACATATTAAATTATGACGAAATTTTCTATAGAAATAAAATTATGACAAAATTTGACATTGAAATAAAATTTTGACAACATTTTGTATAGAAATAACTTTTTGACAAAATTTCCTATAGAAATAAAATTTTGACAAAATTTCCTATAGAAATAAAATTTTAACAAAATTTTATATGCAAATAAAACTTTAACAAAATTCTCTATAGAAATAAAATTTTGACAAAATTTCCTATAGAATTAAAATTTTGACAAAATTTTCTATAGAAATAAAATTTTGAAAAAAATTTTTGTTGAAATAGATTTTTAACAAAATTTTCTACTGTAATAAAATTTTGACATTTTTCATGGAAATACAATTTTGACAAAATTTTCTATAGAATAAAATGTTAGCAAAATTTTATATACAAATAAAACTTTAACAAAATTCTCTATAGAAAAAAAAATTGACAAAAATTTCTATAGAATTAAAATTTTGACAAAATTTTCTGTAGAAACAAAATTTTGAAAAAAAAATTTATTGAAATAAAATTTTAGCAAAATTTTCTACCGTAATAAAATTTTGACAACATTTTTCATGGAAATAAAATTTGGACAAAATTTTCTATAGAAATAAAATGTTGACAACATTTTCCATGGAAATAAAATTTTGTCAAAATTTCCTTTAGAAATAAAATTTTGCAAAATTTTCCATAGAAATAAAATTATGACAAAATTTTCTATAGAAATAAAATCTTAACAAAATTTACCATGGAAATAAAATTTTAACAAAAATTTTCTATAGAAATAAAATTTTAACAAAATTTTTTATAGAAATAAAATTTTGACAAAATTTTCTATAGAAATAAAATTTTGACAAAATTTTCTTTAGAAATAAAATTATGACAAAATTTTATATAGAAACAAAATTTTAACAAAATTCTCTATAGAAATAAAATTATGGCAAAACTTTCTATAGAAATAAAATTTTGACTAAATTTTCTATAGAAATAAAAATTTGACAAAATTTTTATAGAAATAAAATTTTAACAAAATTCTCTATAGAAATAAAATTTTGACAAGATTTTCTACAGAAATAAAATTTTAACAAAATTTACCATGGAAATAAAATTATAACAAAAATTTTCTATAGAAATAAAATTTTAACAAAATTTACCATGGAAATAAAATTTTAACAAAAATTTTCTATAGAAATAAAATTTTAACAAAATTTTTTATAGAAATAAAATTTTAACAAAGTTTTCTACTGTAATAAAATTTTGACATTTTCCATGAAAATAACATTTTGACAAAATTTCCTATAGAAATAAAATTTTGACAACATTTTCCATGGAAATAAAATTTTGTCAAAATTTCCTTTAGAAATAAAATTTTGCAAAATTTTCCATAGAAATAAAATTATGACAAAATTTTCTATAGAAATAAAATCTTAACAAAATTTACCATGGAAATAAAATTTTAACAAAAATTTTCTATAGAAATAAAATTTTAACAAAATTTTTTATAGAAATAAAATTTTGACAAAATTTTCTATAGAAATAAAATTTTGACAAAATTTTCTTTAGAAATAAAATTATGACAAAATTTTATATAGAAACAAAATTTTAACAAAATTCTCTATAGAAATAAAATTATGGCAAAACTTTCTATAGAAATAAAATTTTGACTAAATTTTCTATAGAAATAAAAATTTGACAAAATTTTTATAGAAATAAAATTTTAACAAAATTCTCTATAGAAATAAAATTTTGACAAGATTTTCTACAGAAATAAAATCTTAACAAAATTTACCATGGAAATAAAATTTTAACAAAAATTTTCTATAGAAATAAAATTTTAACAAAATTTTTTATAGAAATAAAATTTTGACAAAATTTTCTATAGAAATAAAATTTTGACAAAATTTTCTTTAGAAATAAAATTATGACAAAATTTTATATAGAAACAAAATTTTAACAAAATTCTCTATAGAAATAAAATTATGGCAAAACTTTCTATAGAAATAAAATTTTGACTAAATTTTCTATAGAAATAAAAATTTGACAAAATTTTTATAGAAATAAAATTTTAACAAAATTCTCTATAGAAATAAAATTTTGACAAGATTTTCTACAGAAATAAAATTTTAACAAAATTTACCATGGAAATAAAATTATAACAAAAATTTTCTATAGAAATAAAATTTTAACAAAATTTACCATGGAAATAAAATTTTAACAAAAATTTTCTATAGAAATAAAATTTTAACAAAATTTTTTATAGAAATAAAATTTTAACAAAGTTTTCTACTGTAATAAAATTTTGACATTTTCCATGAAAATAACATTTTGACAAAATTTCCTATAGAAATAAAATTTTGACAAAATTTTCTATAGAAGTAAAACTTTGACAAAATTTTCTATAGAAATAAAATTGTGCAAAAATTTTCTATAGAAATAAAATTTAGACAAAATTTTCTATAGAAATAAAATTTTGCAAAAAATTTCTATACAAATAAAATTTTGAAAAATTTTTTTATTGAAATAAAATTTTAACAAAATTGTTTACTGTAATAAAATGTTGACAACATTTTCTATAGAAATAAAATTTTGACAAAATTTTCTATAGAAATAAAATTTAGACAAAATTTTCAATAGAAATAAAATTTTGAAAAAAAATTTTATTGAAATAAAATTTTAACAAAATTTTCTTCTGTAATAAAATTTTGACATTTTGTATAGAAATAAAATTTTGACAACATTTTCTATAGAAATAAAATTTTGACAAAATTTTCTATAGAAATAAAATTTTGAAAAAAATTTTTATTGAAATAAAATTTTAACAAAATTTTCTACCGTAATAAAATTTTGGCAACATTTTTCATGGAAATAAAAATTTGACAAAAATAAAATTTTGACAAAATTTTCTATAGAAATAAAATTTTGACAAAATTTTCTATAGAAATAAAATTTTGACAAAATTTTCTATAGAAATAAAATTGTGACAAAATTTTCTTTAGAAATAAAATTATGATAAAATTTTATATAGAAAAAAATTTAACAAAATTCTCTATAGAAATAAAATTTTGACAAGATTTTCTACAGAAATAAAATTTTAACAAAATTTACCATGGAAATAAAATTTTAACAAAAATTTTCTATAGAAATAAAATTTTAACAATTTTTTTTATAGAAATAAAATTTTAACAAAATTTAAAAAATAACATTTTGACAAAATTTCCTATAGAAATAAAATTTTAACAAAAATTTCCTATAGAAACAAAATTTTGACAAAATTTTCTCAAGATATAAAATTTTGACAAAATTATCAGTAGAAACAAAATTTTGACAAAATTTTCTAAAGAAATAAAATTTTGACAAAATTTCCTATAGAAATAAAATTTTAACAAAATTTCCTATAGAAATAAAATTTTGACAAAATTTTCTTCAGAAACAAAATTTTGACAAAATGTTTTTGTGAGAAATGTTTCGCCAGTTGCGATTTATGAGGATAATACACAATAATACTTCTACGAATATGAAGGATTACTGGGTCCAGACCCACAAATAACAATATTTTTTCGGATGTATATACTTTGTAATTTTTGTACATCATACACTCACAAAATCAGTTTCTTTTGCCGGAAGCGAAATTTTACAATTTTCACTTACAAAAATGTGTGAAACAATCGGAAATATTTTTTAAAAAGTCATCACCCATTTTTTTTGATCACAACTTCTTTGTATTCTCATGAGAAGTCGCTTCACACCCTCTTGAAAAATTGAAACAAATGGTATTTTGCCTCATTTAAAACTAAACCAACAGACTATAAACTCTGATATTTAAAATGAGCATAAATTTTGTTCGCTTTTATATCTTTTCTTTTTTAATCCTTTTCATGTTTTCTCTCATGTTCCCATTGGTTAATACCATTTTGCCAGAGTAATTTGTTCGACAATTGTATTGGTTTGGCCAAAGATCGGATTTTTTCACTTTATGCCTTATGGCGTTAACCAAACAAAGGAAAATTTGTATTTCTTTCAGCAACAGAACAGAACTGTATGGAGAAGAAAAACAGCTCTGGGGCTTTTGGGAGTTTTTGTGATATTTGCATAGCCTGTGATTTAAACATTTTTGCTTTTTGCTAAAAGCAAAAACAGAACATTTAACTTTAGGGAGGATTTAGAAAGAGATTCATACAAGTAAAAAGTCCCAAAACTAGAAATCCTTCCAAAAAAAAAAACAAAAATATAACAAAAATCATAAAATAAAATTTTGACAACATTTTCCATAAAAAAAAATTGATAACATTTTTTTAGAAATAAAATTTTGACAAAATTTTCTATAGAAATAAAATTTTCACAAGATATTCTATAGAAATAAATTTTTGACAAAATTTTCAATAGAAATAAAATTTTGACAAAATTTTCTATAGAAATAAAATTTTGAACAAATTTTCTGTAGAAATAAAACTTTGACAAAAATTTTCTATAGAAATAAAATTTTGAAAAAATTTTCTATAGAAACAAAACTTTGACAAAAATTTTCTATAGAATAAAAATGTTAACAAAATTTTCTAGAAATAAAATTTTGACAAAATATTAAACGGAAATAAAAAATTGACAAAATTTTCTATGGAAATAAAATTTTGACAATTTTTTTATGGAAATAAAATGTTGACAAAATTTTATATAGAAATATAATTTTGACTAAATTTTCTATAAAAATAAAATTTTGACAACATTTTCTATAGAAATAAAATTTTGACATGTTCTATAGAAATAAAATTTTGATAAAATTTCCTATAGAAATAACATTTTGACAAAAATTTTCTATAGAAATAAAAATTTGACAAATCATTAAACAGAAATAAAATTTTAACAAAATTTTCTATAGAAATAAAATTTTGACAAAATTTTCTATAGAAATATACATTTTTGAAAAAAATTTCTATTGAAATAACATTTTGACAAAATTTTCTATAAAAATAAAATATTAAGAAAATTTTCTATAAAAATAAAATTTTGACAAAATTTTCGATAGACATAAAATTTTTGAAAAAATTTTTAATAGAAATAAAATTTTGAAAAAAATTTCTATAGAAATTAAATTTTGACAAAATTTCTATAGAAATTTCTATAGAAATTAAATTTTGACAAAATTTCTATAGAAATAAATTTTTTATAGAAATAAAATTTTGACAAAATTTTCTATAGAAATAAAATTTGGACAAAATTTTCTATAGAAATAAAATTTTGACCAAATTTTCTATAGAAATAAAATTTGGACAAAATTTTCTATAGAATTAAAATTTTAACAATTTTTCCTATATAAATAAAATTTTTAAAAAATTTTCTATAGATATACAGTTTTTACAAAATTTTCTATAGAAATAATATTTTGACAAAATTTTCTATAGAAATAAAATTTTGACAAAACTTTCTATAGAGATTAAATTTTCACAAAATTTTCTATAGAAATAAAATTTTGATAAAATTTTCTATAGAAATAAAATTTTTGACAAAATTTTCTATAGAAGTAAAATTTTCACAAAATTTTCTATAGAAATAAAATTTTCACAAAATTTTCTATAGAAATTAAATTTTCACAAAATTTTCTATAGAAATAAAATTTTGATAAAATTTTCTATAGAAATAAAATGTTGACAAAATTTTCTATAGAAATAAAATTTGGACAAAATTTTCTATAGAATTAAAATTTTAACAATCTTTCCTATATAAATAAAAAATTGAAAAAATTTTCTATAGAAATAAAATTTTGAACAAATTTTCTATAGAAATACAATTTTTACAAAATTTTCTATAGAAATAATATTTTGACAAAATTTTCTATAGAAATAAAATTTTGACAAAATTTTCTATAAAAATTAAATTTTCACAAAATTTTCTATAGAAATAAAATTGTGATAAAATTTTCTATAGAAATAAAATTTTGACAAAATTTTCTATAGAAATTAAATTTTCACAAAATTTTCTATAGAAATAAAATTTTGACAAAATTTCCTATAGGAATAAATTTTTAACAAAATTTTCAATAGAAATAAAATTTTGACTAAATTTTCTATAGAAATAAAATTTTGACAAAATTTTCTATAGAAATAAAATTTTGACAAAATTTTCCGTAGAAATAAAATTTTGACAAAAATTTTCTATAGAAATAAAATTTTTTACAAAATGCCCTATAGAAATAAAATTTTGACAAAATTTTCTATACAAATAAAGTTTTGACAAAATTTCCTATAGAAATAAAATTTTGATAAAATTTCCTATAGAAATAAAATTTGGACAAAATTTTCTACAAAAACAAAATTTTGACAACATTTTCTATAGAAATAAAATTTTGACAAAATATTAAACATAAATAAAATTTTGACAAATTTTGTTTATGGAAATAAAATTTTGACAAATTTCGTATCTCATCATTAAAATTCCCCAAAACAAGAACTACATCCTCAACTGCTATCTCTACCTTAGTCAAATCAAAAACTTGTTTGTCTTTAAACACCAGTCACTGGAAGAATAAAGATTTCGTTATTTGGGTTTCGTTTTCCGTCTTAGTTACCAATTTGCCCAGGACAACGACAACTCACTTGTTTGTCAATGAGTCAGTCAGTATACATAGTCAGTTAAGCAACCAGCCCTATGTACATTGGAAATTTCCATCCTTTTGCACAAATATAACCGCATCCATTATTTGGTAATTCCTTTTGTTTGTGTTTGCATTGTCACTGATTTATATTCATGTATTCAAAACCGAATGTAATTGAAGTAGAAGTAAATGTAGGTGGTACAAAATGAAGAAGAAGATGAGCTAGTAGCAAAATAGATAGCCGATTTTAGAGAAGGGACTTAACGCTATGAAGAGTATTGTGGCAAAAAATGTAAAACAAAATTTTTTTTCTAAAAAAAATGTTTAGATATTTTCTTAAAAATATTTTAGATAATATTTTCTAAAAAATATTGTATATAATGTTTTCTAAAAGATACTTTAGGAAATATTTAATATTGATATTTAAAAATAATTTTAATTCTTTATTCTTTCCTTTTATGTCTGCCCTTTCGTCTATGATCCATATGTATCTCTGCATTGCCATCTGCCCGTCCGGTTATCGATCCACAAGGAAACCTGTTGTCTGTCCAACTGTCTTGGTGTCTGTATAGTTGTCGGACCATCTGTCCGTCCACTCTTTTTATCTTTCTCTTTATCTAGTTGTCCGTTCGTTTAATCCATTGTCTTTCCGTCTGTCCATGCATGTATCTGTGCACCATCTTGTGGTTATTTTTCTGGCAGTTCGTTTGCTATCTATCTGTTCGAAAGACGATTTTTGGCCTGTCCTCCGTTTTAATCACACTTGATACAGTTTCGGAATTTACTGGTCCAATTTTTAAATTTTTCTGTAGTAGCCCTTCCATAGACAAATTTTCAGATTTGATTTTTTTGTATCTAGTAGATCCCTCCACCCATTCCTATCATTTCTCATTCTTAGCTAAATATAGACTCATTAGCTAGAATATAATTAGCATAGTAATACTCGTTAATTTTTAAATTATGCAAATTTTATTCGTCTTCATTTTTCTCCATCTCCTACACAAAACGTATCTCTTCATGTTAAAGAAATTAGAGCTAAAGTACTCATTTTCTTTTCATATGTCTCAGTTGCTTAATGGGAAATTTAGAGTCCCTTTGAAGAAAAGAGTAAACGTTTTCTAACAACGCCATTTGTTATGGTGGATATTTAGTAAATTTCTTTAATCAAGGGCTGATTGAAGTAAAGGCCTCATACTAATTATGAAAATTTTTTTTGAGCAACTCTAATGGCTGAATATAAAAATCCAAGGGAAAGAAAGGATGTCTTAGTTTTATTACCATAGAAAAAATAATGATTTCTCTTCGAAGAGAGAACTTATTCACAATGAACTTTGATTGTATGAAACACGAAAAATTAAATTGTTAACAATGCCAAATTTATTGAAAATTTTGTCAAATTTTTATTTCTATCAAAAATTTTATCAAAATTTTATTTCTATAGAAAATTTTGTCAAAATTGTATTTCTATAGAAAATTTTGTCAAAATTTTATTTCTTTAGAAAATTTTATCAAAATTTTATTTCTAACGACAATTTTGCTAAAATTTTATTTCTATAGAAAATTTTGTTAAAATTTTATTTCTTTAGAAAATTTTGTCAAAATTTTATTTCTATAGAAAATTTGGTCAAAATTTTATTTCTATAGAAAATTTGGTCAAAATTTTATTTCTATACAAAATTTTCACAAAATATTATTTCTATAGAAAATTTTCACAAAATTTTATTTCTATAGAAAATATAGTCAACATTTTATTTCTATAGAAACTTTTAGTCAAATTTTATTTCTATTGAAAATTGTTTCAAAATTTTATTTCTATAGAATATTTTGTCAAAACTTTATTTCTTTAGAAAATTTTGTTAAAATTTTATTTCTTTAGAAAATTTTATTAAAATTTTATTTCTATAGAAAATTTTCACAATATTATTTCTATAGAAAGTTTTCACAAAATTTTATTTCTATAGAAAATTTTTTCAAAATTTTATTTCTTCAGAAAATTTTGTCAAAATTTTATTTCTTTAGAAACTTGAGTCAAAATTTTATTTCTATAGAAAATTGAGTCAATATTTTATTTCTAAAGGAAATTTTGTTAAAATTTTATATCTATAGAAAATTTTGTTAAAATTTTATTTCTTTAGAAAATTTTGTCAAAATTTTATTTCTATAGCAAATTTTTGGTCAAAATTTTATTTCTATAGAAAATTATGTCAACATTTTATTACTGCAAAACATTTTGTCAACATTTTATTTCTATAGAAAATTTTGTCAAAATTGTGTTTCTATAGAAAATTTTGTCAAAATTTTATTTCTATAGTAAACTTTGTCAAAATTTTATTTCTATAGAATATTTTGTCAAAAATTTTTTATTGCTGTTGTTTTTGATTTCAGCTTGAAACCATGCATTGACTAAACTGCAAGTGTAGCTTAACCAACAGAGGAAAAGAATGTTTGTCAAATTTATTTGGGCAAAGCCCTATAGACTGCAAAGTGGTTGGTTGGACACACGTTTCGGAATTACCACATTCCTCATCAGCATCCTCTACTTGAAGCAAAACTATCAACCAATTATCAGAATAAATTCAGGCAGTTCACTAAACCCAAAAGTGAACCACACTTGAACCTTCCGAAAAAAGGGTTTACATTGATAGCCGGCTTATGCCGAAATAAATTCGTACAAACATCTCTCTTTTCCTTTGCCACCGTCAAATCATCGATTTGAGTGCAGTTGGCTGGGTCTATTTAGAACGTGCTTTTTCTCATTCGTTTTGTTTTGTTATTGTTGGTTTTTTTCCAACAATTGCAAAACGAATGAGAAAAAGCGGAAGCACGCTCAAAAAAAAAAAATTATATAGAAAATTTTGTCAAAATTTTATTTTTATAGAAAATTTTACATTTTATTTCTATAGAAAATTTTGTCCACATTTTATTTATATAAAAAATGTTGTCAAAATTTTATTTCTATAGAAAATGTTGTCGAAATTTTATTTCTTTAGACAATTTTGTCAATATTTTATTTCTTTATAAAATTTTGTCCAAATTTTATTTCTATGGAAAATTTTGCCAAAATGTTATTTATATAGAAAATTTTGTGAAAATTTTATTTCTTTAGAAAATTTTGTTAAAATTTTATATCTTTAGAAAATTTTGTCAAAATTGTATATCTTTAG